>NC_044323.1:153968504-154284154 GCF_007399415.2 Gopherus evgoodei | reverse complement strand
ATAGAACCTTCTTTTACCTTTTGACACTTAAGATTAATACCTGAGTTACGTTTACTTGCATTAACCTTCTAAATAACTCTCTAATTTAATTCTTCTATTTAATAAATATTTACATAGTTAGTTTTAAGATTGGCGACAAGCGTTGCCTTTAGTAGGAGATCTAAGATGCAGCTAACCTTGGGAAAGTGACTGGTTCTTTGGGACTGGGAGTAATCTGAATATTGCTGTGATTCTTAATATAAGGGACCCTCTATCACAAAGGTGGCAAGAAATATTGGAGTACCCAAGAGTACTGTGTGGGACTCCACATTAAGGCTGTTACAGTGCATGAGGAGTTTCCACTTGATAACTGGTTGGTGAAATTTAAGTATAGAACTCACAACCAATTTGGGGTGTGTGCCCTGGCTCCTAACGGACTGCCATGAGGCTGGTACTCATGATCTTGAATCATTTCAGGCAGTGTTACAACTTCTATTTTCCAATAGTTACCCTACAGTGTAGCTTGTATGCTGGGGAGCAAATCGAAGACTATTTGAGTAAGATTCCCACTGGACTGAAAAGACTTCTTAGATCAACCAAATCATCTCCCTGCAAATGCAGGACTGGTCTTTACAGTATATTTTAATATTTCCATTGCCCTACAACTTACGGAGACATTCACACCGGTACAAAGTGACTAACACCCTCTCATTTGGTAGCATTTTACATCCCACTTTACACTGCAGTACATGACAGTATGAGTTGCAAAACAGTGGAGAATCCTGCACTCAGATACCTTGGGGATCAGGGCCCAACACAAAAAAACTAGATAGGATTCCAATTACATTTAACATAACCCTCCTAAGTGTTATTAAATAAGTTCACTCCACGTACATTGCACAACTGATTTCAAGGAACTTCATCTGAAATTGGAAGGCAGTTCCCTCATTAGCACCTCTGACACGTGATGGGCAATTTACTATGCTGTACGAATTATTTAGGGGGAATTCTATGGCCTCTTATAGAGGTGGTCAGACTAGATGATCACAATGGTCCCATCTGGCTCTGGAATCTATGAAGTACTAAATGTACACCCACAAACCCTCCTCTAACTCGGTGACATTATCTTTCTTGATATCTTCTTTGGCCACCATCTTCTGGGACCAGAGACCTTCTTCATCCTGACCAGACCAGGCCAAAGAGGGATCCAGAGGACACAACCACCCCATCAACTCCAGCTGAATCCTAACCACCACCTGAGATATAACAGGTTTGGACTTTAACGGCAGCTGCAACAGCCCCAGATCATCTGAACTAACTTCTTCTCTCTTCTGCAAAAGGAGAGTTATCATCATCTTTGATACCATCAAAGAAACTGTCCATCAACAAGTTTTTTATTTCTCAAATCTCTCTACAGCTAAAGAGAAAGGGGAGAAGACTTTGTTAAAATGAAAGCCTTATTAAGGATTTACATTTCAAATGCTTTAACTGTTTTTCCTTCTCTTATTTCTCTTCAAAAGAAGGTTAACATGATTTTTTAGCGGTGCTTTTTCACAGCAGAAAACAGGATGAGGTCTCTGTATACCCAACCCCAAACCTTGTTTGACACTGTTTAATGTTGGCCAGTGATTGGGTTATGTTAACACCTTTGGCCCATTTATTCCATCTAAATTAATACACCTCCTTGCATGAAGGTTTCTTTTGGAGGAACTCTTTGTAATAGGCACAGCTGAGATCAATTTTCCTAAACACTAGGAGGAGGAGGAGGAAGAAAATGATTAAACGTTAGCTGCTGGAAACTTGAATCACTGCGTCAAATCTATGGCATGTGTTATGATAGACGTCATATTATGTGATCATAATGGTCCCCTCTGGCTTCAAACTCTATGGAGCTATGGGAGACTAATACGGTACAGCTATCAAAGCTGATTAAAAAAAGAGAAATATACCTAGGATTCTCTCTCTTTTAATTTCAAAAATTGACAAATTCAATCAGCTCTATACTTGTTTGAATTTGGAGGGAGGTGGTGCTGTGATTTTTTCCCCCTTTTGTAGAACCTTTAATCAAGATAAGATTTGCCGGACTGCATCAGACCTAAGATCCATCTAGTCCAGTATCTCAACTCCAACAGCAGCCAGCAGCAGCTGCTTCAGAGGAAGGGGCAAGAAACTCAACAGCAAGCAGATGTGAAAATATCGTTCCACTCATGCACAGGACCCCATTGTGCTAGGTGCTGTACAAACAGGACAGAAAGAGACCCAAAGAGCATCAACCTAACTAATTCTAATTTCCCTTGGTAGCCTCACCTCACCTCACCCTCATTAGTAATCACTGAACGTGAGCATCCGAACAAGACGTAGAACAAAGAGAATGAGAAGTACTTGTGGCACCTTAGAGATTAACAAATTTATTTGAGCATAAGCTTTCGTGGGCTAGAACCCACTTCATCAGATGCATGCAGTGGAAAAATATAGTAGGAAGATATATATATACACAGAGGACATGAAAAAATGGGTATTGCCATACCAACTATAATGAGAGTAATCAGTTAAGGTGGGCAATTATCTAAAACTTTTCTAGTGATAATCAGGATGGCCCATTTCCAACAGTTGACAAGAAGGTGTGAGTAACAGTAGGGGGAAAATAGCACAGAGAAATAGGTTTTACTTTGTGTAATGATCCATCCACTCCCAGTCTTTATTCAAGCCTAATTTAATGGTGTCCAGTTTTCAAATTAATCCCGATTCTGCAGTTACTCATTGAAGTCTGTTTTTGAAGTTTTTTGTTGGAGTATTGTGACTGAGGTCTGTAACTGAGTGACCAGGGAGGCTGACATGTTCTCCGACTGATTTTTGAATGTTTTAATATTTTTGAATGTTATAACTGTTTGAATGTTATCCTTAATACAAAGAACACCTAGGGCACAATATACAATACTCTCTTCTTTGTCATTAGTGCCCTCCCTCACTATTTATTACTTGTTGTAGAGGCCAAGATCGGCACTATACAAAACACACAATGTATTCCTGCTCTTACAATCTAAATGGACAAGATGACAAAGGGAAGATTTATCATCCCTGTTTTACAGGTGGGGTTCTCAGGAACAGGAAGATAAAAGCTTTTACCTCAAGGTCAGACAAGGCATCAGAGAGGAGGGAATTGAACCCAGAGTCTTAATCCAGCACCTTATCCACCAGACCATATTTCCTCTACTCTCACAGTAATAGCTACTTGGCCACAAATCCTGATGAAAGTGATGCTAAAAGACACTGAGTGTCCACCACTTCCACAGAATATAGGTACTGCTCAGGATTAGTACTGGAATCACTTTGCTGCTGCTGCTGCACTGAATTTTAACCTCCAATTACTTTTTAAAATAAAACCAAATCAAGAGCCATTAGCACGTCCAGTTTAGAACATTATAAAAAGTATATATTCAGTCAAGACCAACCGCTGCCTAGTGCTACTGAAAGCTGTGGCCAGATCCCCTTTTTCATTTTTAAAGCTGTCATTTTAAAACCACTCAAACAGATGTACATAATAAAATCTGACATTTCATATCACTACGTAGTGCTAGGAAGAGAATTCTTATTATTGTTCACAACTGATGTCAGTGCGGGAAGACAAGACGACTTTAAAAAATTGAACTTTACAGGGAAATTGCATCGTTCCCCATACTGGGTTGTACTAAATATCAAGGGTGCCGGTATTGTTTCATTACGTCACTTGGAGATTTTGAACAAGAGTTTTCCAGCACAAAATACACCCATGTATTTCATGGGCAACATAGATCTAAGTTTGCATATTACAGACACATCAAGGTATCTGGGAACTTAACAGATGGCTAGATTGACTTCTGTGCACCTTGCAAAGGTATTTACACCAGTGCAAATGGATGTTAAATGGATGTTAAATTATACCATTCTGATTTGATACCAGATGTCATTTACACCCATGTGAATCTGACAACACAAGGTGCAGGTGTAACCAATGGTTATAAGTAGTTATATGCCTCCTTCTGTGCCAAATTCACAGATGATATGGATCTATTACAGCTCTCCAATGAAGAGGCTGCTAATTTGTCTTAAACACTAGAGACTCGTGCTTTTATCACCAGAGATCCCCAGTTCAGTCCCTATTGTTGGCAGTCACACAGAGCAACTGTGTATCGGATCAGTCTGCACAAGACCCTGTACAGGGATGGTGCAGGGCCGCACTATTCCTCGGGAAGCACAGTCTCTCTTAGGGCTGGCTTTGTGTAGCTAGGTGGCGGGAAAGGGAGAGTTGAACACACTATCATCCACTAAATCACTGTGTGCTGGTTCCGATGCCGTTTTCCAAGGGATTTGCTCTGAGGACCACGCAAGGGCCAATCACAATATGGCCCATTCTGGCTCAGAGATATACAGCTTAGGCCAACTCCATCTGGCCCACACTTAGGTCACATAGCATAAAGAATGGGGAGTCTCAAACCAAGCCCTCAGATCTGAACAGTGCCCTTCACTGCAGATTTGGACAGTCTAAACTCTGATCAAGATATTCTGATTTAAACACTCTCTATAATACGCTTTGCCAAAGCTAGAGTCAAATATTTTGGAGAAAATAGGGACCAGTGGAGGCAAGATCAAGAGACTGACTTCTAGTCCTAACTCTGCCATTGACCTTCTTTGTGATCTTGTACAATTCACTGAACTGCTCTGTCTGTTCCCCCCTCTTGCCCCGTGTCTTGTCTATACAGTTAATATGATCTTCAGAGCAGGCACTATCTCTCACTAGATGTCTATAGAATATCTAACATAGTATCATTGGGACCTGTAGGTGTTGCTGTAATACAAATGGTAATAAAAACTTTCGGGTATTAAATCACAAATCTGCATCCAGATTTTGAAGCGTCATCTCTATTTCATTTGCTATGTTAAATATTGTGCCTCTGAACATTGACTCAAAAAAGACTGTTCTAGCAAACCCAAAATATCAGTATGACCTAGTGGAGAGCACACTAGACTGGGACTCAGGAGATCTGGGTTGTATTTCCAGTTCTGCTACTGACCTTTAACTAGTGCATCCATGTCCCGATCAGTAAAATGGGGATAATGATACTGACCTACGTTGTAACATGCTTTGAGAGCTACTGGGATCAGGGCCCTATTGTGCTAGACACCGATCTTATAACCCAAGTGCAAAATGAGAGGAAACATGCTGATTGAATAGATAGAAGCACGAGGTATCAGTGAAATGATATCATGAGATAGGCCTTTTTAATAGGAGTTACTTATATTAAAAGTGTGCAAATTAGGAAGCCATCTTTAAAAAAAGGGTTTGAAGTTCCACTGATTCCTTTGAAAGTTTTAGCATTTACTGAGCTTCATTACATGCACGCAGTTCTGACCATGTACTGATCTTCCTAGCTGGGAGAAATTTGACTGAAATTACAAAAATGAGGTTGCCAATTAAATAAAAGCTCTTCTAGAATGGTAACCTTCAAAACAGCCAGCCCAATATCTTGAAATTGAACACCAGTAGTAGGCAGGAAGAAGTGATAAGGACAAAACCTATTCCCATAAAAGAAAAGAGCAATTGCCCACCTCTTCTAAAATCCTGTCCCCAAAAGCAGCCAAGGCTGGATGTTTCAAAAGCTACCTAGACAAACAGAAAAAGCTTAAATGACCCAACATGAATCAGTGAATACGGCATTGGACTGGGAGTAAGGAGACCTTTATTCTGTTCCCAGCTCTGCTACTGACTTCCTATGTGACCTTAGGCAAGTCTCTTTGCCGTTCTCTGTGTCCCCCACCCTCCATTGTCTGTCTTGCCTATTTACATTATAGAAGATACTTAGGACAGGGACCGTCTCTCTACATACTTTACAATGCTTAGCAAATTGGTCCCTGATCTTCTTGACAAGGACCTTTCAGTCCTACATAATAAGGAGGATGTAATGATCAGTCTTAATATAGGTATCACAAATTTTCCAGCATTGATCTTGGTACTTTTAGAATTACATTAGCAATCTACACTACCGGTATCCAAAGCCACATTGAGAATATTACTACAACAAAGCAGGATTTTGCAGTCCAACAAAGGTTTCCTCATTGAAACATTAGGTAGGAACATACATTTTAACACCTTGCGCCACAATCCTGCAAGCTCTTACACATGTAAACTCAGCGGGATGACTCAAATGCATGAATATTTGCAAGATTCAACAATACGCAATTCAAGAGAGCATTTAAGTGCATGCTCTACTACTCTAACAATGTGTTTAAGTTCCAGTGACTTCAGCAGAAGTTCAATACATGTTTAAGCACTTTCCTAAATAGGGAAAAATTTAAGCTTGTGCTTAACTGCTTTCCTGACCAGCGACGTAGGTGTACGTGTACGTGTATGTGTAAAACTATGTCTCCTTTTGTATTTTTATAATGCTAAGGAAATGGGCCCCGATCTCAACTGAGGCCTCTAGTCTATACAATTATCTTAATGTAAATATTTCATAACACTATTAAATAGTAACAGCAATGCATCAGATATCAACAAGCTAACTTCTAAAGTGGCACAAAACCATTATCTATAGTGAAATCTTAAAACATTATTGTTACTATGGATCACATTTATGAAGACAAACACTTAATAGAATCAAGGCATTTATAAATTGTCCCACCACATTTGGTATGAGATGTTTATTACTGCAGTGGACCCTTGTTTTAATTAGTGCAGGGAAATATAGTATCTGAAGTATTTTGCTACCCAAAGCTTTCCATAGTAAGTGAATATAATTTTTTTTAATGAGGTACAATACTTGCACTGAAAAATTACACAAGTGTACACACAACAGAATAAAGTGGGTAATATAATTTGCATATCAAATTATATTTTGTAATGAACTATAAACTATTATTGAGGACAAAAATCTTAATAGAATTAAAAATAAAGCAATAGACATGTATATGGTTAAAGTGAACATCCATAGACATGATAAAGATGCATCGGAGATATAAACCATGATACTTCAAGGTATTAAATCAACTAGTAACCAGTGAGGTTTAGGACAAAATTTCCCCCCCAATGCAGATTATTCATTCATTGTTTAATGTGGATTCTTGTATCTTTTGCTTGAAGTACTGGCCACTGTCAGAAAATATTCAACTAGATTAGGGTGACCAGATGTCCTGATTTCATAGGAGCAGTAAAGAGTCCTGTGGCACCTTACAGACTAACAGATGTTTTGGAGCATGAGCTTTCGTGGGTGAATATCCACTTCGTCGGATTCCACAGGACTCTTTGCTGCTTTTACAGATCCAGACTAACACAGCTACCCCTTTGATACTTGATTTCATAGGGACATATCCCTTGATATTCAGGGATTTTTCTTATACTGTATAGGTGCCTATTACCCTCCCTCTCCCATCCCGATTTTTCACACTTGCTATTTGGTGACCCTAGACTAGATGGATCTCTTCTCTGATGTAGTATGGGAATTCCTGTGCTCCTCTGTTCATATATTAACTAAACTCTTACTCAAAGGACTCAGCTGCTGAGACACAAAAGACATTTTGCAGAAGTGGTAACTCAGCCATAACAGCCTCTTGCATTGGCTAATTCTCCTCCAAAGGAAAAAGATCTCAGGTATGTAGAAGCCAAGTTTTCACTGGTTTCTCAGGTGTATTTAATATACTGCCAGAATGATCATTTCCTAATATTAGTTCATCTCTGATGGCTTTGACCATGCTTCGATCACTGCACGGAGCAAAGAAATACAAAGGCCCCAGCCTCAAGTCACTTACAATGTAAAACAATTTAAAGAGAATATGATAACTTTAATATCCAGCTCCTGAGTAAACGTGTGCAGATTTACTGAAACCAGTAGAGCTGAAGCTGCCTACATGAGGGTTAAATTGAAACAGTGGTGGTTATACCACGATAGCATGATTTCTCCCATGCTAATTACATTATTTATCCTTAGAGGAGCTAATAGTGTTTGGCCTTTGAGTATGCCTCTGGTGTTCTTAATGTATGAAGGAGAGCTTGTATTTAAACTATTTTTAAAATGTTATTTTTAACACTAACATTACAGAAATTGGAACCTGTTAGTTGCAGCCCCATCCTGCCCTGCACTCTAGAGCTCCATCTACCAATAGAGAATGTATCTTTCTTGGCCTATGTAGTCATATCCCATATGCTTACACAACAATACCAGTTAATCCCACAAAGATGTTTACAAAGACCTGAGCAGTTCTGGTTTGAGCTGAATGCTCATGCAGCTAATAAATATACTTTTTCTTCAACCAACCTGCCTTCTGAGTGCTTTAACATATACAGCTCCCTGAGGGTTGTGTCATGAGAATTTAGGATCATGAAGCACTAGAGGCACTGAGATATGTAACAGCCCTTTTCTCAGTTGGTAACTATTTTTCTATGCGCTCACAACCATCCTCCTGTTGCAACACTCAATTCTTAAGCCACCATCTCCATAGTCAGCAATGCAGAAAGAGGGAAGAATGAAGGACAAATGAGAAGACAAATTAAAAACTAGATTTTTTACTGTGTGTCTGACTAGTTAACTGGTAGGAATGGAGAGATATAGCAAGCATGCACTATAAGTGTCTGGACAGATTTCTATCCCTAAATGTTAAGCCCGAGACAAACCAGCGGCCAGAAAGGGAATTAAACATCTCACTTGCGAGGCACAAAGGATTATATAGTGTGAGGCATTTCACAATGGAGGCTGGTTTGCTATGTTAGGCAAGTGGGATTTACTTGCTGCAGGGAGCTGAAGGGGCATAATGCAACAACACAGATTAATCTGATCACTGTAGTCCATGTCCTTAGGAAGGGTGCAACTGCATGGAGCCCAGAAAGGACTGCTCAAGAACAACCTTGTCTGAGGGGTGTTTATTTCTAGATCTGATTGAAAAAAAATGGATGGAACCGTTTTCCACTGAATAGTGCAGTTTTGTCAAACCTGACACATTTCACAGGTCGATTTTGACAATATTTTCAACAGGAAAAGTTAAAATGTTTCATTTTGGTAATGTTGAAATATTTCATGTAGACATTAAAACACTCAATTTAGTATGTTATATTTATATAATGTAAACAAAAAGTCAAAACCAAATGATTCAAAGTTACTGAAATTAACAGGGCTGCCCGGGGGGCGGGGGGCAAGTGGGGCAATTTGCCCCAGGCTCCGGGCTCCCCAGGGGCCCCCAAGAGAACGGGCGAGGCTCCTGCCCTAGCCCGACCCTGCCTCTGCCCCTCACCTGGAGCCTCAACGGATCCAGCAGCGTCCCTGAACAGCAGTGCATGTGGCTTCGGCAGAACTCCTGAGCTCCCAGCCCTACCCCCTTACCATGTGGTTCTGAGAAGGGCGGAGCTCAGGAGCCCCGCTGGAGCCATGCCACACCGCTGTTCAGGGACACTGCTGGATACAACGCGCTAAGGCTCCGGGTGAGCGGGGCGCCAGGGGTAAGGGGCCAGGGCAGGGGGGTTGGCTAAGGGGCAGGAAGTCCTGGGGACAGTCAGGGCACAGGGAGGGGGCAGAGGTGGGAGGGCGATCAGGGGAATGGGGGGGGTTGGATTGTGGGTGTTCCGAGGGTTTGTCAAGACTCAGTGGGGGGGCGGATAGGGGTCGGGGCAGTCAGGGGACAGGGAGCAGGGGTGGGGTCCCGGGGTGGTGGTGGTGGGTCTCTTGGGGATGGTGAGGGGGGCAAGGAACAGGATAGTTCTGGGATTCTGAGGGGGTGGGCAGTTGGGGGGCAGGAAGTAGGGGGTCAGATAGGGGGCAGGGCCAGGCTGTTTGGGAGGCCCAGCCTTCCCTACTCTAAAGCTCATTCAGTAGTTTGAGGCTTGCAGAAGAGCCAAGCTGTTAGCTTTTCCATTAGGGCTACCATCCATTTTACTTCTCAAATGCCAAATTATAGTCTATATTTAATTTCAGTGCCATAGGGAGATTCATGTCAGGGGACGGTAGCTTCATTTAAAATTAGCCACTGGGGGAAGGATCACATGAGAAGAGCAATATCCTACACCACCTACCTCCTTCCTGACCCTCCCAAGGGAGACACCCCCCCCCCCCGGGCATTCCCTGAGGCTTCAGAGGATTTAATTCAGTGGTTCTCAAACTTTTTTGTCCTGGTGACCCCATTCACATAGCAAACCTCTGAGTGCGACTCCCCCTCCATACATTGAAAACACTTTTTTGTATATTTAACACTATTATAAATGCTGGAGGCAAAGCGGGGTTTGAGGTGGAGGTTGACAGCTCGCGACCCCCAGTAATAACCTTGTGACCCCCTGGGGGGTCCCAACCCCCAGTTTGAGAACCCCTGGGTTAATTTAATTTTAGCACTTGTGTTCATTCACATGCATGTGCTATTTTGAGCATGTCAGTTTTCACAACATAGGCTCATCCCAGATTCTGGAACAAGCTCAAATGCTCAGTTCGTGGAGTATGTACATAAGCTATACTAAAGACAAAGCCACAGTAACGGTCTCCAGTTTGTGAGGGACCCCATGGAGCCAGTCTCTAGGAAACAGATAAATGCATGGAGGTTATGTCCATTAATGGCTATTACCCAGGATGCGTAAGGAATGGTGTCCCTAGCCTCTGTTTGTCAGAGGGTGGAGATGGATAGCAGGGGAGAGATCACTTGATCATTACCTGTAGGTTCACTCCCTCTGGGGCACTTGGCATTGGCCATTGTCGGTAGACAGGATACTGGGCTGGATGGACCTTTTGTTTGACCCAGTATGGCTGTTCTTATGTTCTATCCTAAATGAACCCAAAGTTATGGAGACAGATATGAGTCAAGGAAGCCAGCAGAGTATGAGAAACCTGGAAAAATCTGTGACTTGATGGGCTCAGGCGTTTGGTCACAAGCTGAGGTGGTTCAAAAGTTTTGGATCTTTTTAAGCAGAATTTTTTAGTGTTTCTTTAAACAATCAAACACAACAAGCAGCAAACATTTGGCGGCACACTTCTGAAACCCCAAACCATATTCAGGTTTTGGTAGACTAATTTCAGCTTTTTAATTAAAAAAAAAGCACAACAAATTTTGAAGGAAAGCAGATATTGTCCGTGATTTTTTTTTGCTTTTTAAAAACCCCTAGTTTTCGATCCAAAAAAAGTTTTGACGGAAAATATTTGTCCAGCCCTTTTAATGAGCTTTAGTGCCTTTTAGCAGTAGCTAATGCTGAGAACCAGCGATACCTTGTAAAGAAGTTTTCTCGAAGCTGAATTTGTGCTGAGATGCGGAAGGTTTATTTTTCCCAGGACTGCCTCCGGCAGGGAGCAAGTGGGGCAATTTACCTGGGCCCTGCAGGGGCCCCCACGAGAATATAGTATTGCAATTTTTTTTATGGAAGGGGCCCCCAAAATTGCTTTGCCCCAGGCCCCCTTAATCCTCTGGGCAGCCCTGGAAATTAAATGATTTAATTGCCTCAAATTGAAGAGTTTCTCCCCCCAGGAATTTTTCATTCTGCAGGAAGTTACAAATTTTTTGTTCCTATTTGGAAAGCAAATAACTTAAAAATCTCCTATAGAACAAAAATTCCATTTTTTGATCTTTATTTGTTACTTGGCGATTTGATTTCTTTTAGTTTTCTTCTTGTGAGCCATTTAAATCCTCAGTTGTTTTGGTCTTGTCATTCTTCCCTCTCCTGCCACTTGTAACAAATAATGTTAGATTTAAAAAATTACAGGTAATCTGTATGAGACAAAACTATGTAATGGTATATAACATGACAATAGAGCAATCTTAAAAGTACGTCATTAAAAATGCTAGGGATTATTTTTCTTAGAAACATGTCATTCATTTTATGATGGTCATGTTGCATTCACAGACTAGAACAACAATTTTGCTTTTGATTAGCTCATATTTGTAGCAAAGAGACTTGTCTGCATGAAAAGTAATTTCTTATTGCACATTTTTTTTCGCATAGATTCAGTTTAGGTTTCATTCTCTGTAGGTTGGATTACTGTAGATGAGTACAAAATAAGAACTGAACACTGGACTTGAAAGAATCCTTTTGAAGCATTTTGTATAGTCATTCACAGGAGAAAAAAAAGTGAATACATATGCAGAAAAAAATAAAAATTCTCCCTTTACAACTGCATGATGGACTTGACTGAGGACAGGAGAAAGTTAGAGCTCATGTGAAGAATTCCTCAACTATCCTGCTTGTACAGAGCAGTATAATGTATACTTAATTGGAGTATGCTATTTAGCTAGTAGATATCTCTGCGTGCTTTTAGAGATAGCTCCAAATAGGAGGTGATGCCTGGTAAACTGAAAGAATGCTAGATCTCAAGGTGGGTAGAAGCGTGTCTGCAGTTGTAACTCTTTCCTTTAATAAAACACCTCCTGTCTAAAAATGATTGCCAATGTATATGTGGGGGCAGGCAAGATAGCATACGGGTCAGTGTGCAATTCATACAGGGGCGCACCTTAACAATATTACAAAATACATCCCCAAGCAAGCTTTTTGTAACTCCAAAACCAAAGACTGGTAAAGTTCATTAGAGACCGCACTATTGCCAATCGATTTTATATCAAAGATGCTCAGGTACTATAATGATGTTTGATAGTACAAAACCGTAAGGTACATAGATGGATAGAAAAAGGCCATTAGAGAAACAGAGATGGGCATGAACAAAAATGTCAGATTCAAACTTCTGGGCATTTCGAGACCCAGCTCAAAATTTTGCGATTCTCTAATTGGCAGCCGTGAAAGAGAACCTCGGTAGGTTCAAAGGTTTGGTTTGGATTTTAGCATTCAAGTCCTGGATTCAAACTCTGCTAAGACACCAAAATGGGGGCAGTTTAGAAGGGTATTGCACTTGATCCCGTACTGGGCTAGGCATGGGGGAACATATCCCAATCCACGCAACACAGGCAGAGACTACTTCATAGTGATGAACCCGAGCCTCACATTTCTGAGAAAGTTTAGATCTAAATGTGAATAGCGTGAGATGGTTTTTGAGTCTTGGCTCTTGGTTTATGTCTCTCCCTACCAACAGAACAGGAAGAAGGCACTTGTAGGCCCACAATAGAATAGAATTTACAATGCTAATAGGAAAGCTAAAGCAATGAGTTAAATAACCTAAAATGATGCTGCAATTATTGTACTCAATATTACCAGCAATTACAAATCATAATACAAGAGTGTTTTGACCTTTAGACTAACTGACGCAGTATTTTATGAGCTGAGCGAACCAACCTCCCCAAGAATCCAGGCAAGGGAAGGACAAAAGTCAAGTGCTATAATTAACTGCATGATTATTTTCCAAAATAAATGTGTAAACTTCACCTACTTGGTTCTGAACGGTGTCATCCAGGCTGCTATCATTAAGCTGACATCACTGCACTAGCATTACAGGCCTGATAAGGAAAGAGAAGCACTTTGGATCCAGCAGAGAATATGCTTGTTTCCCAGCTCCCCAAAGCTGATGTGTGTGTTTATTTTTGTGGACGATGATTTTTTGTTTGTTTGGATGTGGGTTTTTTCGGGCGGGGGAGAGTGCTGGGGAGGGGAATATTGGGTAACACAGGAATCAGTAGGGATAGTAAGTGTATTTCTCAACATGAACCAGTCTGGTACTTCAGTGAGGCCAGGATTTCATCCATGATGATTATTAAAGTGAATGGCAAAACCATTGGCTACAACCAGACCAGGAATTCATCCCATGTGCATTCAGATACCACTGCAATGGGAGCAGTACAAGAGTAAAGTACTGAAGTTTTTGCTAAGGCAAGACTCCGATTGACTCTAC
This sequence comes from Gopherus evgoodei, assembly GCF_007399415.2. Classification (NCBI taxonomy): domain Eukaryota; kingdom Metazoa; phylum Chordata; order Testudines; family Testudinidae; genus Gopherus; species Gopherus evgoodei. The sequence goes on along the minus strand of NC_044323.1, from coordinate 154,270,406 downwards.
TGAGATTTTTGCCTGAGTAAGGAGTTCAAGACTGGGCCCTATACATGAGGCTTAGACTGAATTGTGTTGATTTAAATTAACTTCATTTGGAATTTAAGTGACGAGGTACCGAATGCTTCTGAAAAATAAGCCAGAAATTGAAAAGTTGTTTGAGTAATAAATGTCAGGTTCTAAAAAGAGCTGCTTGAAATGTGAAGTTTCTGCTTCATGCAAAATTCTGACATTTTAAAATTTGCTTTTGTTCCCAATCGAAAGTTCAAAACTTCCCAGGAAATGAAATCGTTGAAAAAATTAATTTCCAATTAAAAGGTTCCAGTTCATGTTCCATTTTGATTTAGAATTTATTTTATATTATACTTTATGATAAAAAATAAAATAAAGTTGTGGGAAAAGTCATTTTGAATGCAAAAAATCAAAATGTTCCATTTGGATAAGGTCCTCATGGAAACACTTGGTTTCAACTGTTCCCCCCCACAAATCAATTTTTGTTAAAATCAACATTCCCACACAATGTTTTGATTCTGAGGAAACATGTTCTGCTGGAAATTTTTCAAAGAGCTAGAGTTCCCAGAGCCTTGTTCTTTACTCTACAGTCATCAATCCAGGCATTTCTAAGGCACCCTATCTCCATAGCGTCTGAGTCAGAGGTGGTCATATAATGTTGGCTGAAGAAGTTGGATGAATTGTATGTTTGTTAAACACATTGCTTTCTTTAAGAATATGTTCCCTGCCTCCTGTACCCCCCAGGTCTAACTGGAGCTGAACATTGAAAAAATAAAGATGACCCATTGTTTCACTAGGCTGGAAAGACAGCACTGATAGAAAAAAAAAATCACAACGGGATGTGCCGGACTTGGAAAATGCATGACAGTGTAGTTGTACATAAGGGTGGACAGGTAGGGCAGCATCATATGACCAAAGTAAAACAATGACCAACAAAGTACTCTCAGACTGTATCAAATGGAAAACATTTTTATGATTCTAAACAAAAAGAACAAAAAGGGCCTCCCCACAACTGAAATCTTTGATGTAATTTAAGGCAAGTCTGAAATACTGACTACAGGGAATGTTTAATATTGCACTCAAGGACTATTTGTGCTTACATTATGCGTGGCAAAATATTTAGCGGAGTACTGTAGTAGACACAGACTAGGATAAATGGAGCCACAGAGTGCAAAGTCGTCACCTACTCATTAATGTGAGTGAATTGCTAATTATTTATGAAGGGCTGGTTTTCCTGTGACCTGTGGAGAGCAGGGTGCAAATGGACATTTCAGCAGCCAGCACGTCTCATGGCTTTAGGGAAGAAGAGTAAGTCTGAAGACTTCTATGCAGAACACCAGATTCACTGAAGTAAATGTAAAAGCAGCAAAGAATCCTGTGGCACCTTATAGACTAACAGACGTTTTGGAGCATGAGCTTTCGTGGGTGAATACCCACTGAAAGCTCATGCTCCAAAACGTCTGTTAGTCTATAAGGTGCCACAGGATTCTTTGCTGCTTTTACAGATCCAGACTAACACGGCTACCCTCTGATACTTGAAGTAAATGTGATATTCCTTATTTCCAGTTGCATCCACAACATGCAACGTGTGATGTTGTATGCATGGCACCAATGAGAGCTTCTACTCTATAGAAGTAGCATGGCCTAAAGGATAGATCACTTGGCTGGGACATGAGAGTTCAGGCTTCTATTTCAGTCAGCCACTGGCCTGCTGTGTGACTTTGGGCAAGTAATGCCACCTCTCTGTGCCTCAGTTTCCCCATCTGTAAAATGGGGATGATGATGATGCCCCTTTGTAAAGCACTTTGAGATCAGCTGATGAAGAGGGCTATAGGAGAGCTGTGTATTATTTTTTAACTGTATTGTTTTCATCCAAGTATTACAAAATCACAGAAACTGGACCTTGCTGTAAATTGCAGTCTGCCACCGTCTGCTCTGCCCCCTGGAGTTATGGCACTATAGCTCTGCTGCTGTAGCACCCTAGCATAAATGCTTCCTACACTGGCAGAAGAAATTTCTCCATTGATATAGTTAATCCACCTCTCCAATAGGCAGTAACTAGGCAAGGGAAGAACTCTTGACCTAGCTATGTCTACAGAGGGGGTCAGGTCACCTATTCACGTTGCACAGTGTGTGAAATTTTTCATAGCCCTGAGCAACATAGCTAAGTCGATCTAATTTTTTAGGCCTCAGAAACTTAGGCCTCATCTAGATTTGCAAATAGCTCCCCAGCGAGTAACTAATGTCACTGACCCCCAGTGCAGACAACTGAGATATTTTGCTCCTACTGAGTTGAGTTTTACCATGCTCCAAACTGAGATACATCTCGATTAGCTCAATCTCTGCACACCCCATTTGAGCCTTGTCTTCACTTCAATGCAGTTACTCTGATTGGTGGCCATCAACTGTTGAATGTGGGTGATTCCAGAGTATAAACAAGATTAGACAGTAGGTGAAGGGCTACAACCGGGGAAAGTTTGTTCCAGTGCCCCTGCATTCCAGGGTGCATGCAGGGGCACTGGAACAATCTTTATAGTGGGAGTGCTGAAAGCCATTGAATAAAACTGTAAATCCTGTATATGAGGGAAACTACTTCAAGCCAGAGGATGCTGCCGCACCCCCAGAACCTCTGACATTGAGATAGGGCATGTGTTCATAGCACAGTGTATTTATTACCTAGTGCTAGTGGTTGGTCCTGCTGGGCTTTTTTTTTTTCCATTATTTTAGTCTGCCTTCCAATTATATCATTTTTTAAAAAAAGTTCTTTGAATTCTCTCCATATTTCTTTTTTTGTAAAGTATCTACTACCCAGTAACTATTTACAGCACGGCACTCCTGATACATATGGGGACCAAAAATTATTGCTCCTCTCAAAGCAGAATCTTCTTTTAACATCTCACAGACCTTCAAAGTCACTTTATGACCTCTCTGTTGATAAAGAGATGGGCTCTAGCTATAAAGTTCTGGTCTGATTCTGAACCCAAACTTTAGGTTAATTAATTCAGGTTTACTGAGAACAGGATTCCTGGTTACCTACAATGGGTAACCCCTATAACCAAGGGTCTGATCTGGAGCCAAAAATAAGACTCCACAAACCTTGGGCTTTGGTTTACACTATATCAGGTGATGAAAAGATAAATACAATTAAAGGTGAGAAAGTATTTTCCTCCAGGGAATATGTTCAGAATGAGAAAGCAAAATAGGTTAACATGAGCAGAAAAATAACTCCCCTGCTTGAATCTCAACCCAGACCAATCGCCCATGTATAAAACCTTAATATCCCACAAGTATTAAAGCCATCACTATGTAGTCTTTCCCCTGAGCATCGCTCCAGGTGGAGGGGAAAAGCTGAACTGAGTGGAAACTCCTGTTCACTGGGACCAGGTAGCTTCCAGGCCTTCACATATATTCTTTATTATTTGCATAGTGGAAGGTCTTGTGGTGCTCAGTGCTGTACAAACACATAACACAAATTACAGACCTTGCCACAAAAAGCAGGCAAATAAGCAATAGATTTGTAGTCTGGATCAGTAATTTACTTGCCCTCATCTCAACTAATAAATTACACACCAAGCCTCTGATCCTGCAATTAGATCCACTAGCAGAGACCCCAATGAAGTTTATGGGCCTCCTCAGAGGCCCAGGGACCTATGCTCATAGATGCAATTGCAGAACGACAGCCTTATTAAGGCTTTATAGAACCTCCAGCACTATACAAATAATGTGGATCTGATTCTTTACCAATTCCTTGCATGTTGGGGAGGATTCACGTGGCTCTAAAGGTTATTGCTAAGTACTCGTCACAGAACATTGTGTACAGTGCAAAGATCTAAATTTAATGCTAAAGTAAGAGTGTTCTTGTCTTATTGGTTCAAAGTATGAATTACCATTAGGAAAGAGACTGCTAGAGGATAAAAGTTATATGAGAACTGTCAACTTCTGGAAAGTAGTCATTGGAATTTTTACTCTGGGCCATAAAGCAAAGGGAAACTCCAAGGAGAAGAAACTGCTGAGGGACTGAACGTTGCAAAACAGAATCACGTTTTGTCTCTCTCCCCCCAACACCCCTTGCCCCTTATGAAGATGGGAAGATTTAATTATTAAAAACAAAAAAAGACCTGAAGGAGCTTGTGTCAATTAAAGTGACTGATAGAAATGTACGGTTGTTCTGAAATATTTAATACAGAGAATGGTGAATATTTTATGCAAGAAATATTTGTGTTCACACTGGAGCCTCATCCTAATGTACAGAAATGTATATGCATGTCCAACCAGATTTTTCAAACTTCTGTAGAGAAGGCTCAATAAAGGTTTGATCCTGCTTCACTTAAGCCAGTGAAGTTAGAGTTTCCTTTTTGACATCAGCAGGAATGAGATCAAGCCTCATATGGCTAGATTTTCAAGAGAGATCTCAACATGTAGGGTGCTGAAAATCTGGCTACAAATATAACAGTGGGACTTAAGTGCTTATTGCTTTTGGAAATCTGGGCCTCATTTAGGTGAAAAATCTGTTCCCAATTGTGGATGCTGGACACTTAAAAATCTGGTCAATAAAAGGCTAGAGATAGGGGTTAAGCCATACCATTTGGCTCTGGATTCAAACTTCCTACAAGTTTGCAATGTTTAGTTTAAGGCAAACCTCTAATCATGACTGAAATGCAGGGTTTTTTGTTGTTATTTTTTAATGCATTACTTTATCTCCCCTATCTTTTACTAAGAGAAAAAAATACCAAGAATTTACAGCAGTGAGACTGATATAACCAATAGCAGCTGCTTTTGCATTTTTAAAGCACCTTTCATCTAAGAACTTTCTACTAACATTAAATAAGTCACATATAATCTCTGGATCAGGGCTCCGGGTTCAAGTCAGTTCTTAATTCTGCTGCTGATTCACTGCGAGTCCTTGGGCAAAACAACTTGTCTGTGCCTCAAATTCCTAATCCTATGCGGGGCCAATCTAACTCCCATTGAAGTCAACAGAAAAACTCCAGAGGAGTTATTACTTCAGAAGCTAAAAGTAGGTATAACACCATGTCCAGCACTTAACTCACAGGAGCGTTGTAGGGCTTAATTAATATTTCTGATACTACGTGAAATCCTCACATACAAGTTTTCCAGAGAAGTACAAATGAGCAAAAATCTGGGACTGCTGAATAAGAAATATCTGAATTGCAGGGCTCAAACTGTGAGATAAATATGTTAATTGTTTTGCATGCTGCATATTTTCAGAGAACCACTCCCAACTTGCTCACCCAGCAAGTAATTAGGCTTCCCCAACTAATCTCTCAATACAACCAAAATTTCTAAGAATCAATATGAAGAGTATCAATTTGAATCTTTGATACACAACAGTTTCAAGAGCAATTCCATGCCAATGTCAGATCAAATGTAGTAGTTCACATACAATACCCTAATATCCAAGCTTGAACTCAAATTTATGAACTGGATTTATATAAAGGTTCTTTCAATGCTGCTCTCCTTCTTTAGGTACCTTTGGGGAAGTTTCCTGAAAGCTCCCTACTTTCCACTTAAGAAGTGGCTTTTTTGGCCAATACTTTGTATCTCCTCCAAGTCAAAAGCTGTCCCACTTATTTAACCCTCAACATTAATAAAATGCATGTATTTTAGACAGCCACACAAACACTTGGCTCTTGTGATTTTGCTTATCAACCTGTATTCTTTCTTTTAGCACAACCAGACGCACTGGTAAGTATTACACCACCTCAAGTTTAATCACTAATCTTGAAGATGGCAAAATAAATCTTTGTTAAGTGAAACACGGGGATAAAAAAAAAAGTAAAAGGTGGCACTGATGGTTTGGTATTCTTAACACAAACTATCAAGATTCAAGACCAAATCCTTCTTGCTTCTGTGTAAATCTAGAGAAACCCCAATGAACTGCTCTCAAGTTGAGTTACTCCAGGTTTATAGTGATGTAACAGAGCTGAATCTGGCCCTAAGACACCACTCAGCTTTCCTCCAGTGAAGGCCATGTTCACAAAAGCCCAGTGAAGAACATACATATAGGAATCATGATGCACAAACAAACCACATATCTACAAAGCCCCACACCTCATTTCTATCTAAAATATGAGTATTTTTCATCAACGTAAAGCAAAGGATTTCTCCTCCCTGTTGCAAATCACACTTATTTTAGATCAGGAACATCAAGTTTCACTCGCTTCCTAGTATTTCAACTCTGGGAGTGTATAATGGAATAAGTGTCCCACAATTTCCTCCCCCCCACTTCTGTGTCACAGCCGTCCTACCTGATCTAGGAGTATCATTTCCACTTCCTCTCTGTATCACAAGTTCTCTGCAAGGAGGAGCTGCAAAACAAAGCTTAAAGTCAGTGATGTTTTGCCAACCCTTGCACATTTTCCATTCCCAGCTCCAACAAGGTTGCAGAGCTCTAACGGAAAGTGGTGCATCCCACAGTTCTGCACTACATTATTTATGGTAGTCTGGTTCTCCCAGTTTGCTGCTATCATCTTTTCCTAGCACAGTTCCTCTATTTACTTGTCATCTGCTTTTTCATGTAACCGTATATTACGGCTGATAGATTTGCCTTTCTACAAATATCACGTAGTCAGGTTTCTGATTCCAGGATCTGATGCTTCCAGGCATGAATTACAACATTTCTTTAGTTGCTGATTAAGACCATGGTACTAGGACATAGAATTGTTCCCAAAAATGGTTGGTGCTACCCTTATCCATTTTAGGCTGAACTCAATTCCATTCAGACAGACCTCTGTAGTACGGCCAATTTGAAGCAATTGAAAATCATGAGACTTGCATAAAAAGATAAAATATTCAATATATGGGTCTTATTTTTGTCTTCTGATTTTTAAGCCTTGAGGGGTGCACCTGAGACACATTTTCAAGCTTCTCCTGTCAACTCTGAAGGCTAGAAACATGTTATTTAAACCTGAAAACTTGGTTTCTCATTCACATGAAAACAGGAGCTCAGATATTAAGAAGAAGAAAGAAAAACTCTCTCATAAGACTTGTGATAAAATCATCAGAATTTGCAAAACTGCCTCTGCATCAACATGGAACTGATTTTTAGGATCCAAACTTTAGCCTGTTTTACTATTTGCTGTAGTATTGGAGATAGTTCGAGTCCCCCACCCCACCACTCCCTCACCGGAAAAGTTTGATGTTTAATCAGAACGGGGGGGAGGGGCACAATTCTTACTAGAGAGGGCAAGCTGGCTTGCTGACTCCATCAGTGTTACTTCAACTGCAAAACACAAAACTACTACTCTGCATTTCCAAGGATCAGACGTTGCCTAACACAACCTAATAAATGGTGGCTATGGTTGTTAGGTATCACAAATCTAGAGCATCCCCACCAACAAGGAAGTAAATGTTGTTTTAAAGAGAGATCCTACCAAGGCCATTGCTAACACACTTCCAAAGTGTCCAAGCTGACAGTATCAGAAGAATGTTGTGAATTACCATCAGTTGTATATTTAGGTCAGATCCAAAAGAATTTCTGGATAAGCAATAAATGCCAGTGCAACACATCAGTTTTATTAAGTTATTCATCTGCATTTGAGGACTTTGGAGTATGGAAGCCATTATCTTGATGCGTCTCACCATTTCAATCTCTACTGTCTTTTCAAAGACTACAGATTACATGCAGGTTGACTCTGCTTCCATAATATGTGGCACAACTCATCCCTGGTTTAGCTCCTTTGCCTTCAGTAAAGTTACACCAGCAATGAACTGGACTTCAGCACCAGGGCTTATCTGCTGCCTCAGTTCACCTTCTATCTCACATCAAACCAACCACCACTAACTTGTGTTTTCACCGTACTGCCCTTCTGCATGTGGTTTATTAGCAGAAACTAACACTCAAAGCCTGCCAGGCCTCTTTCCCTGGCTTGCTTAGTATTTTAATCATCCATATATCTCTTGACTCAAAAGTCTTTCCAGCCCAGCTTCCTCTTCCTGCTAACTCTCCTTGCAGCATCACAGTCCTTTGCGGTACTCCCAGCTGGGATTTCTCACCTAGCATGTTCCTGTTTCCTGCAAGGCCCTCCTCTCCCAGATCTTTCATCCAGTAGTTCTGGAGAATATCACCTGTCCTCTTTCTAGTAATCTCCCTCTCTGAACTCCACCCTTTCTCACTAGCTCCTGTAAACTACACTCCCTTGTTTAAGAACTGCAAATAAACTTTCTCCGTGCCTTTTTATTTCCCAGGCGGCCAGGTTCTGAGTCACATGGTCCCATCATGGGACCCACCCCCGCACTATACATTCTTTTCACCTGGGAAGGCAAGCTACAACTGCAATAAACCTCTTAAAGGACGAGCTCACGTAGGGAGACCCTTCTTCCCCACCCCTTTTGCTGCTCTATTCTACAATACCAAAAAGCTTATAAAAGAATGTTTTATTTTAGAGATAGTCAAGTAAAGCAACTTGTTCCTAAGGCGTCGACAGATACCACTTCATACACAGAACTGTCACCATATAGTCAGAGGAAGACACTGGAATAGAGGCTATATTGCCCAGCTGCTTGTAATACCATTTTTCTCTCAGGTCCACTCAATCTAGAGAAACTCCACTGCAGTAGTCTTTTGAAGGCCAATCACTACGAGGCTGCAGGCACACACATGCACAAAACCCCTAGAGAGAACTAGCGCACCTATGAACCTCCACTCCAAAATTCGAGTGTAATGGCAGATGTCTTGGCCGACGGACCAGGGATTGAACAGGGAACTAAAAGTATGAGCTGCTACAGCTTGCATTAGAAAGCCAGACTTGGGGGTTGTAAAAACACACGTCCTCTGCAGACCAGAATAGCATTGGACTTTTAAGACACACTCACTGTTGAGTTACTTTGGCTTCTAGCACAGAAAAGGAGAGAAAGTTTTTGAGTTAACATAATCCTGTAACCCAACAATCCCTGGCAGTAGTAACAGCCGCCCGGGGCCACTGGCAGCTGCCTACATTAGCTCAACTGTAGGGACAAGTCTGGCAACCAAGCATTTCAGGAAAAAGGAATGTGAAGTTGAGCCTTCAGCTGCTTTTGCACCTCCCTTCTGAGTCACCTGACATACGGACTGGAATTTGGACCTTTGCCCTAACAGTTTTATCATGGGGCTATTATTTTTATTTCATTTCCTTTTTTAATGGACATGACAAAATCATTTGGACTTGTCCTGCAAGTTAGATACTGGCAGCTCCCAATTTCCATGGTGAGATCAACTATACTTGCAAATCAACTCTGATTTAGCAGCTTTAGATCCGTACAAACCTCCTGAACCATGTGTTAAGGACAGTGGCTGTTCAACAGGAAGCAACAGTGCTCTCAAGAATCTCTAGAGGACACTTTTCAAAGGCAGATTCTGTCAGGCTAGGAATCTAATTCTGTCATTGGCATGATTAGAACAATCTCTCTCACATGCACAAAGAGAACATTCTGTAAATACTGTAGTCATCACTATAAGGCATAAGCATAACAATAGCATTTACATTAATTTACACCACTGGAGGCTAGAAAATGTCTTTTATTTATAAACAGATACCCTCAGGTGGGGAATTAGACTATGCTTTGATAATATGATTAGGCAAGTGCACTTCTCTATGCCTGGGAAGAGAAATATTCTGAATGTCCTTCCACACTGGGTTCATTTGAAGGAGTAAAATGCAAGCTTGAATGCTCTGGACTGGAAATATGATTATTCTTATGGAGAACTATATGTCATGTCATATAGGAGCTGGCAGTTAGAAACAGAGATGTGCATCAGCATGAGTGCAGGCTGGCATAATTTAAGGGAGCTGGGAAGTGTGATCAAGAGAATAAGACACTGGATGAAGAATCATTAGATTGGGTTTGATTTCCAGGTCTAGCACTGATTATCTGTGTGACTTGGGGCAAATCCCTTAGCCACTCTGTGCCTCAGTAGTTCCTCTACATTTACCTGCCTGTGGAAGTGCTTTCAGAACTACTGATTGAAGCTCCAGTTCAGCACGGCATTGTTATGAAGTGGGTGAAACCTTGTTATGGGTTGAGTTAAAAGCTCTTTGAACTGGTGTGAATAAATGCCCTACTTAAGACAGACAAGGAAATGTAGGGTAGTTGTGGTTGGTGACTCACTTTTGAGGGGGATGGAGACACCCATCTGTCAGTCTGACATGGAATCCCAGGAGGTATGCTGCCTGCCAGGGACCCGTATCCGATATATTATGGAGGGATTGTCGAGGATCATCCTGCCTTCTGATTACTACCCCATGCTATTCATCCATGTGGGCATTAATGATACTGCAAGACATGACCCTGAGCAGATCAGAAGTGATTACAGGGCACTGGGAATAAGGATGAAGGATTTGGGGGTGCAGGTGGTGTTCTCTTCGATCCTTCTGGCCAAGGATAGAGGCCCCAGCAGAGACAGATTCATACTGGAGATAAATGCCTGGTTGAAAAGATTGTGTCACCAGGAGGGCTTCACCTTGACCATGGGATGCTGTTCTAGGAAGAAGGACAGCTAAGCAGAGATGGGGTCTACCTATCAAGGAAGGGGAAGAACATATTTGGATTAAGACTGGCTAACAGAGTGAGGAGGGCTTTAAACTAGGTTCAACTGGTGTGGGTGACCAAAGCCCACAGGTAAGTCAAAATTATGGAGACCTGGGAGAAGGGTCAAAATCTCTGGAAACCATGGGCTTTATAGAAACGATAAGGGAGAGACAAGAGAGAGCATGGGAGGGAAATCAAATCAGTATCTCAGATGTCTGTATACTAATGCGAGAAGTATGGGGAATAAACAAGAAGAACTTGAAATGCTAGTTAATAAACACCACTATGACATAGTTGGCATCAAAGAGACTTGGTGGGATAATATACATGACTGGAATATTGGTATAGTTTGCTCAGGAAGGACTGGCAGGGGGAAAGGGAGGAGGTGTTGCCTTATATATTAAAAATGTATACACTTGGACTGAGGTTGAGATGAAAATAGGAGACAGACTTGCTGAAAGTCTCTGGGTAAGGATAAAAGGGTTAACAACAAGGGTGATGTCATGGTAAGTATCTACTACAGAACACCTAGCTAGGAAGAAGAGGTGGATTAGACTTTTTTAAAACAACTAATAAAATCATCCAAAGCAGGGGACTTGGTGGTGATGGAGACTTCAGCTGATATCTGTTGGGAAAAAAGTATGGCAAGAGACCACCCTGTCTTAACCAGGAGATCTTCAATAATCTGAAACTCAAAAGAAAGTACTACAAAAAGTGGAAACTAGTCAATGACAAAGGATAAATATAAACAAATAATACAAGTATCTAGCACAAATTCAGATTGAACTAGCTAGAGACATAAAGGGTAACAAGAAAACATACAAATACACTAGAAACAAGAGAAGACCAAGGACAGGGTATATCTGTTACTCAATGAGGAGCAAAAAATAACAGAAAATGTGGAAATGGCAGAAGTGCTAAATGACTTTTTTGTTTCAGTTTTCACTAGAAAGATTAGCAATGATTGGACATCTAACATAGTGAACGCCAGTGAAAATGAAGTAGGATCAGAGACTAAAATAGGGAAAGAACAAGTTAAAAATTACTTAGACAAGTTAGATGTCTTCAAGTCACCAGGGCCTGATGAAATACATCAAAGAATACTTAAGGAGCTGACTGAGGAGATATCTGAGCCATTAGCGATTATCTGCGAAAAGTCACAGAACACAGGCGAGATTCTGGAAGACTGAAAAAGGGCAACTATAGTGCTAATCTATAAAAAGGGAAATAAGGACAACCTGGGGAATTAGAGACCAGTTAGCTTAATTTCAGTACCCAGAAAGACAATGGAGCAATTAAGCAAGCAAGCAATTTGCAAACATCTAGAAGATAAAATAAGTAACAGTCAGCATGGATTTTGACAGAGTAAGAAGTCTTGTGGATGAGGGGAAGTGGCAGATGTGGTGTATCGTGACTTTAGTAGACTTTTGATACTGTCTGACATGACCTTCTCATAAATAAACTGGGAAATACAGTCTAGATGGAGATACTATAAGGCAGGTGCATAACTAGTTGAAAAATCATTCCCACAGAGAATTTGGTCAATTTATAGGCACCACACTTCAGGAAAGATGTGGAGAAATTGGAGAAAGTCCAGAGAAGAGCAACAAAAATGATTAAGGTCTAGAAAACATGACCTATGAGGGAAGACTGAAAAATTGGGTTTGTGTAGACTGAAGAGAACAGAAGACAGAGGGGACATGCTTTCTGGGTTCCCTTCCTACTCTGAACTCTGGGATACAGATGTGGGGACCCTCATGAAAGACCCCCAAACTTAGGTTAAAACTTCCCCAAGGCACAAATTCCTTTCTTTGTACTTAGATGGTATTGCTGCCACCACCTACTGATTTAAACAAACATTCAGGGAGGGGCCACTTGGAGCCCTATCCCCCAAAAATATCCCCCAAGCCCCTTCACCCCCTTTCCTATCAACCATTAGGTTAACAAAGTGAGCACAGACCAAATCCCTGTTTTTTAGGGCACTGAAAATCAATCAGGTTCTTAAAAGAAGAAAGTTATTTAAAAAAAAGTAAAAGAATCACACTTGCAAAATCAGGATGGAAGATAACTTTACAAGGTAAATAAAAAGAATTAAAACCCAGAAGATTCTGCTTCCCAGTTACAAAACAGGAATAAAATTACCTCTTAGCATAGGAAAAATTCACAAGCTAAACCAAAAGATAATCTAACGCATTTCTTTGCTATTACTTATAATTTTTGTAATCTTAGATGTTTATTTCACGTAGGGTTTTAGGAGATGTTTTTTTCCTGCCCTGATCCCTCTCTTCCCGAGAGAGTACATAAAGAGAGTCCAGCAAACTCCCTCCCCCCCCAGATTTGAAAGGATCTTCTTCCCTTATTGGTCCTTTTGGTCAGGTGCCAACCAGGTTATTTGAGCTTCTTAACCCCTTACAGGTAAAAGAGGGATTTTATGCTACCCTTAGCTGTATGTTTATGACACATGCTAACAATTTTCAACTACATAAAATATTGTTACAAGGAAGAGAGAGAAAAATTGTTCTCCTTAACCTCTGAGGAGTGGATGAGAAGCAGTGGACTTAAATTGCAGGAAGGGCAGTTTAGGCTGGGCATTAGGAAACACCTAGTGTCAGGGTGGTTAAGCACTGTAATAAATGGCCTAGGGAGACTGAGCAATTTCCATCATTGGAGATTTTTAAGATCAAGTTGGACACCTGTCAAGGATGTTCTAAATTATACTTATTCCTGCCACGAGTGAAGGAGTCTGCACTAGCTGAGCTCTCGTGCTCGCTTCCAGTCCTACGATTCTAAGGCAGGGGAGATGATATCTTTTATGAGACCAAATTCCATTGGTGGAAGGGACAGAATTTCAAGCTTTAAAGTGCTCTTCTTGAAGTTTGCTTTAAATCAACTGAAGGAGAGACAGTTAATGGGCCACACCTAACACAAAGCCTAATAGAGTCTGCCCATGTGGGAGGCGGGTTCAACCGGGCATTGTAACCAAGTTGGGTGGGGAGTGAAGCCACAGAAACTGAGAACAGACTGAGTAGGAGACACAATAATGGAGCAGCTGCAAGTGTGTGGGTGACCCTGAACCTGGGGAGAAGTATATTGGGTCTGGGGTACAGGTTAATAAAACTGCTTTTGATGCTGTGAGCAAAAGAAGCTCTTTCCTGCTTTTTGATTCCCTCTGCATTCAGATAAATGGGACTTTGTATATTCTTTGTAATCAAACAGAACTACATCAAAAATACCTATCCCCAATTTCTGCTTCCAATGAAGGGCCACAGGGCCCCAAACTTGGAGAAGCTGCTACAATTGAAAAGAGACCACACTATATATTTAAGCATCTCTCTGACAAGCAGAACACAAGGAATCCCATTAACTTCAGTGCAATTACTCACATGCTGAAAGTTTTTCAAATTGCCTAAAACCACTAAAGAAATTTCAACCTTAGAGGTGGTAACAACCCATTACAATGCTAAGGACAAGTCTATACTACAAAATTAAGTCGACCTAAGTTATGTCCACATACAGCCACTGCAGTAAGTAAATAACTTTTGCACATCTGCACTACGTTCCTTGTGTTGGCGGTACATGTGCTCATCTGGAGCACTTGCACAGATTTAACTGTCAGTGTGGAGCATTTTGGGATGGCCTCTGAAAGACAGCAAAAGAAACAGAAGCAACGCAGTGTCTATACTGAGCCGGCATTGACCTAACTACATCAACCTAAGCACTACATCTCTTGTGGAGGGTGGAGTTATTAATTTGGAGCAGTGAGCGAGTGACATCAGTTGGAGCTATATTTTAGTGCAGCCGTTGCCTTATGATGACCTAACTCTGTAGTGCAGTCCAGGTCTAAGAATGACTACCACTATTATGTGCCAAGGGCTTGGAAGTGTTGCAGCAGGGAAAGCAACCAAGAACAGAAAAATTTAAAGTGTGAAGCCCTATTTATATTGAGTGTTTTGCTTTGTTTTGTTTCTTTGCAGCTGTATCGATATAGTTAGCACCCGGCAGATCTGCCGGGTGCTAAGATACAGGATGTGGACCTGAGGCTGAAAAGGATCCTGGCGGCAGTGGGAAAGAATCTGTTGATTGTCCTTCATGTGGGAACGAATGATACGGCTAGATACTCTCTGGAATGTATCAAGGGAGACTATGCCAGACTGGGGAAGATGCTTAAGGAAATCGAGGCTCAGGTGATCTTCAGTGAGATTCTGCGGGTTCCTAGAGAAGGGCAACAAAGATGTAACAAGATTATGGCGATCAACAGATGGCTCAGGCAGTGGTGCTATAAGGAAGGCTTTGGGATGTACGGCCATTGGGAAGCATTTATGGACAGAAGACTGTTCTCTTGGGATGGACTTCACCTGAGTAAGAAGGAAAATAGACTTCTAGGATGGAGGCTCGCTGAACTCATTAAGAGAGCTTTAAACTAGGAATTTGGGGGAGACGGTTGGGAGATGTCCAGGAGATCTCCATGCTGGAATTTAACCTTGAGAAGGAAGTAAACAAAGTAAGAGGGGATACAGTCGTGGACAGAAGAATTGGCATAAGGAGGAAGGGTAGTGTAGATAGCAGACTAACAGGTGATGCTGATGGTAGAATGTCTGTGCCTAACAGGGTAAAGAATGTCAGTGAAGCCAAATGGCAAAAATTAAGATGTCTGTACATTAATGCGAGGAGCCTAGGGAACAAAATAGAGGAACTAGAGCTACTGGTGCAGAAAGTGAAAATGGATATTATAGGGATAACAGAAACATGGTGGAATAGTAGTCACAACTGGAGTACAGGTATTGAAGGCTACATGCTGTTTAGGAAAGACAGAAATAAAGGCAAAAGGTGGTGGAGTAGCATTGTACATCAGTGAGGAGGTTAACTATAAAGAAATCAGAAGTGATGGAATGGAGAAGACAGAGTCTGTCTGGGCAAAAATCACATGGGAAGAGAAAGCTACTAGAGCCTCTGCAAGATAGTGCTTGGGGTGTGCTACAGACTGCCGGGATCTGATTTGGATATGGACAGAGACCTCTTCAATGTTTTAAATGAAGTAAACACTAATGGGAAATGTATGATCATGGGAGACTTTAACTTCCCCGATATAGACTGGAAGACAAGTGCTAGCAAGAATAATAGGGCTCCGATTTTTCTGGATGTGATAGCAGATGGATTTCTTCATCATGTAGTTGAAGAACCAACAAGAGGGGATGCCATTTTAGATTTGGTTTTGGTGAGTAGCGAGGACCTCATAGAAGAAATGGTTGTAGGGGACAACCTTGGTTCGAGTGATCATGAGCTAATTTAGTTCAAACTAGATGGAAGAATAAACAAAAATAGATCTGGGACTAGGGTTTTTGACTTCTCGAGGGCTAATTTTAAAGAATTAAGGAAATTAGTTAGGGAAGTTGTCATAAACAGATAGCTAAGGGTTAATGTTCTTTTACCTGTAAAGGGGTAACACCAGTAACCTGAAACACCTGACCAGAGGACCAATCAGGAAACAAGACTTTTTTAAATCTGGGTGGAGGGAAGTTTGTGTGTGAGTTCTTTGTTTTTTGTCTTGTGTCTGACCCTCTCGGCTCTGAGAGTGATCTTTCTGTCTCCTGGCTTTCTAATCTTCTGTTTCCAAGTTGTAAGTACAAAGATAGGAAGACCATAAGTTTATATTGTTTTCTTTTGTATTTACATGTGTGTAGTTGGTGGAATGTTTAAATTGTATTCTTTTTTGAATAAGGCTGTTTATTCATTTTTTTTAAGCAATTGACCCTGTATTTGTCACCTTAATACAGAGAGACCATTTTTATGTCCTTTTCTTTCCTCTTTATATAGAGCCTTCTTTTTAAGACTTGTTGGAGTTTTTCTTTAGTGGGGACTCCAGGGAATTAAGTCTGCAGCTCACCAGGGAATTGGTGGGAGGAAGGAGTCAGGGGGAAAATCTCTTTGTGTTAGATTTACTAACCTGACTTTGCATACCCTCTGGGTGGGGGGAGGGAAGTACTTGTGTTTTCCAGGACTGGAAACAGGGAGGGTGGAGTCCTTCTGTTTAGATTCACGGAACTTGCTTCTGTATCTCTCTCCAGGATCCCAGGGAGGGAACACCTGGAAGGGGGAAGGGAAATGGTTTATTCCCCTTTGTTGTGAGACTCAAGAAATCTGAGTCTGGGGGGTCCCCCAGGGAAGGTTTTGGGGAGACCACAGTGCGCCAGGCATTGTATAGATTCCTGGCTGGTGGCAGCTTTACCAGGTCCAAGCTGGTAACTAAGCTTGGAGGTTTTCATGCTAACACCCATATTTTGGATGCTAATGTCCAGATCTGGGAAAAATGTTTGACAGAAGTGGATTGGACTGAAGAATTTGTGGATCTAAATGTGGAGGAGGCCTGGAATTACTTTAAGTCACAGCTGCAGAAACTATCGGAAGCCTGCATCCCAAGAAAGAGGAAAAAATCACAGGCAGGAGTTGTAGACCAAGCTGGATGAGCAAGCATCTCAGAGAGGTGATTAAGAAAAAGCAGAAGGCCTACAAGGAGTGGAAGAAGAGTGGGATTAGCAAGGAAAGCTATCTTAGTAAGGTCAGAACATGTAGAGATAAAGCGAAAAAGGCTAAAAGCCAAGTAGAGTTGGACCTTGCAAAGGAAATTAAAACCAATAGTAAAAGGTTCTATAGCCATATAAATAAGAAGAAAACAAAGAAAGAAGAAGTGGGACCGCTAAACACTGAGGATGGAAAGGAGCTTAAGGATAACCTAGGCATGGCCCAATATCTAAATAAGTACTTTGCCTCAGTCTTTAATAAGGCTAATGAGGAGCTTAGGGATAATGGAAGGATGACAAATGGGAATGAGGATATGGAGGTGGATATTACCACATCTGAGGTAGAAGCCAAACTTGAACAGCTTAATGGGACAAAATCGGAGGGCCCAGACAATCTTCATCCAAGAATATTAAAGGAACTGGAGCATGAAATTGCAAGTCCATTAGCGAGAATTTTTAATGAATCGGTAAACTCAGGGGTTGTACCGTATGACTGGAGAATTGCTAACATAGTTCCTATTTTTAAGAAAGGAAAAAGTGATCCGAGCAACTATAGGCCTGTTAGTTTGACATCTGTAGTATGTAAGGTCTTGGAAAAAATTTTGAAGGAGAAAGTAGTTAAGGACATTGAGGTCAATGCAAATTGGGATAAATTACAACATGGCTTTACTAAAGGTAGATCGTGCCAAACCAACCTGATCTCCTTCTTTGAGAAGGTGACAGATTATTTAAACAAAGGAAATGCAGTAGATCTAATTTACCTCGATTTCAGTAAGGCATTTGACACGGTTCCACATGGCGAATTATTAGTTAAATTGGAAAAGATGGGGATCAATATGAAAATTGAAAAGTGTATAAGGAACTGGTTAAAGGGGAGACTACAACGGGTCGTGTTGAAGGGTAAACTGTCAGGCTGGAAGGAGGTTACTAGTGGAGTTCCTCAAGGATCAGTTCTGGGACCAATCTTATTTAACCTTTTTATTACTGACCTTGGCACAAAAAGTGGGAATGTGCTAATAAAGTTTGCGGATGACACAAAGCTGGGGGGTATTGCTAACACGGAGAAGGACTGGGATATCATACAGGAAGAGAACTGGATGACCTTGTAAACTGGAGCAATAGTAATAGGATGAAATTTAATAGTGAAAAGTGCAAGGTCATGCACTTAGGAATTAATAATAAGAATTTTAGATATACATTGGGGACACATCAGTTGGAAGCAACTGAGGAAGAGAAGGACCTTGGGGTATTGGTTGATCACAGGATGACTATGAGCCGACAATGTGATATGGCCGTTAAAAAAGCTAATGCAGTTTTAGGATGCATCAGGCGAGGTATTTCCAGCAAAGATAAGGAAGTGTTAGTACCGTTATATAAGGCACTGGTGAGACCTCACCTGGAATACTGTGTGCAGTTCTGGTCTCCCATGTTTAAGGAGGATGAATTCAAACTGGAACAGGTTCAGAGATGGGCTACTAGGATGATCCGAGGAATGGAAAACTTTTCATATGGAAGGAGACTCAAAGAGCTTGGCTTGTTTAGTCTAGCCAAAAGAAGGCTGAGCGGGGATATGCTTGTTCTTTATAAATATATCAGAGGGATTAATATTAGGGAGGGAGAGGAATTATTTAAGCTTAGTACCAATGTAGACACAAGAACGAATGGGTATAAACTGGATACTAGGAAGTGTAGACTTGAAATTAGATGAAGGTTTCTAACCATTAGAGGAGTGAAGTTCTGGAATAGCCTTCCAAGGGGAGTAGTGGGGGCAAAAGACATATCTGGCTTTAAGACTAAGCTTGATAAGTTAATGGAAGGGATGGTATGGTGGGATAGCTTAATTTTGGCAATTGATCTTTGATTACCAGCAGATAAGTATGCCTAGTGGTCGGTGATGGGATGTTAGATGGGGTGGGATCTGAGTTACTGCAGAGAATTCTTTCCTGAGTGCTGGCTGGTGAGTCTTGCCCACATGCTCAGGGTTTAGCTGATCGCCATATTTGGTGTCGGGAAGGAATTTTCCTCCGGGGCAGATTGGCAGAGGCCCTGGAGGTTTTTCGCCTTCCTCTGCAGCATGGGGCATGGGTCACTTGCTGGTGGATTCTCTGCAGCTTGAGGTCTTCAAACCACAATTTGAAGACTTCAATAACTCGGACATAGGTTAGGGGTTTGTTATAGAAGTGGATGGGTAGGGTTCTGTGGCCTGCTTTGTGCAGGAGGTCAGACTAGATGATCACATTGGTCCCTTCTGACCCTAAAGTTTATGAATCTATGAATCCTTCATCTAGAAAAGCCCTTGCTGTGCTAATAAGTAATTGATACCATTGCATACCATACTGTCCTCCTTGAATTTGGCCTGAGAAGTCCTATTAGATCAAACAAGTGTGTCTCACTGCAAACACACGATATAGGGGGAAGGATACAGATCAGGCAGCAAATGGCAAACTAGTTTCACATTTTTTAAAATTATTTTTAAGAGGGTTCAGTTCTGAGGAAATAAGCTAAATGAAAAAAGACAAGAAGAGGGAGGGAACATTGAAAAGGAGGTGTGAGGAGGATATGGCAGGGGAGAAGAGCGTAAGAGGAGGCAGGAGTGAAATGAAGGTGAGGTGAAGGGACTGTGAGAGATGAAGAGGGCTGGAACAAACAGCCAATGAGCCCAGGAAAGAAAATGTCCAGTAACAACTGTATTTACGTGGCAAGCTTTTTGGGGGCAGGGATTGTCTCCATGGGTTTGCATAGCACATAGCAGAATGGGACCTGCTCTCAGCTGGCTCCTGTAATATAAGTAACATTCCCCATCTTTACCTGTCTTTAAAAAAAAAAAGGGGGTTATTCATGATGTCAGTGCTTAAAAACAGAGACTTGTTTTGGTTCTTTGTCTTTAAAGAAGTAGATGTAACAATCCCACTAAGATCAACAAAATGAGCACCCCCAGCTGTTAATGACTTTAAACCGCCGTTTGCATTATTTGGTGAAATAACCCTATTATTCATGCAGTGCCATGAGGATAGCTTCAGCACTCAAATCTACTTGGAGGTGAGCAAGGAAAAATTTTGCTGAGCACATATGTCATTGCTGACCATCCGAGAGCCAAACTTTTCTGATTATATTTGGAAACTTGCAAGGAGTCAACATTATGTATGGACTTCATTTCCCAGATAATGTTATTAATTTATTCATTAAAACATTATCAAGTTATTGAAAAGAAATCTCCATTCTGAGACTTAGATAACAGCAGCTCCGCTTCCCCTTTGAATGGAACATTCACTTTAACAGGACTTTTAACTACCACTAGTGTTGTTTAGTGAATTTATTATTAGTATTTATTATTCAATTCAGGCAAGTGTGGGGGGATTTTTTTTTTATTTTAATTCTGTTTACACTTTTGAATGAGGTTTTAATCTCTCTTGGCATGTTTATTCAGGTTATTTGTTTTGCAAAAAGAAAATGCCCTAAGTGTAAATGAGGAAATCAAGGCTTCTTTCGACCTGGGTCCAAATCTCTTTCTAATTCCCCTTTTCAAATATTCCTTAGTCCTTGGAGGGTGGGAGCATGGGGGAAAGATATGGGGGTTGTGAGAATACATATAAGTAGGTAGCTTCTATATTAATTCAGACAACTCAAATCCTTATGGTGATGCTGTGAATTCCACAATTCTGAAGTACAATTGATTGTAAAATTAACTTTGACCTGTTGAGACTCAGATACATTTAAAAAAAAAACAAAACATTTTTAAATAAAAGGGAACTTTATGAAGTGCCACGGCAAACCTAAAGCTGACATCAGCCATAGCAAATCAACAAGAATTCCCTGAACAGCAAGCAACATGCATTATATTTCATGACATTCCAGAAGTGCTTGATTGCACATTTATTTTCATTGCAGATTTAAAGAGCTCAGTATGTTCGAAGCATTTTAGATGCTGAGCTCTTTTGAAAATCTGGCACAGGGTCACAATGGGATCTGCTGGGTCTTAAACACTTTTGTAAATCTACTGCTTAAGTGAAAACTGAGCTCTTTTGGATATTTGGCTATGGGGTAAAATTTACACCTGCGTAGAAGAAAAGTAGAAGTCTTTGCAACCACTAAAATGCCTATTAAACCCAGAAAGTGAGGCTTAAAAGGGACTTCCAAGGTACATAAACTATGCATGGTACTTGGCACAGGATGAATTCCATCGCTATGGAGAGACATTGCAGACATTACTTGAAAATATCCAATGACAGTAGGATGTTCTACTCGCTGCAGTGTTTAGCAGAGGAGTTATCCCACAAGAACTCCTATCCACCTCCCACAACTCTGGACTATCCTCACTTTCAGCACCATGGAAGCTAAACTCCAAGGCAAGCTCCTGAAAAATCTGAATTGTTGTCTGAAGAAGGAAGTGGAGAACAACATGCATAGCCAGTGCTTACATGAACTCACAGATCTGAGGTGCTGAGTTCTGTCACTGTTTGCCCACAGAAGTTGATGGTACCATGGAGCCCAATCAGCAGGAACAATTGCTTTCACAATTGCAAGGCAGAAGCCTCCAGAGCAAGGCAAGGAGGGACATACAACAACACAACAGACCTATCAATGCAGGATATAAGTAGACAAGATATTTAACTGTATCAAGGTATTATGATCCTGTGACACAAAATCCTACACCTATGTCATTTATATGGTCCCTGTTACCACTGTATTTGAGTCTCTTTATATCTTTAATGTATTTATCCTCCCAACACTATCTGAGGTAGGGAAATGCTATTATCTGCCCATTACCAATGAGGAATTGAATTGCCGAGGGTCCTATAACAGAGAACTTGCATAGCAGAGAACTGAACCCTGGTCTCCCAAGTCCTATGCACTAAACCTTTCTTCCCCTCCATGTCCAGGTAACAGCTACGGAACACATGAGGAAGCCATTACTCTCATTAGACTGCATAATTGAGCTACTCATATGAGTATGTCCTGACGACTGTGAATAAGGGCTTCACAGTGTGGTCACTTTTGATTAAGCATCCTCTTCCCCCCACCCACAGAATTCTCTCAAGATAATTTAAAATAGGACTTTATAGCTATTATCTTCACAGAACAGCAATGTTATTTCAGTTTCTGATGAGAATACCACTTTATATTAAGGGTACCTTTACACATATCATATAAAGAGTTAATATATGATTAACCAATTTTAGAGTCCAGTAGGTTGCTTATAACCATCTATCACACCTCAGGGAGTGTACTTATAACTAGAGTGGGGGGGGGGAGGGAGGCAATACCAAATAGTTTCTTCACCATAAAATGCAGTTTGAGGTTAACTGACATTAAACTCAATGGACATTAGGAGCCTAACGACCTTTGTGGATCTGGGCCTATGTTTACTCTGTGCCATCCAAGCATTCCTCCTATTCCCACACTAACAGGTCCACTGACTTTGTGGCCTCCTTATACCACAGGAGAAGTATAAAAGAGGTCATAACTCAGACCTTTGATTTAGAAAAGCACCTAAAGCATTTGTCTAAATGCAAGCACAAGAATTGTCCCACTGCAATTCAAGGGACTACTTCCAATTTTAAAATTAGATACTTGATTAATACCTTGTCCATTTTGGGACCTCTGAAGAGTTTCTTGCCCTCAGTGTTTGCTATTTAGAATATATACCTTACTAGCCTATATTAACAATAGTTAATAAGATGTTTCCTGTTTTAATTTTCAAAGCAATGAAAGTATTTCAAGAACATTAATAGAGTCAGACTTAATTTGCTCTTTTTACCCATGCTTGCAATCATTTTTCACCATCCTCATGCTAGTTTGCTAGTTTGTAAATGAATGAGTTCATTAAAATTTGGTTTCAGATTTAATTGTTCCTTATTGGAAATGTCAGCTTTCAAAGTTCATTAATAAAGGCACTGGTGTAAAGAAAGAGACGGATTGAGGAAGCAAGCTTCATTACAGAACAGTTGTGGGAACCATAAAGCTGAAATTAAGGTTATGTCTGTGGCTCTGTTACAAGCCCCTGTTGACCCTTCATCCTGGAATGAAATCACTGAGGCGATTCACTGGAACCCAACAGATATGCTTCTCTCCACGGCAGAGATGAGGGCATGATGGGAGCACGTCTGGAGCAGGGATAGCAGAAGGGATAAGCAGCACAGAGGAAACATCCTTCCCCCTCTGAACTCCTGGAATTCATTCCCCTCCTTGGAGTCCTATCACACCCCAAACACAGCAGCTACAAAGGAGACCTTTACACATTTCCAGCACAGGATGGATAAACCAGTAGGTTCCCTTTGTAATAAACCTACCAGACATTCTTCTTCCCTGCTCCAGACCAGCTCCTATCATGCCCTCATTGCTGCCACGGAGAGAAGCAGTGAAGGAGAGACTTAAAATAAAGGGGATCAGAAAAATGGTTCTCCTTCTTGTGCCTGGTCTGGGTAAGCAGTGCTCCACCGGGCCCCATTCAGCTGGTGTTGCAAGCTCCCCCTGCTGTTTCAATTTCCTATAACCACTGGAAAGACCTTCTGGAAAAAATGCCCTGTAACATGATATTGCCCTGTGGTCTCTTTGGCGCTTGTCCCTCTTCCCCCTGCACAGTAGTGCCCCCACAAATCCATTAATTCCTGCTGCTTTAGCCCCGGGAAAAGGATCAGACTAAATGAGGGAAAAAGTTGGTTCTCGCATGAGTTCTAGTGCGGTGCATCAGGCTCAAGTAGTTTAGATGAACATCCAAACCTTTGAGGTGCACATGGAGTTGACCTGTAAAATGGAGATAATTCTTCCCTGCCTCACTGGATCATTGCAAAAGCACATTCCTTAATTTGAGATATTAACATGAGATCTGAACAAATCACTAGTTTTTCAGTTCATCGTCAGTACTGAGGGGAAAAAAAATTATTTTGATCTGAACAAAGTGAAAATTCCAACAAAAAATATTGGTGAGTCTAAAAGCAGAAAGATTTTGTCTTGGTCAAACAAAACCTTATTTCATTTCCCATTACAGCTGTTCCACTTCATGTATAATCTTGCATAGTCATTGGTTGAGAGAGAATGACTCTATTGCCTAGTGGTTAATCAAAGGGAAAAAGCTAACCCAAACACAAAACATTCAGCTTCTGGGAGGAGGCAACCCCTATGTTCCTGTTCCTACTCCATATCAGGCAGAGGAAGGAATCAAAGAAGGTCTCCCACCTTCCAGTTTAGTGCCTTAACCACTGGGCTAAAGGTTATCAGGGAATCAGCATCACTGGCCATTTGGGGAATCCAATCCAAAACTATCTGGTGAATTCATGTCAAAACTGGGAATAGTTTCAAGTCAACTGAAAGAACATTTTTTGTCAAAAACTATTTGTATGAAAAAAATTGCCCAGCTCTCGTTAACATACTATGGGGATGAGTGCCATAAAAGAATCCCTGCACATACACAACATTTTGGCATGCATTTTTATGCATCTATTCACTAAGTACCTCTGAAATAATAATAAATATTAAAAAATGTATTTCAAGGAATTCAGCAAAATGGAATGTGACTGAAATAATCAATCATATTTACAGTTTTGTCTTAAATGAAAACTGCACAGTGTTTTCTATGCTCTGCAGAGCCAAAATGGTTTGTTTTTTTTTAAAGCAGCGAAACACTTGGGACAATGATTGACATGGACATCAATGTCACAGCCATCTGCTAATTGGAATACATTAAAAGTTTAAGCTTAATCAAAATTTGTCACTGTCAGCCACCAGTTAATATTAATAAAGTAGATTACCATCAGAACTACCTCCCCCCACAAAATAATCTGAGCTCTTTATGACATAATCAAGAGTAGTAGTTAAAACTGATCTATAAATCTAGCAGCAGAACACTGCAGTAATATGTTATTAAAGGAATGTATCTTGCTCTTCACCCTGTATTTTGGATACTTTGTCTATAAAACGCTTGCTAACCTCGTTTAGCTCAATTAGCATTTATGAAACACTTTCTATTAAATGACTTTGACTTTGTGTTATCAGTCTGCCTTATGCTACTTGCACTTATTTAAATGAAGGGATCCCTATAGCTTTTCAGGGTGTGTGTTGCAGGGGGAGGGAGAATGAAATTTCATTTCTTAAACAAGTAAATAGTACATAGAAAATTATAGGAAAAATTAGGATTATAAATAGGCTTTTCTATATTAACCTTTAGCCTCTCCCCCAAAAACACAATACCTGACAGAGAACAGAGCTGCTATGTGGAGAATTCGTTGCACGTCTAAAAGGATAAAATTGGCTTTATGTGCCAGGTACATAAGAGTGAAAAGTTATGCAGTGTTGCTTGCAGGAAGTGGTACTAAAAGTCAGCTCCAAATCCCATTGAACTCAGTGGAAAAGCTCATGTTGACTTCAAGCAGCTTTGGATCAGACGCCAAAAATAAGGACTCTTAGGTTCCATCCTCAGCTCTGCCAGAAACCTGTGCCCCAGTTCAGCATGGCGTTTAATCACATGATTAACTTGAAGCCATTGAAGTGAATGGGGTTTACAGTTGGGGCTTTAAAATGGACTGCTGAACTAGACCACTGGGGCGTGAACTTGTCCTAGACACTGAAGGCCTGATTTTCAGTGGTGCCAAGCATTTACAGATCCCATTTTCTTCAACTGGAGTTGTAGGTCCACAACCCTTCTGAAAAATAAGCCTATTAACATTTGTGCCTCAGTTTACCCATGCGTGAAGTGGTAGAATAATACCTCATATGTGGGTATTGTGAGGCTTAAGCTAATGTTTCTGAAGCACATTCAGATCCTCATAGGAAAAAGGCTATATAAATGCAAAATATTGTTATAATAAATATGCAAAGGTACAAACCATAACATTTTTTTCCTTCCCACATAGCAAAGGAGAATGTAATATAAATACTTACCAAGGTGAAATTACCCATCTTGGAGAGAGACTATAAATGGAAAATTCTAACGTGGAATTTTCTTGGATGAAAGCTGCTATGGCAAGTGTAAATTATTATCATTAAAATAATAATTTCTTTGCTATGTTTAAGTTTTGCAGCTTGCATTGGAATTGAAAACTGCTCCCTGCTCAATGAAACCCTTAATGTAAGTTTTTCCATGGCATTTGAGCTCCATCTGAATCTGATAGCCCATGTGACCAGCACAACACAAAATATCTCATTAAGGAAAGAAAAAAGCCATAGGGAGTGACCCAAATAGTTGCTTTTAGATTGTTTTTCATGGATGTTTTAGAGATTGGTGATGACTACACAGCTTTTAAACATTAACTGACCAGATCAAATTGAGCTCAGGTAGGAAGATGAGCAGAAGACACCATCTGATGGCTTGTAAGTGTCCCATATTAAATAAGTTCATTGGTCTCTGTCAAGTTCTGAGTGGACATACATCCCAGTGTTAACATCCATACAGCCACTACTCCAGTTGGCCAGTCCAGGCTCCCCTGGTTAGCACTCTCATCAGATAGGCCAAGAATTGAAGTGAGCGTAGAGGCTGAACTAACCTCTCAACCTTGCAAGTATTCCTCCCAATAGCAAGGTAGAGATGAGTTGGCCAGGACAGCGTAAAGAAGCCTGCCTGGTGATTATTGTTTCTCCAGAAAGCAATTCAGAAACATTTTCAAAAGATGCCTCTAGTTAGAGCTGGTCAAATTTTTTTGCTGGGAAGTGCTGATTCAAGTTTCACAGAAACATACTGATTTTGTCACAATATTCAATTGGAAGTTATCTAAACCTTTTATTTGTATAAAAGGTCAAAACTGAAACATTTTGACTTTTGTATTACAAAACAATTCTTATAAGGTAGAAATAAAACATTTCTGATTATTGTTTTACTCAGGTACATACCCAGAGTATGTGGGTGGGACTAGTCTGTGCTGATAACTTCACTGCTACTTGAGCTAACTTTGTTTAACTAGATCAAACCTAGCTTGGGTGTCTACACATGCTGCAATCTTACCTCAGTGGCTTCTTAGGTATGTACCCAGGATCCCGGGCAAGCAGGGCTGCAATCCCTATTGCAACGTAGATATAACCTTTGTGTCTGAGGTTCAACCCAACATCTTTTACCAGCACTAAGTTGACTTAAAAAAAAAGTTTATAAATGGTTTATAAAGGGCTAATGATCAGTAAATGTTGAAAGCATGTTACAGACATAAGTATTACGTGTTAGTGATTAATGTAAGTGCATTGACAAAAGATCTTATGGGTATTATAACATGCTTATAAGAAATCTGTTGGCCTGCTGGACTCTATAATAATATAGCAATGGGTTCAGTATAGGGATAGCAGGGTGACATTCTCTGGCTTGTGTTACACAAGACATCAGACTAGATGATCCACAGAGGTCCCTTCTGGCCTTACAGTCTACAAATATATAATTAAGAATTTATTAAGGTATCTAGTAATTATGTATTCATCCTTCATCAACTATTTATAAATGGAACTTCAGTATTAAAATGAACCATATAGATAGGAAAAAAGCATGTTATGAAGTTTTAAACAAATCCTTTCCTTTTCATGCTCATCACATTTTACAAGCTCAGCTGATTTACTCTATGCTGTTTATTGAAAGAGACTCATTTTTCTCCCTGCCATTAGCTGATCTTTTTTGTGTACCTTATTTGCCATCAATCACGTCCTAAGTAAGTGCAGCGTAATGTTCTCACATATCACAGTTCAAGTGATGTAAGCCTTGTCTAAGTGGTGATCTGTTGTTTACTGCTTACGGAGGGTTGTATCTCCCCTCACTAATGGTCTGTAACTGCTGCAGTTTGATTATCTTTGTGTCAAAAACCATTAAAACGTTAATTAAAAATGGAACAAAACTAAAAAAAAGGGGCTTCCACGCTACCGACATGTAATTATAAACCAAAAAGATCCAACACAATGGAAGTGGCTACAGGCCCTTCAAAGGCTGTCCTGGTGTCAGACACAGAGCTCCCACAAGACAAGAATTTAAATAAAAGATATGACATTCAATTTAATACTAATCCAAGCACCCACTGAAATTTCTAATTTCCTCAACAAACTAGCACCACAAAGAGACCACACGTGAAACATCACCGATGATGACAGCCATTCTATCCCACATCGCTGAAGAAGCATGGTCCAGGGGATAAGGCACTAGACAGCAACTGAAGGGACAGATCCTCAGATTGTGTAAATTGCTGCAGCTTCACTGAAGTCAATGAATCTATGACTATTTACCCCAGCTGAGGATCTGGCCCCCGAGTTCTATTGCCTAAGCCTATGTGATAGTCACTTGGTACAATCTGCTCCTAGTTCATCATACAGCATTTGTTTATAGTATTGGAGGTCCCCAACAAAGATCAGTGTCCAATTGTGATACATGTTTACAAACACATGGTAAGAGTGTCTCCATCCCAAATAATTTAGTCTAGAGAGATGCAGGGTGGGTAGGGAAAATGAGGCACAGAGAACAAGTGACCTGACCAAAGTTGCCTGCAGGACAAGGGCTCAGCTGGGAACAGAACTCAGTTTTCCCAATTTCCAATCCAGCATGCTGTCCACTGGACTACCTTCTTTTTTATAGCTGAACTGCTATAGAATCTAGGGGCACCACAATATGTCTACAGCACAGAATACCACCTGCTTAGGATGATCATCAAACAACAAAACGAGGACGCTGTGACAGAGTGCATTCCGAGTTTACAAGGAGTCTGTATAATAGATACAATTACAAACCTCTATTTTAAACCTTCTGGAACAAAATTCTTGCTCCCCCAGCACCCTTCATTACTCTGCATGCTGTCTGTCACCAGCCACCCAGTTGCCTAAGATTTTCAAGGACAGGAGCCTAAAGGTAGGATTCCCAAGTCCATATTTAAACATTAGGTTCCTAAGGCCATATTGGAACATCTGCGTGATTTTCGGAAGTGCTGAGCACCGAGCAGCACTCAATGACCAACATATCATCAAAGTTCAACAGAGGCTGGTGGGTGCTCAGCATGCTGGAAGAATATCAGGCAAGAGTCAAGGGTGGGAAATTCAAAAGCATCTGTGTGTTTTAGGAGTACAAGGCCCATTGAAATTCAGTGGGACTTTCAACTGGAACTGTATTCCTAAAGCACTTATCATTTAGGTTGTAAGGTCTTGGAGGCAAGGAGTGTTTTTTTGTAGTGGGTCTCTACAACCCCTAACACAATGGTCCATGGCTGGGGCGCCTGGGTACTGATGAATAATTAAACAAACAACAACTTAGGTACTTTTGAAGATCCTATTATACATCCCTATTTAGGAGCTTAACTTTACTGCTCCTATGTTTTAAAATCTTGGCATATTTTGATAAGGTCAGTCCAGTCCTTAATCTGGAAGAGGCACGTTTTTAAAGCTATTTAGGCTTCTAAAGATGCAGATGGGCACCTAGTGGGATTTTCAAAAGCACCTACCTTTCAAAATCTGGCCCCAAAGTCTCTTTGTGGTAGAAGGTTAATAAACAGTGCCCCTTGCCATCCCAAATAAATAATACTTCAGATTTCATTAGAGGCAATGGGAAATATTGTGACAGCCAAGTAAAGTGACAGACAAGGTAAAAATCATTCTATAAATATAAAATGTGTTTCCTAATGATTAGAAAAGTGATTGCTTGCCTGCGGATGCTGGTGGGCTATTGTGAAACACCAAGAGCAAACCTTTTTTTGTGTAGCATGTAGACTGTAAAATTTACCATTAAGCAGGCAAGGTGCTTGCATTTGCTAGGCTGGCAACTTTACTTTTAAAACGTTGACCAGATGGTCAGTTGCTGCGCAGTAGCAATATGATGGGGGGAAAAAAGGATTGTGATTATGAGAGTGTGTGAAATTCTGCTGCTGCAACTGCTATAAAATCACTCAAGTAGCAGTATATTTAGATTCCATGCACATAGGACAGTGTATGCATATGAAATATAACTGCCTGGAAGGAATTTTCACTCAGTCACTCTCTTTTTCTAGTGCCCTTTGCCTTATCACTTATGAAATGCTGCAATACAAGAAATAATCTCAGTGGTGAGCAGAAGACCCAGAGGGTGCTTGTTAATGAAAAATAATTATTACCTGGAGTTGATTAAACAATATATCAAACTGTAAGGTAAGTAAATAAATAAGTAAATATAAAAGAAAGACTGAAATGATGGCTGAGAAATGAGCCAGGACATGTTGGTTTAAGTATTCTTCCCTTGTCACGAATGATTAATTTTCTCCAAAATTTATACTGAAGGACTGGATGCCACATCTTCCCTTCGGCCACATTAATTCTTTATTAACATACAAAAGGACCAACGACCTTTCAAATCTCATGCTTATTGTCCCTTGTAGGCAGGAGAAATGAGCCTTGTCACAAAAGAGCTACACTTGGGTCCTTTTTATTTTTAGGAAAATAACCTTTTAAGCAAGGAACTTTTCATCAACAGCATTCTAGATTGTGTGCTTTAAATATAATAATGATGGGGCGAGATTGAATGCTCTGTTAATGTGCTCTTCATCTTTAACCACTGAGGCGCCGTGTATTGAAATCATTATAATAAATTATTTTGAAATTATTATTGAATATTGTAGGGTTATAGAGATTTCAAGATTTTAAAAGCATACCATAAAGTTTTAGGACTCAGGGCTGAATGTCAGGCACTAAAAGTAATAATAGGTATTTCATATTTATTATGATTAGCCATGCCTCAGCACTGTGGTAAGTACGGTCCAGATTTTTTAAAAGCAGCGTTCTTATAGCCATGTTGATTTCAGGGCGATAGAGACACAAGGTGAAGGTGATAATATCTTTAATTGGACCAATTTCTGTCAGTGAGAGAGACAAGCTTTCAAGATTACATGGCGCTCCACCTGAAGAAAACTTCTGTGTAAGCTCTAAAGCTTGTGTCTCTCCCTTCCAGAAGTATTACTTCACCCACCTTGACTCAGATTTTTTTTCAAGGTATTTAGACATTAATCTGTTCGGCACTGCGAGGCCTAAATAATTAAGATTAAATCCCCATTTTCAGAAGTGACTTAGACATCAGGGGCTAGATTCGCAAAAGGATTTAGGTGACTAACTAGGCTTGCCAACCCTCCAGGATTGTCCTGGAGTCTCCAGGAATCAAAGATTAATCTTTAATTAAAGATTCTGTCATTTGATGAAACCTCCAGGAATACAGCTACCCAAAACTGGCAACCGTATGACTAACTGCTGCTTTAGGTGCGTAAATGCCAGAATCAGGTGCCACGGGGATTCACAAACCCCCTGCTCAAGCAGCTGCTGAACCTGTAAACACTTGAACTCATTTTTAGAGGCCATGCAGCCCTGTAGTTAGCAGATGGATTTTTCACAGGGCAATGACAGCACCAATCTTTGACAAGACCTCCTTTTATCTCCCACTCCTCGTTTTGCTTTTCATAAGACTTCACAATGTATTACTTTCTTAAGGACAAATCTTTCCCCTTTCTAGAAGCCCTGATCAGAGCCACATAGCTCATACTTCTTTATGATCTTCCTAGAGAAAAATATTTAGCTCATTCTGACAATTGAGTTGCAGGGTACACAGTAAGTGCCACTGCAAATGGACACTAAGGCAACACACTGAAATTCCAAGAAGCTCTGGGAACAGGAAGTGTAAAAACCAAAGTATTTGAAAGGTTTAATATACAAGATGCTGAAATCTATAAGTAAGTAGAGGGACTGGATAGGCCCAGACAACTAGCAGCTAAGGCTTTTATCTATAAGTCACTGTTTTGAATTCAGTCCATAAAATCAGTGACCAAAAGATGCATCCAATCTCATGGGGATCAGTGCTCTAAATTAAATGAGCTGGGGGTCCCAGTAAATATTAAGAGGTGCTACTAATCATCATAACCAGTCCCCTTGTTGGCTGTCCCAACACAGAGACAGAAAAGTAACGTCCCATTGATATGAGCTGCTTTGTGTCTTTAGCAATGGCCTCAGCTCCCTATAGACATCACTGGCAGATAATGAGAGCTAGTCAAAAAATGGAATCTCTCTTCCCTGGGAAATTCCAATGTTTTGAAATTTGTTTTCCTTCCATCTCAGAAAGAAAAGGCAAAATTTCCCATGGAACTAAAATTATCCCAAAATTAGATTTAGGACCATCAACATGCTTAGCTTTAATAAGTTAAAAATAATATGAAATGTTAAATACAATTTACATAACATTAGAATATTTGACTAATACAAAATAGACACTAAATTAAAAACAAACAAACAACTCTTGACATTATGGAAAACGGAAAATGTCAAAACAATTTGACTATCAAAATTTAACTGAAATGAACATGTTCCCACAAAATCTTTTGATTTTGATGCAACCACATTTTCTGATGCACATTTCAATTTATATGAATTGGATACAGTCAATATTAGATTAGCATCTCACAGGAAGTGTTTAGCACTTCACTCCTCTGGGGCTTGATCCTGAAACCCTTTCTTTGATTACCTCAGTAATATCCACAGTAAGAGTTTCATATGATACAATAGTTACTCATTTTGGTTGTGATCCTGTCAAATGAAGAGGACCTGCATGTTCCACTAAAATCCATGGCTATTGCAGACACTCAATACCTAAGAAGATCAGACCCTTTATATGGTTCTTCTGCCTTCTTTTGCATAGCCTGAATTCAACAAAATAGTTAAGTATGTGCTTCAGTCTCATGGATTGAAAATGAAACTTAAGTATGTGCTTAAGGGCGAGAATTACAAAGTCATTTAGGCACCAAAAGATGCAGATAGGTTCATAGTAGGATTTACAACAACACATAAGATGAAAGTCAATGGGACTTAGGTGACTAATGGGATTTTCAAAATTATCTATCTGCATGTTTAGGCCCCTAAATATCTTTGTAAATCTGTCCGTAAGGACTTTGCTGGACTGGAGATGGGGCGCTCAACACTTGGCAGGACTGAGCCCTAGAAGACCATGGCCTTGTTCCCCAGGGCTATAAGTATGACAATCAACAAATTTACAGGGGTTGAAACCATTGCATGTTTCTTTAGCTAAGTGAACAGAATGGAAAATGACAGTATTTTATTTCTTTTGCTCTGTAGCAAGAGCCAGTTGCTACTTGATTAAAGTCGTCCGCAATTGACAGTAAGATTTCTGAACCCAGCAAGCTGTTCGACATGAAAGCCTTTGTCCATTAAGTTGCTAATCCAATTCATGCTAATGTTATTTTGTGTAAATTTCTATTTGGGCACCTGGTAAAGGTTTTGATCTATAATATTTGTAATTGATTTAGCAATCTTTTTGTGTCCTAGTCTCTTTATGTGCAGGCCATGTGTGCATTTTGTGAGCACTCAGAATTACTGTAGTAAAGCCATTAGTTAAGTGCCACAGAACGCCCTCCTGGAAGGATAGGTTTATTCCATACAACTTTTGTATGTATCTATTTGGGAAAGGGAATGATATATGTTGCCATTTATTATGCTGTCATGCTCATTTAAAGTTTTATCATGTCCCAGATTGATTGAATCCCACTGATTCATCATGACTTGTAAGTTTCCTGTTTCCTTAGAGCCTGAAGCAGAGGTCCCCAAGTTCACCTCACTCACCAGGATGTTTCTAGAAAGGTGAAGAGGAGGGAAGGCAGGGAAGCCTTTATTCAGCAAAACATATTAACATAGGTGTATTCCATCTTTCCATGTCAGAACTTTAAGGATGTGCTTCACCTTAAGTATATTACAGTCAACAGAACTTCAACTGCATCAAGTGCATTGACTTCAATGTAACATCAGCACATGCTTGTCCAAACAGAGATGATTTCCTGAATCAGAGCCTTGGGCTAGGTGGGTTGGGTAGCGGATGTGGCCATTTGGGGATATTTGCCCAATTTGTGCATTGAAGATTAGTTTGTACAATGATGGGCACCATCATTTGGAATAGCTCTAAACACACACTTCAATCCTGAATTTGAATCTATGCCGTTGGACCCTTAGGCTACTGTAAGTCACGTTAAAGTCAAGGGGGCAATGCATCGGCTCAAGGATTTGCCTACATGGATCTGAGCTATACTATAGACATACAGAGTGCAAAATTTTTAAAATGCCTAGGTGACTTAGGAGTCCAAGTCCAATTTCCAAATGTGACTTAAGTGCTTGGAAAACAAAGCAAGCAGGAGTAACCTAGTGATCTTCAATTATTGCATGTTTCCAATCGCTGAATATATTTACTCACACAATGCCCCTGTGAGGTAGGACAGTGCTATTCTCTCCATATTACAGATAGAGAACTGAGGCACACAGAGGCTAAGTGACTTGCCCAAAGTCACTCAGGAAGTCTGTGGTGCAGAAGGAATTTGAATCCAAGTCTCAGAAGTCCAAGGCTAGTGCCCTAACCACTAGACCATCTTTCCTCTCCAAGATTCTTGGATCCCTAAGTTACATTTGAAAATGGGATGTAGGCTCCTAAAGCACTTGGTACACCTGTAAATTTTACCCATAATTCTGTTAAATCTTCCAATTCTATTTGTCCTGCAGGAAATGCATTTTAACAGGAACGCTCCATTATTCAGTGGCATTAAAGGATTACAGACTTCAGATATACAAAGAAGGTGGTATATGGCTTTTGCTGCAACAGACCAAATACTGCTCCAGACCAAATACATACTGCTTAACCAAATATACATTATAACACCACATAACTGGATAGGTGTAGTGAAATGATAACCTCTTTGTATGGTTTAAAGCCTACTAAAAGTGAGATGTCTCAGACAATGTACAGGATGAATGATAAAATCTTACCAGTGAATTTGCCTTCTTAAAAGTTCAAGGGAATTTTCTAAGCTGTTTAGAGTTTATCCCCTTGTGGATATCTTAACTGAATGAAGCTCTGGATCATTTTAACATGATCCCTTTAACTTATAGCCGTACCCCCGCTACCCCTTTGAGGTGGGAGTCCTCGGGGCTTCTGTCAAAATGTATTGCTGTGAGGCAACTAAGAGAAATAGTGCCAACATACACATACCACAAGTAGGAGAACAACTTTCATAGCCAATTCCTTCAGGGCCCAATTATTTGCCACAAAATTGAAGGTCCAGGATACGTTTCTGACATCAGACACTTCCAAGCCTACTTTATTTTGCTGCCGCATTCCAAAATATTAACAGACGAACAAACAAACATTTTACCTAGAATATGAGTGAAGCTTCTTTGCTGAAAGTGAGGTTATTTAAAGTTCCAGTACAAAGTTTTGGTCACTGATCTAATAATTTCCTGTGTCTGGAGCATAATTAAAGCATAGGACCAAATCTACAGCTTGCAGAGTTTTATTTTAAACGTCGATTTTTAGAGTGTCAAATGCAATACTGATTTTGGGTGCCTTAAATTGTGTGTGCTACTTCAGATAATTTATAAGGCTGAGTTCTTCTGAGTGTGGGAGCTCAGCATTAAAAAAAAAAAAAAATTGCTGATCTTCCACGCTCTGGAAAAGTGAACCGTCTTACAAATTGTCTCAGGCTGGAAGCTCAAATCCTGAATCACCCAAAGTCACTTAAAAAAAATCTTGGCTCCTAAGTTTAAAAAAGCAGCTCTCTCATCAATGAAAGTGACTTTTTAAAACTTTTCTCTATCACTCTGTTCACTTTATTTATAATTTTAGCCAAAACATAATATAAAAAGGATTGTTTCAAAGAAAAAAAAATTAATAGACTCCAGAGATTTTATCAAGTCTTTGACGATCTGAACTGAATTTGCAAAGTGCTGCACATCTAGTTGAACTCAAGTTTGATGATGACTGGTAACTTTGCAAGACAAGAAACAAAACACGCTGAATTATTTTTTCTCCCCTTGAATAAGGCAAGACCCCAAAGGAAATAGAACTAATTTGCATAAAGCAGATGAAAAAACCACCACCACACAATATAGATATAAAGTTCTACAGGGAACCTAAGTCACTACAATTTGGTGACTCTTACAGGAGTAAAATGAAAAGATAAAAACTAATAGTCGCTATGCATCAACTAAAAGAAATAAGAAAAAATGGTAGAAAACAGTTGTAGTGTAAAACAGAACATGGTATTGAGCAATGGACTCAAGCTGCAGTGGAGGTGGTCTAGGTTGGATATTAGGAAAAACTATTTCACTAGGAGGATGGTGAAGCACTGGAATGGGTTCCTTAGGAAGGTGGTGGAATCTCCATCCTTAAAGGTTTTCAAGGCCCGGCTTGACAAAGCCCTGGCTAGGATGCTTTAGTCAGCGTTGGTCCTGCTTTGAGCAGTGGGCTAGACTAGATGACCTCCTGAGGTCTCTTCCAACCCTAATCTTCTATGATTGTTCAATGCTGGGTCAAGGCAGCTGAGATATTTGGAAACCTTATGACACTTTTGGACTAGACTATCTAGATAAGGTGGACTGTGATGTGGGGAGATAGGTGTGTGAGATTATGAGAAACGTTGAGCACTAGTAGGAAAGGTCTAAAGAGAAATAGGATTAAATGACTCCAGGGAGCAGACTTTATGAATAGGAAGAAGAGATGGAATATGTCAGGGGATGAAGATCAGATGTATCTGAACCATTGCAGGTTGATAAACTTCTAGGGCCATATTCATCCCCAGTATAACTCCACATACTTTAGTGGAGTTACACCTGGGCGGAATCTAGTCTCTCAAATTTTGGACTCTGGAGTCTATCCCAATCCACTATATACACACCATGTGACCTTTGGCAACCCACTTAGCCTCTCTGTGGATCACTGTCTGCATTTGTAGAACAGGTTAGCAATACTTGTGGGCATCAAACCACTTTTGAGATGCTAAAGCAAGAAGTGTGATATTGCAGTGTCCAAGATGAGTTGTCACATAATTGCAATTTAAGTATCAGCCATGTGTTTGATTAAATTAAAATTCAGAAGCATATTCCTTTGTGTGCGCCAAAGTCAAGGAAGTAGCATGAGTGAACCTCTCTGATTGAATTAAAACTATCACAGCTAATCAGCACCAATTCTTAATTTCCTTATTAAGGTTTCTCTTTCTGGACAGCTAGGTGCTGGAAAGACAGCACTGGTAGTAACAGAAAAGCTTTGGGAAGAAAAGTTATTTCACCATTGTCAGCTTTGTTTGCAACAATAAAAGAAATCTTGAGACTTTAAGATGTAATCAGTGGAAATTAGAGCAAATAAAAAAATTGCTGGGATGCTTGCAGTGCACTGCTTTAATTAAGAAGAAGAAGAAGAAGAAGAAGAAGAAAAAAGCACTGTGCACCTAAAGATGAGATCAAAGCAGTCTATGGAAATAAATAACCCACAATGGTACATTATGATAGAGCTGGAGTTCAGAAGGAATTGGAAATCATATTGAACAGAGAAGTTCAAACACTTGCCAGTACTTGTGTCTATAGAAACTCAGCAATATCATAATGGCTGGTTTATTGGCTTGCCACTCTTCTTTAGTGACTTTATTATTTCCACTCCAACTGTTTGTGAAATGTACCAACAGAGGGCTTGCCCCGTCTCACTAAAATAAGCCACCAGACATGTCCATAAGGAGATTAATTCACACCAGAAAACACTGGGAGAAAGGATTAAAATTTTGAGGTGTGGATATTGGCCTTGAGAGCAGTGCAGAGGGGCTGGAATAAGTATTTTTCAAAGCACACGGGGCAGGATAGACAACATTACCCAGTCCTGCAGAGTAGTTGGTGGTGTGGGTGGAGAGCCAGGAAGGGACAGCTCAAGTTGGGTGGGAGAGGGAGTGGCCGGTGTGCTTTGCAATCCAACTATAGTGGGGTGAGGGGTAGCCCACAGTAAGCCATAAATTAGAGCAATCCCTGGGGAGCTAGAACTAAAGAGGTGCAAATGTGGCATGAAGTCACTCTTAACTCCTTCCTTGCCATCCAGCTCAAGGCTGTGCCATCTCAACTGCATCTGTGGAGATATGCAGCCCAGAATCTGGCCTTTAATCTCCAGAATCAGAGTCAATTAAACTCAAGGAGCACTTTCGATTCACTCCAGCCTCTTCTACATACTGCCCGCTAGGCCCAGCTTTTGCACTAAGCTTTCAATATATTTAATAAAATTAGCCAAATATTGATATTCTATCCCCAGAATATGAGGAAAGGGTGTAGGCTGAGATGATCTTAAATGATATGCAGGTGGGGGAAGGTATCTAGTATTTGCTTTTCATGAATAACTGAAAACGCATAAAACCGGGACGACCAGTCAGCATTAAAAAGACAAAGGCAGTGTTCATGCCATGCTGAAGAATGAATATTCATGGTATCTGGGGAGCATACGGTTGAGAAGGCAGGAGGCAAGAAGGTTAAAACAAGTTTTTCCATCCAATATTTGATTTGCATCCAGTCACTTCACCTACATGCATGTTAACTTAAAAAAAATCCCATAACCCGAGTTCAGATCCTGCAAGATGCTCAGCACTGGAACATAGGAATTGTTGCAATGGGTCACAGCCACAGTCCATCTAGCCTCCTCTCTCCAGCAGCGGCCAGCACCAGATGCTTCAGAAGAAGGTGCAAGAGGCCCACAGCAGGGGATGTGAGAAAATCTGCGCCCCACATTAGTCTCATCCTGGTCTCTGATAGTCAGAGATTGGCTTAAGCCCTGAAGCAGTAGGTTTAAAATTGCTTCTGAAACGTATGTTATCATTTATAACTCTGGATATTCTTGATAGTCACGTAAAACACTGAAGTTGTTAAGCAAAGTATGGGATCACGCCCTTGATGAATTAAAAGTGAGACATCTAAGTTCCCAACGTTCCTTTTATAAACCTCAGCCTGAGTTTTACATATTAACGTTCAACAGAAAGGGTCTTTCTGGAGACTAGAAACTCACTGGGATAACAAGGAATTTGATATTATATATATCATGGTAGCTCCCAGAGCCCCCAAAAGGACCAAGACCCCAAAATGCTAGACACTGTACATAAAATGTATTATAAAGACAGACCCTGTCCCCAATGAGATGACATGCAAGATTAACAAACTCCTTCTCTTGAATGTTCAGCAACTTTAGAACCAAGCCATATTCAAGAAAATGCCAGATACCTTTCCTTTGTAGCTTATCAAGTGCCCCCAAATCTGCCTATTGTCATTAAGTCTCCTGGCCTATTGTACACAGGTACCTAGATCTTGGATCCAATCATGTTACGTGTTTATCTGAACTAAACCTTGCTAAACTCAAAGTGGCAAGATGATGCATATTCTTGAAGAAACTAGTATTGACTTCCAAGACCTACAATAAACAAAAAGCCTGTATTGGGAGGGGAGGGGTAGAAAGCAGCAATTTGAACAAACACTTTAACTATCTGAGTATGAGGTATCAGAAGGGTAGCCATGTTAATCTGGATCTGTAAAAAGCGACAGAGTCCTGTGGCACGTTATAGACTAACAGATGTATTGGAGCATGAGCTTTCATGGGTGAATACCTACTTCGCCAGACGCATGCAGTATGCAGCATCAAGGAAGAGGTTGATGATCCCAGAGCAACAAGGTTCCAGTACTCATATTAGCAGGCAAACCAGGAAGAGGAAGAAAGAGACCCAGCTATGTCAGAAACATTGCCAGATGGACTCCTAACCAAAGGAGAGTGGAAGTTTCATAACTCTGTCACAATGGTGAAGTTCACTTGAAGAAAACCGCTCTGAGGTTTGTTCATCACTAGTTTCCTCTGTAATAGATGTGTTGTTATGGCCCAATCAGAACACCACAGCTTGTAGATTTTCAGACTAGAATTTATCTAGAGGAACCTATCTAGTCTTCCATCTTTATTGCATTTGGATTAAATAACTTGTCTATCAGCAGGAGCACTAATTAAGCAAGAGAAGAATTTAAACAAAATAAATTATGTGGATGTATTGAACAGCTATTTGCTGCTGCAAAGCAGCATCCACTCATATACATTGGACACTTCGTATCCAATTATCAGTTACTAAGATCCTTTTATACCACCTGCAGGAAAAAGCACCAAAATAATGATGGGGGAATGACCCCTAGAATGCTCCCTCCAGTCTGCAGCAGGTTTCTACCTCAGCCCTTGGAGTGAGGGACATAAGTGAGGGAGTGAAGAGCATGAGCGGAATGCACTACACTACAGCTGTTCTCTGCCTTTTAGAACCAATAAGGAGACTTGGGAAGCACAACTTAACTTGCAAGAGCCCTAAGGCTGCCCCAGCATATGGGTGAGCACTACGACAGTGGAACGGTACCTTGCTCCCCTACTTCTCTGTTCCTTCCTCGAGCACAGGGAAGGAGTAACTGAAGAACTGGGCTCTCTGTTTGTAAGAACATGGGGAAAAGTGGTTGGAACAGGCCACTTGGAGTCAGGACCTCTGGGTTCTATTTCTAACAGCATTGGCTTGCTGTATGATCATGAGCAAATCATTTCAACTCTCTGTGACATGATTATCCCTTCTCTGAAAAGGATGTCTTAACCCTTTCCTGCAAACAGGTTATCACAATTAATTAATGTCTCTGGTGAATCCCTGCATCCTCAAATGGAAAGGTTCTAGATTCGGTTTGGTCACAGTGTCATTAAACATCCGCAACAGTAACTCAGTGGTCAAACATTGCTAAGCAAGAGAAAATTAGTTCCATCTCTGCATCAGTTAGCACCATCCCACAAACCATTTACAGGCTATGAACTAATTTCAGACCTGGTGGAAAACATGTGAAACCCCACTGAATATAAATTAAAAACACAAGCAACCTTAGAGGCTAGGTGGGGATCAACCTTGGCCCCATCTGACCTCCCAGTTCCTATGACTTGTTACAACACTTCTCCAGCCGTGCCTCACTTCCCAGATTACTGTGTATCTGAAGTTCTGTTTGTAGCAAGCTCCTTCTGACAGTTAGAACTCAAGTCAACGGGAAGCAATTAGCTACTGAGAGGTAACGTGTTTCAGTATATAGGGCACTGGACTAGAAGTCAGAAGTTCAATTCCCAGTTCTTGCACTGAGCTGTTCAGTGACATTGACATTCACTTAATCTTTTTGTGCCTTTGTTTTGCCCCCATCATTTGTCTTGCTAACTTAGACTGTAAACTCCATGGAGCAGGGACTGTCTCATTATGTTAATTTACATCACCTAGTACAATGGGGCCATATCACATCACTTGGGATTTCATGTAGCGCTGAGTGAACAACAGATTTTTCAGTTCCCTGGAAATAACTAATGACTGGGAAAAAAAATATTTGGGGTCAAACCACAATGAGATTTTTCTGAAGTTTCAGTGAATGCAAATGTTGAAAAACAATTCATTTGGGGTCAAAAAATCCCAACATATATAATTTTGATTTTCAGCATTTTTTTAACATTTTAAATTTAAAAAAAAATAAAAATTAACAGTTATTTTAAATTGAAAAAAAAAAATTTAAAACATTGAAACAAAACATTGACTTTTGGGTTGTTTTTTAATTAATTATTTATTATTATTATTATTATTACTACAACAACAACAACTTGGCAATTTTGAAACTTTTCAGGATTTTTTTTTCAATGTCACTTAATCTACTTTTTTCTGAGGAAAACATTTTGGTCAAAAAGTTTAGCTCAGCTCTACTTGTGTATGATACTGCAATAATGGGACTGGTGCTTAATCTGCTACTCCACAGATAAATCCTTGAAAAGAATCCAAATCTTCAGTGGGAATTGCTCCTGTTTACATCAAGCGTGGACTTGGCCTGTAGAAGTGGTAAAAGACAGTTCAACCAGGACAGGCAAGTTAATGCTGCAGATGATTTCTGGCTGAGACATGGCTGTTATGAGGACATGGGAGACAGTTTAATTTGCAATGGAAATGACTGAGAGGAATATCAGTGGATTCATCTGTCACATCTGTCAGACCACCAGCTGTATAT
The DNA here is from genome assembly GCF_007399415.2 of Gopherus evgoodei. Classification (NCBI taxonomy): domain Eukaryota; kingdom Metazoa; phylum Chordata; order Testudines; family Testudinidae; genus Gopherus; species Gopherus evgoodei. Next base: position 154,228,578 of record NC_044323.1, on the reverse strand, counting down.
GTTGCCCAAGGCAACAAAGGCATTGCTGGTTTGGTTTGTTGTTGATTGCTTCCTTCATGCTAATTCATTCTACTGTACTAGAGTATTTCAGGGGCTCATCTGTTATTAGTAATAATAATAATCATCCTTACACTTCTGCCCAAGGAACTCAAAACGCTTTACAAACTTTAGTTAAGCTTCACAACACCCTCCGGGTAAGAACTTTTGAGAACTTCTATAAAGGTCAGTCGAGGTTTGGTTTGAAAAGAAGGAAGGTCTTGTGGATACGTCACTGGACCAGGCAACAGAAGACCTGATTTCAGTTCCCAGCTCCACCACAAACACTCCATGAGTACTTCTACACTGCAATAAAGAAAGCTGTGGCACTGAATCTCGGAGTCTGGATCAACTAACTGGGGTGTGGGTTGCAGGGTTGATGTAGATGTTGCTGTGGAGATGTTCAGTTTCGGGCTCAGGCTGCAGCCTGGGCTCTGAGACCCAGCCCTCTCAAGGGGTTTCAGAACCCAGGCTCCAGCTCAAGCCCAAAAGGTCTACACTGCAATTTTTAGCCCCTTGACCCCAAGTCAGATGATACGGGCCAGCTGCAGCAGTGCCACAGCTCTTTTATCACAACGTAGAAGAGCCTCAGTCTCTCTCTCTCTGCCTCAGTTCCTCAGCTGTAAAATGGGGATGACAGCACTGCCCTAACACACAAGAGTTTTGTGAGGATAAACACATGCATTACTGTGAAGTGCTCAGTGACTATGGTCATAGGGCCTATCAAGCTTATGTCTCAAGGCTGTCCCTTGGGGTTGAAGGCAGACAGCTCACTTACCTCATATGTCATTCCGTAGAGTCGATCCTGGTTCAGTCATGAGGTGTAGCCCTCTGGCTGTACCTCCTACCAAGTCTACTCCTTTCTGGTACGTGTGGGTATATAAACCAGTCACAACAAAAAAGACAATAGTTTCACAGCCTGCGAATGGACAGTCTCCCTCCCTCATACAAAAGAGGGGGAAGGAGTCTTTCAGTCTCTTCTTTCCCCTCCCTTCTGCTTGGGAAAAGCCCAAAAGTTAGCCCTGGAGATTTCAACAAAGATGACACAAGTCCTCTTTCCTTAGGGGGTTCCAGCTGGCGGTACTTTCAAGCTGTTCCTCAGCTAATAACCCAGCACCCCGGGGTCTACCTCAGCATGTCTCAGAGCACCATACTATCTGACCTGAGCATCAACTTTTTAAGGGCCCACCCCTGGCCCAACAAGCCGGACAGGTGCTGCAGGTTAAGGCTGATTGTGACCACAGGAGTTATTTAACCCTTTCTTGTTGGGTGGTGGGACTGGACAACTGTTATCTGCTCTATTAGAGGGCCCATAAATAAAAAAGATGGATAGGAGCTCATCACGTCTTCAGAACGGCATCCTGAAGCTCTCTCTGGGAGCTCTGCACTTCATTGGTTATGCAAGCATAAAGGAACTGACCTGATCCAAAGCCCACTGAAGACAACTGATGTCTTTCATAGCCGAGATCCCGGTCACAGCACTGATATTCAAATTGCTGCCTAATACTGATTCCAGTTACCTTAGTGATCACTTCTCCCTTGATGAGGCCCTCCCACAACAGCTTTGCTTCATTGGAAGAAGAAAAGCCATCAACAAACAGGGGGAAAAAACTGTCTTATCTGCAGGACAAAAGAATTTTGACAGGATCTGAACCATGACTATAGAACTTGTCAAATATAAGTTTTTGGTCTTAATACAGAGGCAGCTGAGTGAAATTTGGTGCTCTGTGTTACACAGCAGATCAAACTGGGTGGTCTAATGGTCTCTTCCTGCCTGAATCTATGAAACCCACCAACTAGAACCAGAACTTAAAGCCCATCTTTTTTACTTAGATTATAAGCAATAAGCATCCCAAATACGTCAGCATCCTCAGCCTTTAGATATTAAAAACAGTCACACAACAACAACATAGGCCTGTTTGTGCTCTCAGGGCTGAAAGAGGAGAGATGTTTGTGTTTACTTTTGATGAAAGGAGCTCACATACCAAGGGGATGGGTAAGCAAATAAAAATCTAGATAGATAGATGGCTGTAAACTGACGTGGGGTCCATTAGGAGAAGAGGAACTTTGTATTCATAAAGAATTTTTGTATCTTTCTGTATTTCAGGAAACTAGGGAGTTGCCTAGGCCAATTAATGAAGAGAGAAAGTCTGTTGTGTTACAGTGGTGAACTGCAGAGCTCTCAGTCTGACATTAGCTGGAGAAAAACCAGAGTGAAGGTATTTTAAATGATTCAGCAGGGACTGGTTTTGGAAAGCAAAGCTTCATTCCTTGCAAGAAGGGTAGTTAGTGTTCAAACCTTGTGTTTAACCTAGTGAAACCCTTGACTTGGTGACCTCTGTTATTTTTAATACAGCAGGAGTTACCGAAGGGTTTTCTGCACAGTCCAAGGGCCAGGTGGTTGTTGCTGCAACAGTAGGGGCTCTCAAGGGACAAAAAGAGCTTGCAGAACACCTCTTACCGAACGAACAAAGTGGGTGGTGACTGTCCAGTATTACACACACAGATGTTCCTAATTCTCTTCCATCCTAATCAGGGGAGAAGGTGTCCCATGTTTGAATTGCATATTTTCCACTTTATAGCATCATGTAATTAAAGTTCCCGAAGCACTTTACCAAGAATAACGAAGTCTCACATCACCTTGTCACAGTTTCACGGCAACTGCACATGTATCCACCCCAGGCACCCACTTTAGACTCGCGGCTCCTCATTGGTCACCTCTCTTGGGCAGAGACCTTGTCTCACTCCCTTCTGACTAAGGTTTTTAACAGGCAGCACAAGTTCCCTGCTTACACTGTGATATCTCCAGCATGCCAGACTTCCTGAACAGGCCTTCACCTGCACTTTGCTTTTTCTCAAAAGGCTATGAATAGAGCAATTGCCAGGAGTTACAAGTTACCACAAAGATCCTTAGGAGCAAGCATGTTTATTCTTACAGAAAAAGCATTACGGAGAAAACATCTTAAAAACAAAGAAAAAAACTAAAAAGCTTAATGAACGTCAAACCTCAACTTCAACCTCAGGCTCCGGTAGGTGTTAGTCCTTCAAAACCCACAACTGGGTTTTCCTTGTTCTTACAAGTTTATGGCATTCTCAGATTCAGAGCTAGAACACAGACTGGGCAAAACAACCTGTTTATTTAGACAACTCGGGCCTATGTTCTCCAACATTCAGGAACAGGTAATCAGCAATCACTCTCCCCTCAGGGCAAAGCCTCAAAAGGCTGTTTTTTGCATAACCAGAGATGAGTTTGCATTACCCTCTCCTAAGTATTCCCAGGAAAATCACTTATCCACAGTCCCAAAAGTCCATTCTTGTCTGACATATTGTTCAGTACAGTCCTTTGAACCCCCAGGTCTCAGATCTATCATATTTCCCACCTTGAAAGGTTACATATTTGTTTAATACAATGGATCCCCAAAATACTCAAACTTAATTCAGTAAAGTCTCCCAAGGATACAGCAGGAAATTGCTATATCTGTCACACGCCAATATGAGGAACATAAAAATCATTGTCCCCTGCTATGCATATAGGTAAACTGAGGCACACGAGCGGTCGAGATTTTAAAAGATGAACATGTAACATGCTTGTGGGGTCCCATCCTGCAAACTCCCTGGCAGCAATATGCCCACTGGGGTCAATGGAAGTTTCACATATGAAAGATTCACAGGAATGATCCCTTACAGCCAGAATGTTCCCATTGATTTCAACTTGACTTTAATTCAGGTCTTTAATATGGAATGAAAAAAGAGACGGGAAGACACTGCACAGAGGAAAGTCAAAGGGTAGAAGACCAAATGATCTGGAGAAAGGTAATACCTGGCCAACCAGTGAACGGCTAGAGCGTACTTAACAAGTGCTAGTTATCAAGAGAAACAACTGCAACTACCACTTGTCATGATTTTCCCCACTCCATGAAAAATTTAAACAAAATGAATACTCTTTTATTGAAAATTTTCTATTTTTTTTTTAGTTTTAATCAAAAAATTGACAAGTTCTTTTTTCCAGTTTGCAGCAATTAAACCAAATAAACTTTGTTAATTATGTGGTTCTTTGTTTTGTCCTCCCGCCACAAGAAAAAACAAACAAATCTTCAAAAATTGGCATTTCTCATGGACTGGGACTCTGGGTCACTGGGACTATGGCAGCTTACAGAGGCACAACAGGGCCTGACATTAGAAGTCTAGAGCACAGAAACAACAACAAATAAACAGATTTTGTCCAGTTCTGTATTTCCTAAGGACAACAACAATACAGAAGCTTAAATACACCTACTCATCTATACTGTAGCAATTCTGCAAACAATTATGCAAGAAAAATGTAAGGTACAACTGAAGCTCTCTCATCAGAATTCCTCCTCTAACGGTGTATGGAATACAGGTTGTATTTCATCGCTCTGGGCTCACTTATTGGTATTTTTTGACACTCTTTAATTCAATGCTATATTATATACACCCATATCTATATACACATAGCGCACACACACCCACTCACACTCTTATCTGTGGGCTGGACCCACCATCAGCTTCTCGGTCCCAGGAATATAGACACACAGCACAGGAGAAAAAGTAGAGGTCTTGAATGATTAGTGATTTTCAGTGCCCAACAGGAGACACCTTGAAGTGGTCTAATTTTTAATAAGTACCAAGCTCTCACCTTCTGAAAAATCAGACTCCTTGTAAGTGTCTCAGGCTGGGTTCCCAAACACGGAAGCACCCAAAGTCACTAAACATTTGGAAATGCAGTCCATATAAGGACAATTTTCTGAAAGTGCCTAAGGGGTTAGGAGCACATGGTCACCCAAGGGGACAGTAACAAAGCTGGAAATTAAAGACCAGCTGAATCCCAGTCCACTGGATGATGCTGCCACATATTTTTCACTCCTTTCCTGCAATAGGTGGAATTTTAAAAGTCCAAGACTGTACAGGCTCTATGGTTCAACCCAGACATTTTTTTCCTTTCCTCCCTCTTCAGCTAGTACAGCCTTCCAATTTTCTGGTCATTGGATCATGATAGGAGGGATGGGATATCTTGTCAGGGAAATTTGCTGCTCAGTGTTTGTGGGACAGCTGCTTCTTTGTCTTCTCACCTTAAAGGTACTCATGGAAAACGGAGAGAGAATTTTCAAGTCATTTCCCCAGCCTCCTGGCTCCAAGGAGACACCAATCCAAGTTCTGTATTTATTTCATCAAAATGATAGCAGCAATCTTGAGAGCTGTGCGAATTCACAAACGTTTACCTGACAGAATCCCTCTATCCCAGAATAAACGTACAAGTCCAAAGCAGATTCCACTTCTGTGGCAATACATCTGTTCTGAGCTACCATTGAGAGAATATAACCATGACCACCAAACTACTAAATAAAATACACTCAATATGGGCCAATTTCTAGCCCGTCTCCCCATCAGAGCAGCGCTGGGAGGGATGAGTGGGACCAAGCTTATAGTAGCTTTCCTAAGTTATATCTGAACAGGACATATGTAACTATCTCCATTGTAAGTACATAGAAGACACGGGACCTTCAGCACAGCCACTGAGCTATAGGAGTAACTCTGTTAACTGAGCAGTAATTGCAAAGGACCCTGCCTCCTAAGAGTATGTCATAAGAACATAAGAACGAACGGCTATACTAGGTCAGACCTAAGGTCCATCTAGCCCAGTATCTGTCTACTGACAGTGGCCAATGCCAGGTGTCCCAGAGGGAGTGAACCTAACAGGTAATGATCAAGTGATCTCTCTCCTGCCATCCATCTCCATCCTCTGACAAACAGAGGCTAGGGACACCATTCCTTACCCATCCTGGCTAAAAGCCATTTATGGACTTAACCACCATGAATTTATCCAGTTCTCTTTTAAATGCAGTTAGAGTCCTAGCCTTCACAACCTCCTCAGATAAGGAGTTCCACTAGTTGACTGTGCGCTGCATGAAGAACTACTTCCTTTTATTTGTTTTCAACCTGCTGCCTATTAATTTCATTTGGTGACCCCTAGTTCTTGTATTATGGGAATAAGTAAATAACTTTTCCTTATCCACTTTCTCCATATCACTCATGATTTTATGTACCTACACTGAAGGGGGGAAAAGAAGGTGCATTCAGCCAGCTAACTCATGTTAAAATAAGGATGATACGGCAACTCTGCTTTTAACTTGTGTTAGCAGTTCCAGTTCAACCCCAGGTTTCCCTACACTGGAGATGCTAACCCAGGTTAAAAGCAGAGTTGCTATGTCATATTGTATCACAGGTGAGCTAATCCATGTTAAAATAAGAGGGGGGAGAGGGGAAGCTTTATTCTCTTTTTTCCAGAGTGGACAGTGAACCAACCACCCAGTTAGCCAGCGTGTTGCACAGACATAATGAGAAGAGAGGCCAGTTGATACAGTACATTCAATCATTTCTAAGTGGCTGAATGTTATTCACTCCCCTGCTGCTACTGCCAAATGCCAGCTGGATTGTGCTGGAGGGCTAGGGATTGCCAGACTCACTTGGTGGGCATATTAACTTTCAGAGCTCTAGAAACACTAGTCAAATGAATCCTGCCACTGGTCACCTGCAGGGGGCAAACCTGGGATCTTTAGCACCACGTAATACAGACTTCTGCCACTTCAGCAGAAGGATGAACTCAACTAGCTGGCAGCAGTAGCAGGACCACTAGAGGAGGACGCGACTCACGCTGTACAAAGCATGTTACACTACCACTCGGCACCTGACACAGGTGCAGAAATGGGAGCGATGTCATAGGACAGGAGGGAAAGAATAGCAAGCAGAGTCTTATGGTTAAGGCCAGAGGCTGGGACCTAAAGAGTCTGGATTCAATTTCTGGCTCTGAAATATGCTTCCTTGGGCAAGTCACTGCATCTTGGCATGTCTCGGTTACCTAGCTCTACAAAATGGGGACACTACTACTATTATAAGGGCAACATTGATAAGAAGGGCTTAGTTACTATGGTGATGAAGGCTGTTACTGGGCCCACATCCACGGTGCCCCCTTGTGGACTGACAGGGTACTACTCACTGCGTGGCAGCATCTCTCTGGTGTTTGGTTGCTGCCTCAAATGGGGTGCAATGCAGTGATGCGCTAGTTCTCTGGCTAAGGCACGCTTGAGACCCACCCCTTCTGGGGTATTAAATTCTAAAATTAAAGGAACAATAAGAACTCAAAAACAGAGCCATCTGGTACTCGTTGCCTGTCTTCAGGCAAACATGCCTTCAGTTAGCCTCTTTGTATCCGGTCATCCTATCCAGGCAACAAGCGTTCTAAACCTCTTGGTTGAAACCAGGATTCCTTCAGCAAGGAAGAAGCTGAGCTGTGGTCTACCTCCTCATCAGCTCCAAACTGAGCTGGGCCCTCTCCTTTTAACACCCCTCTCCACACACGATATCTGCTTCAGGTGTAGTGGGACAGAGTCAATTGTGTCCACAGGCCCACATTAAACCCCTCCTCCCAGACAAAGGCAGAAAAGCTATTTAAATACCTAGATGACAGATGTGGAGACACTCTACTTTCTCCGCTGCACCTCAAATATCCTGCAAAATGAGCTGGAATTTAGCCCTGGGTTAAAGTTACCTTTGAGATGCACAAGTTGTGCACCTTTATTGTGTTTCTAATCCAAAAGGGCTGTAGCTTGCCACCTCTTGAACTGTGTGCGTAAATACAGTGTTTGCATTAAGAACTTCTTGTAATGACTCAGAGGCTCTTAGCAAAGATGTACAGCAATGGATTCCATGACTGATGGCAAGTTCAACAACAAGTTATTAGGGAATTAAAGCAAAAGACATCAGTCCACCCTAGAAACCAAACACAAATGACAGAAAATATTGCCACTTAACGCCTGACACCACTGCTGGAATATCTACATTTTGTAAAGCTATGTAATTCCATTTTCTTTTCTATTTGCTCTCTCTTCCATGTAGTACATTATTTACTGATTGTACAATGATTTGTTTGTTCCATTATTCTTTATTCACAACTGAAAAAAAAAAAGTTAGTCAACAAAGAAGAATGGGGGAAAAAAAAATCAACGACGAGCTAAGTGCCTGCAAAAAAATGGCTTATTTTACATAATCCCGAAATGCCCAAACAAAGTGCTTGCCTGCTGAGTCAAAAAAAATTGGTCTGCAGATACAGCAGGCTTAACTCTGACTTCTGAAGGCAGGCAACTGCTGGGGGAAAGCGGCACCCAGGTGATTCTGCTTGCTATCACCTTGGAAATAATTTTAAAATTTTCACTTTCTATCCCAATTCAAGAAATGTAAATCTCCAACTTTTTCACCGGACAGAAAATCAATTTTCTAACCATCTCTAATAAAAAAAATGTTCTTCCTCTATACTCGCCTTAGGTAGTGGCAGGCGGGAAGAGAACACAAGGATCTGGCTATAAATGTTACTCACCTTCAAACCTAGGCTCAGGGAAGAAGCAGGGGAAGCATTCTCTGTCTCCTGAGGTGGGGTGAGAAGGATAAGGGCTCCCTACATGCACCTCCCCATGGACACAAGACAATAATATGGCCCAGTATTTAGAACATCTCTAGCACAGTGAAGTGTGGTTCAATTTAATTTTGCAGACTTCAGTAGCCCCTATGTAATGACACTAGAGTCCCTCTCAATAGCTAACACTTCCTAATGCAGAAGTAACCTGTACAAACAAAATCACATATCGGAGAGTTATGTCAGCCTGAGGCTGTGATTGCAAAGATAACTGACTGATGTGGGGGAGGGATGCAGAAAATAAAAATTATCTGTTTCTGGATAGACCTTATGGGAAAAGAAAAATGAAGAGGGAGAAATCATGGGGAAGATGGGGAGGGACCTTTTGGTAGTGCCACTGCTTGTCTGAAAAGTTGCATTTGTAAATATAGACAGCATCACATTCCAAGTCTCTCTAACTTAAGTGCAGTTTTGATCCATGAATTATAATTTACAATCACATTTTTCAGCTTCCTTAAAAATTGATCATTTTCAAAACAAAAATACTAGGGCTGACAAACTTAGAATTTCCTGAAGGACAGGGAAAAAAAATAAAAAAAGTTCATTCCTACCTGGAACAAAACATTGACATTTCAAAGTTTCCATGAAAGGAAATCTCTCCCATCTCCCCAAAACATCTGTGGTCAAAACATTTTGATAGAATTGAATCAGTATTTTCAAATGGCAAAATGTTCCTTCAGAAAGTTTCCAACCAGATCTACAAAACAGCACATAGAATTAGTCAAATGTGTAGGAGTAGTTTGACTTGTATATTTGCTGGGAGGGGGAGGGGAGAGGAGCTTCAGTCAGGCCAACAGGGCCAAGCGGATGCGAAATCCCATGCCTGCCTGAGCCTTGCAGTTTAGGGGGGCGCCCCTCCCCGACCACCCCAAACTACACTCATGGCCAAATAATATTACTTAAATAATAGAAAAAGCATCTTCTATGTACAGCGCCTAGCCCAGTGAGGTCTGGTCCATGACTAGGCCTCCTACGTGTTATGATAATAAAATAATACTAATAATAATGGCCCGGATTGACCAGTGCTTCACTCCTGTTTTACACCCAAAAAAACCTCCACATATCTCCAGTCAGTTCAACCTGGATATTTTTTCCTAGCTCTGTCCCGTGTCATTTCATCTTTGGCTCCTTTTTTCCAATCTTTCCTCCCTTCCTGAATTAATTCAGCACCTTCTTACCCTTCATTCCAAAAGCAATGTAGCCTGAGGTATGTATGTATCATACTAGCTCTTATTTTAAACACACACTGATAAACACAGAGATTGTTTCATCTCTGTGTTTGCACAGCACCTAGCACAAGGGGACTAATCCTGACTGGGGTCTTTGGATGCTACATAAGATAAATATTGGCTGCAACACACTTTTTTATAATGTGTACACACACACACACACAGAGAAATATGTAGCATACTCTCAATTATCTGAATAGCATGGAAGACAGATTTTATTTGGATACAACAGGAGTTTGAATAACTGAGAGGGAAGAAGCCATTCAGCAGTGAAGTGGGCTTCCCAGCAGACAGGTGTGCATCCTCCTCCTCTGCCCCTGGCCAGGGGTCTCTGTTGGGCTGCAAAAGGACTCCAGAAGGCTTCCTGCACTGCTGCAGGGCCAATGACATCCAGTCCCTGCAGATGTAAGGTGCAGGGCAAAGCAGAGATTCCCTGGCAGGACTCTGCCCCGCCCCGCGAGGACTGCAAGGACCCCGCACCTGCAGGGATGTGGCGTCAACAGTCCTGCAGCAGCACAGGGAGCCTTTTGCATCTCTGCTCCCTCACTCTCCTGATAGCAGGGCTGCAGAGAGCTCCCTGCACTGCCACAGCTGTCACTCAGCCGTAGGATTGCCGCCTCCCTAGCACCTAGGAGGAGCTCCTCCTCAGTCTTGGCCGGGAGTGTCTGCTTTATTATCCAAACCTCCACATTATCCAACTCCCCTCCTTGTCTCCCAGTATGAGATATATGCTGCAGAGGACATTTATCTCATGCTAGGGGACAAGGAAGGGAACTGGATCATGAACAGGTTCACATAATAAGGTTTCCGATAAACAGGTGTATGCTTTGTACCTACACACAAACATTTTATTTTTCATATATGTAACACATCCATACATATGGATAAAGCTCAACCATCAAACAAAACAGATTATTTATTTTAAGATTAATATACCAAATTGACCTCAAGGTCTGCTATTTGAACTAATTTATCCTCATGATCAATTGAAATAGTAATAAAATTTTAGAATAGTGGCATGTTACCATACATCTAAAAATAATAAATACCCAAATAGCATAAAGCACTGGCACTAAGTGATATAGGAAAGTGAAATAAACCATCTAAGAAATAATATTACCTTCAGCATGGGACACCAGCCTAGTCAGTGTAGTCATTAATCAACATTTGTCATTACAGTTTAAAAAAAATAGTAGTGATTATTTTTGTAAAGTATTTCCACACATGCTGCCATTGAGCTTCCTACATGAGGAACTGTCCAATACCCTCTAAGATACCTATGTTCATCCTAACACAGGAACTCTTTATTTCTCCATAAACAAAGACACAACTTCTTTTTATGAAATCATAAGCCCATACTTATAAGAGTTAAAAAGGAATTGCTCTATGAAAGCTGGGTCATCAACTGGTACACGTGTCTACATTTTTTTTTCTTTTCTCATTTTTCCTTTTTTGGCAAGGGCCCGGTGCAGATGCACTCATGGGAGTCTGGCAATGGACCATTACCTTGATTTGGATACCCAGTGAGAAGACACTTAGATGGGAATTGAAGTGCATTGAAGCATCATAACTCGAAGCTTCCAAAAGGAGACAAATTAGAGCCAATATTAACATGAAAGAAGCATACACAGTAACAATTTTTTAAGTCTGAAAGAAAAATATAACTAGTGAGGATGGCAAATGACTGCAGATAGAGAGATGGCTGCTGAGAAAACTGAGGTGTTCTAGAGGCAAACAATGAAAAGAATAGCCAGGAACTAGATTGAGAACACCAACTTACATGAAATAAAGCAAGCGAGTGACAGAATTGGCAATAGAATCCAAGAATACCCTCTTCCTCCACAAAAAATGTCACCATTTCTGTGAACAACCAAAAACTGAAATTTTTCTATTCAGAAATGCTGCCATGTCTCATGGGAGTTCTAATTCAAATGCCTTATGCTCCCATTATCCTTCCTAAGGGCTTCATGGCTGGACTACATCTCCCTTCCTGGTAAGGGGAGTTGGTTGCAGTGTAGAGTTGATGAGCATGGTGCATCACAGGAGATGTAATCCTGCTGGGGAACCGGAACCATGGAGGAAAATGGGGACATGAGGAAACCAAATTACAACTCCCATGAGGCACCATACCCACTCAATTAAAATATTTCGGGAGACTTTTTAAAAAAAAAGAGAGAGAAATTAAATTTCCCTGGGAAAGCAAACACATACATCAATCAAACATCCAATTTACTTGCAAAAGAGTTTCAACAAAGTTTTCAACTAGCCCTCCTGAAGCTCTGACCACTAGATATGCTACTTCACACAAAGAACAATATGGGAAAAAACTTACAGAGACCATATATAATGGTAGCTAGAAGCAATCAAAACTTGCTGAAATCTTTTTTTGTTTAATTAAATTTTTTAATTAAATTTTCAGAAAAAAAAAGTTTTCCACTCAATTTTCAACTTTTAAAAACTACAAACCAGGTCTGCTAGCCAAAGTCTTGATGCCTGACCCAAGGAGATGCAAAGCAACCTCAGCTCCTCTTGGTTTCCCATCCCCTACCAGTAAGGAGACTGGGCCTTAATAAAGCATCAGTTCTTATTTCTATAGCACATTGACGATGTAAAGCACTATGTAAGTCAGAGACTCACTGTGCCAATGGCTCATTAGGCTGACAAGGTTAAGGCACATCAGTTTCATAGCCAATGGTATGCAAGAGAGTGATGTGGTCAGCATCATATTCAGCTATCTTTGACTGCCCTAACCCAATAAAGCAGGTACCCATTTTGCAGTTGGGTGAACTGGAGGTGGCCTTTCAGTATGGGATCAAGTGATACACACAACCTTCAGGACTGTAGTCGAGTGCCTTAATCACCTAGCCACTGCCACTCATGCAGTTTAAGTTTTATTAAAAAAGCTTCCAGAATTTATAAGGCCAACATTTTGTATTAAGTATAAATCTTAAAACATAATGTACCAAGAACTACGGCTGATTCAGTGTAGAAGGCACTCTCTTTGCAAAGTAAAAAATGCTAAAGAGAACAATGGAAAAAACAGACAAAAAGTAAGGACCACATGCCTGCTTTTACGTATGCCCAGTCATAGGAACACAACCCTCGTTATATGCCTGCAAGGCAGAGCTGTATTAGTTTAACCCAATCTTAATGTGCACACAGAGATCCAATGTTTGCAGGCAGGGCAGAATTGAACAAACACAATCATGGATCTGCATATGGCTAAAACATCCAGTGTATGTAGGCATAGGTGTATATGAATTATGCTTGACTTGTGTGTGCACACTGTGGATTGTGCGTGGCTAGGAAAAGGTGAGCCTCTTTGGAAACTTGAGTCGTGGATTATTGTCACTGAGTCAAAGAGAGAGGGAGAGAAAAAGCATGTGATAACTGTAAAGATGGGGCCATCTCTGGGAATTACAAGAATTGTAAGTGCAGTTCCTCTAATGGTGATATTGTGGCATTGGTTAATACACTGAAACTCACCTGACATTTTGGGTGACAGAGAAAATAGAGGGTTTTGGACACAAGAATTAAGGATTATTTATTGATCCCTACATTAGACTCGTTGTACTACAAGTGCTCTCCATTAAAAATTCCTTAATGGGGTGAAATAAGCCAAGTTACTATTCAGAATATGCCAAAACGTACAAATGAGCTACAAAGCATTCAGTAAAATGCTGCCAACTAGAAGAATTTGGTATTTAGATATCTGACTAGAGGGCATGCTTATCTACTAGTTCAAATGTGACACTCGTATGCTAGCTGTGTAAATACCAACCCTCCTTAAAGTGAAGCTTTTGGGAAGGGCATCAGGGCTAAATCCAGCTCCCATTGTCTTCAACAGGAGGATACAATTTCAAGTGAGTAAAGGACAATATCATCATCAGAAACCTAATGGGGCAGGATCCGACCCAAGATAATCAGAGGGAGCTTGGTGATTGACTTCAGTGGGCATAAAATCCACATTGATAAAAATACTAATGCGCACACACAGTTAACCTATTGAATCAGGGCAAAAGATGAAACAATCTCTGTTGATTTTACACTGCATAGTGAAGGCCCATCGGGTAGATTGCAATGCCTTTGCTCACCACCCTGCAATCTCACTCAAGTACACAGGGCTATGTTGCAGAGTAAATTATTACTCAAGCAAGCGCACTCTGGTCCACAATCCAGTTCCATAATAACTCAGATCATCTCAGCTTCAAAACACACATACAGACACAGAGGCACAGGGTCTCTGACTTCCCTGAAAGCGGTTTAGTTGTTCTGCGTATGGAAAGATCAAGAAGCCTCAATACTGAAAAGGGAGTGGAGAGCACACCCCAGACCTATCCATCACCAGGCAGAACTCTGTTAGCATATAAGAATGTTTGGTAGAGAGGGGTTTAGTTGCAGATCCACCAGACATTCCCACTCTGTAAGGGATACAGGAGCACATGTGAGGCTGAAATAAGTCTCACTATGGCAGTGGCTTCCAGGAGGAACCTTCTTCTACAATCTCTTCAGATCTCCCCAGCTCATACATTGTCTGAGCCAAAGCCCATTGCAGTCAATGGGAGTCTTTCCTTTCACTTCAGTGGGTGTTGGATCAGGTCTTGACTTAGGTCACAAGCTGGTCTTGCATGTACTGTACCACATGCTCGGTAACAACATAAGAGGGCTCCACGTTCCTAAAATTAAACTGGCTTTTCATTAGAAACTATTTTCAGGGAACTGACAACCGGAGCTAGCATTCTAGCCATGTGTATACAGACTGGCTTCTTGATGCTTCCTCCAAACTCTTCCCTCCTGCAACCCATGCTCCTCCCTTCAAGTTCTATGTAGGTTGCTGCAGCTGGGGAAAAGATATGCCCCTTTACTTCCCATGGGAAAATAATCTCTTATAAATCAGAGCCCCAGACAATCTGATTGGATACCGATGAAGCCATCAGAACTCAGATTACATTCATACTTTATCCTAAACTTATGTGGCAGGGTTGACATGAGGTGAAGAGGACAAAGCTAAATGAAGAGAAGTGGCTTCTTATATTGGAATGGCTTTGATTCCACAGGTTTTCTGATGGAGCCTAGAGTCTTTTAAAATGTAGCTTGCGAAAGTATTTCTTTCTTATGATAATTCCAAATGTTTTTTCTTTCTTCTCTTCAAGAAATATAAATTAGTCTGATGATCAATTTTGTAATTTGTTGCTGTCAAATAGCTTTGAAACAATTTAGTGATTTGTATACTTCACTTCGCACCCCTTCACTGATGGCGGGAGATGATATAAGCATATTGAGTTTTAATAATCTATTCATTCTCCTGATCAAACTGAGGGAATTAGAATCACAAATCTCTTTTCAATGTTAATTATTTTTAAAATAGAAGAAAAAACCTATTTTTCTGTTGGGACCCTTCAATTCTATTCTTGTGTTGTATTCAAATAAGAAAAGCTGACAAACCAAGGTCCAATTCTGAGAAATATTGAGAGCCCTCTCTTACTACTAATTTCAACAACAGAAGTTAAATGTACTAAGTGGCTTTCAGGTGGAGCCACTTAGTACATTAAATCTATAACAACAATACCACCAAACTCTTACCTAGTGCTTTTCATCAGTAGATCTCAAAGTGCTTTAGAAAAGAATTCAGTATAATTACCACCATTTTACAGCTGGGAAAAAGAGGAACAGGGCATAGTGGCAGAGTCAGGAAGAGAATTCAGGTCTCCTATGACTCAGTCCAGTTTCCATCCACCAGCCTTCAGTGTCTCTCATTGGCTGCAAAGATGTTATTCATGTGCATAAAGTTAAGCATGTACTTAAGTATTTGCAGGATCAGCACTTTATTTTGCTGCCAACTGGCTTAAGGCTCTTTGTGGAAGGTGCTGAACGGACATATAGTAAGTGACAATCCTTGCCTCAAAGAGCTCACAATGCAATGGTTTCTAAGCAGCAGCACATGTATTTAATTTCCTAATAGTTTTGTTGTCCTATCCTTGGCAGGTGGGGGTGGGAGGGGTTTTCTACAGAAAAATAGAAATATTTTCATATAGAAAATATCATTTTAGAGAAAGGCCAAGGATGGGTGAATATGAAAATAATTTAAATACAAATAAAAGTGGGGCCAACCCCCTGTATACTACAACACGAACAGGTGCTGAATTATACCAGTAGCACGGTAACAGCCACCACACAGGGACATGGGGATAATTAGACAGTGCTTGTACAGCTGTTATGAAAATAGAGAGCTCCAATGTGTTTTTGGTTTTAAAAATGCTTACTCAAAATCCTCATGCAATGAATTTAAACCTGGATGCTGTAACACCATCCGAAAGACAGAGAAAGAAAGAAAGACAGTACAGAAACATTCTATCACTATGGGACCCTATTCCCTGATTCTAGCCTCCAAGCACCACAGCAAGAGACTAATGATACAGTGTGGGCTCTTTTTACTGTTAGTCCATGAGACTGCATCCATTTTTGAAAGAGGAAGGAGTGAGCATGGAATCCATATTTGAAACATGAAGTGATCCTTGCCTGGAATCATAAGTGGGTTAGTATTTATACCCAAGCATCTTCTGTGAAGCTTCCTTGACAAAAAAAAAAACAACCCCAAATGCTGGAATATTTGCTCCCCCGATTATATTTTATTCATCTGCACTAGGTGGCTAGCTTCTGGCATCATATCATAGACGTTTGTAATAGCAAACTCTTAACAGATCACCTAGTTCCATTCTTATTAATAATTTAATCTCTCTTCTTAAAACATTTACTTTACATGCATGCTGTGTACTAGTTGCTTTCTTGTGACTTTGTGCCATTTATTGTTTTCTTGCTGCACACTCCTGTTACTATAATAATAAAAATACACTGCAGTCTCCTGCCAGTGGAGGATTGTTCCCTATAGGGCATTATATAGCATTCCTTCCAAACTAGTTTTAAACATTTCAAGCAATGGGGCTCCTGCTTTTTCCGTTAGGACTCTGTCACACAGCTTACATAGCTTTAAAGACAGTTTTATTTCTGACTATGGCCCAAGTATGCCAAATTTCAGTCAACAATGAGTTTTTATGGCTAATTTATAGTCCCCAGAAAATAGGAATTTCTAAGGGAAGCATTGACAGGACATTAACTGCAGTGACACAAATGCATGGCTGTAATATTTTCAGACTGGGTAAAACCTGATATAATCTAGGATTTACTGAAGTATATAGGTGCATTGTGCAAAATGGCCTGTCAAAGAGGTTCCAAGTAGATCTTTGTGGTGGTGAGTTATCTCCGTTTTAAAGGGAAACAGCAACTCAGTAAAGCATCATTACTACTTAAAAGCATAATGTGATTAATATCAATTCATGCCTGAAAAAGAAAAGCAGACACCCAGAAGCATTAGCTTTGCTTTACTGTCTGGAGTGCCTGTTGAGAAATACAGTTATGTGACATTGGGAGTGAGGGGGAATAAATCAGTGTGCCCTTCTGTATTTGTTTATCAGGTTCTTGTTCCAAGAAGAGCAGCTTTGTTCTGAGGCAGGTGTGTGTGTGTGTGTGTGTGTGTGTGTGTGTGTGTGTGTGTGTGTGTGTGTGTGTGTGTGTGTGTGTGTGTGTGTGTGAGAGAGAGAGAGATTAATGGCATTATGAAAGGAGCATTGTGAGGCTTTGGGTATTAATAAACTGAACTCTTGGGCTTTCTTCACAGATAAACACTTCACTTATCTCTCAGCACATGAAAATGTACCCAGAGATCACAGCACTTGTGCAGTGACCTTTGCTCAGTCATGAACCGGCATTATTCCTCATATGGACTAAGGGGGCTGGGAAGATTTAGACTCTGTGGGGTTTGGAACAAAAGGAGCTTTTAAAGAGATTCAGAATAAATGAAAAGCTTTCTGGTATTATTTTCCTATGTAAATATTAAACATGATAGAAAAACAAATGATAACATACAAAGCAGATTAATACGACTGATGGTACACTAAATAATTTTGAAATATACAGAATTTTCAAAAAGAGGTAAAACATAGTAGATGTGCGGTACTGGATATCTATACTACACTACATAAGGCCCCAATCCAACAACGAGCTCAAATTCTGCAGATCTGTCTGTATGGATCCTCACTGAAGTCAATGGGGCTCTGTGGAGGTATTTACTGCATAGAGCTTACTTCAGAATCAGGGGTGATATTTGCTTGCGGTTACCAGGACCAAAGAATACTGCTGAGAATGTAAATATTCTCATTGTGACAGGTTTCAGAGTGGTAGCTGTGTTAGTCTGTATCAGCAAAAAGAACGAGGAGTCCTTGTGGCACCTTAGAGATTAACTAATTTTTTTGGGCATAAGCTTTCATGGGCTAAAACCCACTTCATCTGATGCATGCAGAGGAAAATACAGTAGGAAGATATGTACATACAGAGAACATGAAAAGATGGGGGTTGCCTTACCAACTGGGGGTCGCCTTACCAACTCTAATGAGACAAAATCAATTAAAATGGGCTATTATCAAGCTAATTTCCCCCCTACTGTTACTCACACCTTCTTGTCAACTGTTTGAAATGGGCCATCCTGATTACCACTACAAAAGTGATTTTTCCTCCTGCTGCTAATAGCCCACTTTAATTGATTTGTATTGTATATTATGTTGTGTATCTATGTATATCTCTATATCTCTTCCTACTGTATTTTCCACTCCATGAATCTGATGAAGTGAGTTTTAGCCCACAAGCTAAATTTGTTAGTCTCTAAGTTGCCACAAGGGCTCCTCGTTCTTATTCCCATTGTGAGGCGCATCACAGCTCCACACAGCACCATGTGAGAAGAACAAAGGATTTCAGACTCCCAGACTATCAACACAAGTGCCTGTTACCTATGCTAAATTCACGGAAGAATCTGCATTTATTAAAATAAACTTAGTCTTTGTGTATTATTGCAGGTCTGGTTGCCACAGTATCAGAGAAATGTCTGATCTGCATAGAGCACCTGCAGCTAATAGATAGGTAACTAATTAAAAGCGGTCTCTCTGAAATTAAACATGCTTATGGGGATAAATGGGAATTTTCATCTTCGTTACGGGCTTGTGCCTTTGTGAAATGAAGAACATCCACTGCCACTGAAGTCAAACAGGAACAGGCCCAGGTGCCCAACACTTGCCAAAGGCAGGTCTTATTTTGTATGCTTGGTTATTTAAGGAGGCAGAAAGCACTAACATGTTAATCAGGAGATCTGGCTTTGATTTCCAGCTATGTAACAGATTTCTTGTGTGATCTTAAGCAAGTCCATTTCTCCGTGCCTCAGTCTCCCATCCATAAAATGAGGATATTAATATTTCAGTTGTCTCAGCCTTTGTCTGTCTTGTTTATTTTAGAGGTCTCTTACTAAGTGCATGTACAGCACCCAGCACAATAAGGCTCAGACTTAGTTGTCATACAAATAATAAAAGAAAACCAAGACAGACCCCATTGCTGCAAAACACTGATCTCTTGCTTTGAGAAACTTGGCACTCAAGTCTATCTAAAATCGATGGGTTCTGAATGCTGTTCAGCATCTCCAAAGACTAACCTTTGGTATTGCATGAGCATTTGAAAACAAGAAAAAAAAATCATAGTGAGCCATCTTCTATCAGCATGGGGATGGAAGTAAAAGGCCAGGTACTTAAAGGTCTGTCATAAACAGATAAGTAAGAGTTAATAGAACAGATGTACTTCATCTCTCTTTTGCCTGTAAAGGGTTAAGAAGATCAGTGAGCCAGGCTGTCACCTGACCAGAGGACCAATCAGGGGACAGGATACATTCAAATCTTGAGGGAGGAAAGTTTGTGTGTGTGCTGTTAGTTTTTGGTTGTTATTCACTCTGGGGACTCAGAGGGACCAGATGTGCAACCAGGTTTCTCTCCAATCTCCCTGAAACAGGTTGTTATAGATTCAGAATAGTGAGTACTAGGTGATAAGGCGAG
This sequence comes from Gopherus evgoodei, assembly GCF_007399415.2. NCBI lineage: Eukaryota > Metazoa > Chordata > Testudines > Testudinidae > Gopherus > Gopherus evgoodei. The sequence continues at coordinate 154,208,899 of NC_044323.1, read as the reverse complement.
TTAGGCTTATGCTTGTTTTCTTTATTTGCAAATGTGTATTTGGCTGGAAGGAGTTCAAATTTATATTTTGCTGAAAGGATTTTAATTTGTACTTGAATACTTAGGCTGGGAGGGTATTCCCAGTGTCTATAGCTGAAAGACTCTGTACCTATTGCATTTTAAATTTACAAAGAATTTTTACTGTTTTTCTCTCTTTAATTAAAAGTTTCTTGTTTAAGAACCTGATTGTTTTTTTATTCTGGTGAGACCCCAGGGGACTGGGTCTGGATTCACCAGGGAATTGGTGGGGAGAAAGGAGGCAAATTCTTCCTCTGTGTTAGAGAGGCTAATTTCTCTCTGTGTTAGGATTACTGTCTCTCTCAAGGAGAATCTAGGAGGGGGAGAGAGAAGGAGCAGGGAAGGTGCATTTTCCTCTCTGTGTTAAGATTCAAGGAGTTTGAATCACAGTGATCTTCCAGGGTAACCCAGGGAGGGGAAGCCTGGGAGAGGCAAGGGTAAGGGAAAGGGTTTACTTTCCTTGTGTTAAGATCCAGAGGGTCTGGGTCTTGGGGTTCCCCGGGCAAGGTTTTGGGGGGACCAGAGTGTACCAGGCACTGGAATTCCTGGTTGGTGGCAGCGCTACAGGTTCTAAGCTGGTAATTGAGCTTAGAGGAATTCATGCTGGTACTCCATCTTTTGGACGCTAAGGTTCAGAGTGGGGAATTGTACCATGACAAGGTCTTTTTCTGTTTATAATTTCTTTTGATTCCCAGTTGAAATGATTTTTAAAGCCAGCATGTGAGAAACAACATTTTTCAAGAAGGTATACCTTGAAGATGCAAACATCCCAATGGAACCTGTCATATTATGTTTCTTCTCAGAGTCCATAAGTTTTCTTAAAAACAAAACAAAGAATGGCATGTGAGGGGGGACAATATTCAATTTTGAAGTCTCCATAGCAGACTAAGAAGAAATGTTTTTAAAGCTATAGCTCAGCTTTATGTTTCCTTGATAAAAATACGTTTATTTTATCTCAACTACAATTGTATAGGTGATTTAGTACTTAATGTAGAATGTCAACTTTGTTATTGTGGGGAAAAAAACAGAGAACCCAAGTTCTTTCTTTTAGTCATTTACTGTGCATATACTCAGATTTTCCTTATTAAAAAAAATTCACCAGAATTCTTAGACTGCGGGACAAAAAAATTGGCATAATATATCATTGAAGTCTGCTCAGGAAAGGCTGTTTTTTAAAATATCTAAATAGCAAGACAGATCTAGCTCTATATTTTATGAAAAAGCTTTCTGAATTCAGTGCAAGGTCTGAACGTTGTTCAGTAAATAATACATACGCTGAAATACTAACTGCATGATCTTATTTTTGCATAGGAGCAGTGCCTCATTAAGTACACAGGATGGGTAATGCTCACGGAATGGGTGGCTCTTGAATATTTCTTGTTATCCTCATCATTAAAATGGGCTTTTCTATGGTGTTATCATAGTTTCCAAGTGCTTTACATGTGTTTATGAATTTATCTACGCAACATCCCTGTGAGATAAGGTGATATAATCCCCATTTTACACATGGGGAATTGAGGCACAGAAAGATTAAGGCCCAAAAATGCCAACTCATTTTGGGTGTCCAATTCAAGAAGATTAGGCCCTGATTTTTCAGAAGTACTTATTGCATTGCATCATATTTCATATGTTCAGAGCAGAGATCCCAGTGAGTTCAGTTGCAAGTGGTCAGAAAAATCAAATCCCAGGTATTTTGAAATCAAGATTGGACTTTTTTCTAAAATATACACTCAAATTCAAACAAGAATTATTTCCGGGAAGTTCTATGGCCTGCAACATACAGGAGGTTATGTAGTCCTGTAACTGATGTATTTCTGGATCTCAAGTTGGAGCCAGAAAATGAGGAACATGTAGTGGTCATCTTTGCAAGTTTTGGTTTACATAAATTGCCTAGCATCATACAGGAACTTAGTGGCAGAGGCAGGAACAGAATCCAATACTCCAGAGTGGCATTAGTTGCCTTAACCATGAGACCATCCGTTCTCTTCCTGCAGTTCCCTGTCAATATCACAAACCTTCCAGACTTTTGCAAGAAATGAGGTGGGAATTATACACATAACTGCCTTCTTCACTGCAAACCCCTGATTCATCCCCAGAGCAGGTCCGCCCTCTGCACAGACTGAAGCAGGAGCCCAGTGGAATAAAAATTGCTTGGATCATGTATTTAAAGACTGTAGCATAACACCTAGGCACAAGGGGGGCAGATTAAAGTTGTGCATGCAGCCTTAATGCTGGCATTGCCTAACTTTTGAGCGCTTAAATTTGCAACCTGTATGCTTCTTCTAATTATGGTTTTCTTTTCAGGAAATGACAATGGACATTGACAAATATTTGAAGGATGAATCAAGGTAGAAGTTCAATTATTTAGCATGGCATAAAGTGTTATAGCTGTGAATCTCTGTTTAAAAGAATACTGACATCTTTTTCATGATTTAATTCTTCCTTTCCCTTTTCTTTAAAACTTTGTGGGGATTATCACTGAAGTGTAAATCAGTTTTGTTACTAAAGTTTTTCTTCTCTTTTTGGCGCTAGCACTGCTTTACTATTGTATAGATACCTGTGAGTGCTGTGAACGATGGCCTGCTATCATATCATGACTTTGAATGCCAGGGCAGCTAGCAATGGCATATAGTTAGAAGTAAAAAGATCATATTCTTTCTTTTCTTTTTTAAAAAAAAAGAAAGAATAAGTGAAGCACATAACTCTCCAAAATGATACTGTTCTTCTGTTACAAGAGCATATGATTCTGTGACCGGGTATTCTGTTCACCACTAGCAAGGTTGTCATCTGAGAGAAGTTATCTCTCAGGTTTTACAGCCTGCTGTACGGTCCAGGCACCGTAGATGCATGCCAGGACACCACTGACACTTAGCATCCTCTCACCTGCTGCCTCTCCAGCTTTCTAATGCCCCTTTTGTTGTCAAAGGCCATCACAGAGGTGCAGCGTTGAGGGAAGTAAAAGCCATCCAGGCAGATGGTGGAGAAAAGTTTAACTGATCCACTGGGGCAGATAATGAGCTAGCTTCAGTGTGGGGAATACAAGGAAGTGTAGATTTAGTTCTACGGTAAAATGGCATTAGCTGCAGAGGAGTTTTCCCATTTGTATATTTCCTTTCATTTCAGTGTATTTCACAACATGTATCCAGATAGCAGTTTAAAAACTTAACATGTACTTAAGGTGCTTCAGTTCCTAGATTTCTCATGGGAGAAGAATGGAGGGTGTTTTAAGTATAACTACCTTTTTTGGCACCAAAAACAGGCACAAGAACTGCCATACTGGGTCAGACCAAAGATCCATCTAGCCCAGTATCCTGTCTTCCGACAGTGGCCAATGCCAGATGCTCCAGAGGGAATGAACAGAACAGGTAATTATCAAGTGATCCGTCCTGTCACCCATTCCTGACTTCTGGCAAACAGAGGCTTTACTGTTGTGTAGATGCCTGTGAGTGCTGTGAACAATGGCCTGTTATCATATCATGACTTTGAATGCAGGGGCAGCTAGCAATGGCGTATAGTTAGGAGTAAAAAGATCATTGAAACTTTTTTAAAAAGAAAGAGTAAGTGAAGCACATAGGGATGCCATCCCTGCCCATCCTGACTAATGGGCATTGAGTCTTTGAATCCAAGAGCAAATGGTCTCTCCTCTTTTCCCAAAAAAGCCTGTGTTAAGAGGAAATGCTTTTCTGCATTTCTCTGCTGTCGGTTTCAGGCAGGAGATAGAGAAATCTTGGGCTTAGGAAAAAGGCTGTGTTTAGCACTGTGAAGAGAAGTGATCCAGCTGTGCAGCACACAGGGAATATCTGTGTGGTCTTGGCAATTGTGCATTTAAGAGTTGAGATTCTCAGACAGTTTTGCTGGAATATGGTGAGACAGACCCTTTGGGCCACAGAATAAAACTGATCTCTTGCAAGCACCTTAAGTACTGAGTGCTGACTGTGCACTACAATCTGGATTAGTCTGAATACACATCAGATATGCACCCCCATGCATTCTCATTTCAGTCCTCAGTGATCGCCATTGCAAGTGTAACCACATAAGAGAGGATGGCATTAAGTAGATGCGAGAGGAAATTCAGATCTCAGAGACCATGAAGACAGAGGAAGGTAAGTTCTGGTATTTCACACAAAATAAACAATTCTGAATTTATTGGGGGGGTACACATTAAAAGGTGCATATTGTAGATGCCAAGAAACTAATGGAATCATGAAGACAGAGTGAAACTCCTTCCCCGTCCATACTAATGTTGCCTTTCTTTCAAACTGTGTAAACACAAATATTCATACAAAGGATTCCTTCTCCTCCGTATCCTGCACTGTTGGGTTGCAGACAGTTCCTGATAACAAGGCAGATGCAGGGAGATTGACTCAGCTGGAGGGGCATTTGGAAGCAGCACAGTCAGCTGAACTCCTTATTGCTGTTCAGGGCCGGCTCTAGCCATTTCACCGCCCCAAGCATCGTGACACGCCGCAGGGGGCGCTCTGCAGCTCACCGGTCCCGCGGCTCTGGTGGACCTCCCACAGGCATGCCTGTGGAAGGTCCACAGGAGCCGCGGGATCATGCCTGAGGGAGGTCCACCAGAGCCACCTGCTGCCCTCCCAGCAACTGGCAGAACGCCCCCTGCGGCATGCTGCCCCAAGCATGCGCTTGGAGCACTGGGGCCTGGAGCCAGCCCTGTTGCTGTTCACAAGAGAACCAGAGGGTGCTACCTCCACTGTCCTACCAGCAGATGCAGGAGTAGGGGTCTAGCCAAGACTTCAAACTGCCAGGCTTGTAAAAAGCTGAAGAGTGCTGCCAGGATCCTTAAAAGTAAGTGCTTTGGTTAGGACCTCATTTCATCCCCATTGAAATCAGTGGCAGTCTCTTGATTTAAGTGGGAGTTTGACTGAGCAAATAGGGCCTAATTCCAAGCCCACTTGAGAAAACAGGAAGACTCCCATTAACTTCATTTAGCTTTGGATCAGCCCCCTTAATGCTTTCCATGGTCACTATGTAGTTCTCCACCCCCCCCCCCAAAACAAGCCAAAACAAACTCTCAAAGAGAACTCAAGAACTCCTTACAAATAAGGAAAGTTAACCTGGTTATTTCACTTCTCTTGGAACCAAGATGCTGACTGCTGTAATTATACTGGAAGGCAGCAGAGTCGATGTATTATCAGAGCTTCTAAAAATATGGGAAGGAGTATATACTCATTGCAAGAGAATTGTGCAATGCAGTATACTGCTGCAGGTGTAGCTGAGCAGCTTAGGTTTTTGGGCTTTTTTTTTTAAAAACACTAATTCTGGTACATTTTGTTTCATGAAGTGGGAACTTATGGTTTGCCTGACAATTGGCACTAACTTTCATTTAAAGAAAAAGTCACACAAATATATTTTTAAATCCACTCGAATTAGTTCTCACAGACAGTTCCTATAGAATTTAATGGAGACGAAGCCTTTTAAGGATTCTGGAGAAGCTTAATAGCATTCTATACCCTAAATCTTGTGGATGTTATTATTCAAAACATAAAAGCCTTTCCTACAGAGTTTCATAGCTAATGAAATCCTTGCTACATAATTCTATAGGCTTACAATTGTATAGGATCTTTGCTACAGAATACTATATCAGGGATTTAGGCTAGGATTTACACGGGAACCTAAGTGAGATGTCTACATCTCTTTGGCCCCCTTTGTGAATTCTAGCTGGAATTCTCTATGTTGGTTTAAAAGTCCTATAGAAAGGTTCCCATTGGCTGGAGAATCTTGTAAAAGCCTTTGATCGACCTCACCCAACCACCCTGCAGGAGCACTTGAACTGTGAAGTGAATGCTGCCCATAGAGAATTGAACGACTCCATATTCCATGCTATAAAGAGCAGCTTCTGGAGGTGCTGCTTCAAACAATGGAATTACAGAAAGGCCAAGTGCACAGATTTCATAGGTGATATTCACTCACAGAGTGGTGTGAACCCAATAGCCAAATTTCCCCCTCTGCTCTGAATTTCTCTCCAGTGAAAAATGTATGAAAGACCCTGCAGAGTTCACTCACAAGATGGGCACCATGCTAGTTTTCCCAGAGCACAGGGCCAACACACAGTCTAAGCTTCAGGTTTGGCTTTCCTTGGAGGAGGTTCTTATTGCCTGTTCTTACAAGCTGTTTACCACCCTCAACTGCCAGTGGGGCCAATGTGTGATGAGAGCACACAGTAACTCACGTGAACAGGGCATTATTGAGCATATCCATAGGTGCCCGCAATGCACGATGCATCAGACACTCTGGATATATTATAGACAAACTGTGGCCTAGTGTATAGAGTAGCGGACCACCAGTCAGGAAAATTCCGCTCTATTCCTGGTTATCAGGAGCAAGCTCCTTCAGCTGAGCCTGAAGATTAGCCACTTCATCCTCCAGACAAATGAATGGGGTCAGATGGGTTGTGGGAGGACCTCCTATTTGACTGAAGGGAGGAGCAGGATCGCTTTTTAAGCTCAGCAGCAACAACAGGTAACTGGCTACCCAATGCTTATGTCTGGAGCTGTAATCACTCCTGTGCCTTCCTTACTTCAGCCTTATCCCTGTGTGCTCTAGCCCTATTTTCCTGCTCGTTCCTAGCTCAGCTTGAAGCTGGGCTTCTGACCCTGATTCTGACCCTTGACTTGGGTTCCTGGTTCCAGCCAATAGGCATGACCGCCCATGCCCCAGTCCTGACACCACTTCATCTCTGTGCTAGTTTCCCCATCCACAAAATGGAGATAACGATGCTGACCTCCTTTGTTATGTGCTTCGAGATCTGCTGATGAAAGCAAAGTGTTCTATTTTCGGTTACTAAGACTGCTGGCAAATTACTTTAATGCAAGAGACCCCAACAATGACAGACAGATTTTGGGTCAGATCTTCAAGTAGGGTCAGATCACCAATTTACACTAGATATGGAACATTGATTTTAAGACCAGAAAAGACGATTATGATCATCGAGTCTGACCTCCTGCATAACAGCCACAGAATCTCATCTACTAATTCCTGCATTCAACCCAACAACTTGTGGTTCAACTACAGCAAACATATTTACCAAGACAGCCATTCAGGGCCTTTGAGTTCGGAAGAAGCAGATGAGCATGAAGTACAAGTTTTTGATTCACTTTGAAGACTTCAGTGTTGTGCTCATTGTCTTTGGCAGACATGCTGTTGGGACAAGATTCTCCTCTGCTATAAATCTTCCATGTAAACTTTTAATTCAAGTACCATGTTTGTTGGCTGAGACAAAGGCAACTGGATGTGCTTTACAGTCTGGGTTAGAATCATTTGGATGCACTTACAGTAAACATGGTATTTGTACATGAGCCCTCTGCATAAATACTGGGGAAAACATTTTATTGCAATAAAAGTTTCATCATGCTCAATAACATGAGTAAAGTACTGTGTTTAGGGAATACCAACAAGTTGAATATTTGGTCTGTGCTTCCTACACGTAGCAATGGATGAAATAGGCATTATTTACGCAGAAACATGTTGATTTTCAATTGGCCATTTGCTGGATATAAAGTGACCAGGTAAAATGCTTTTTGTATTATATAGACATGGGAAGAAATTTATTGAAGATAGGCATTTGCAATGGCTTAACCCTTAACTTTACCACAGTTTAGCTGATGAAAAGTAAAGAATGGTCCATGTAAAATGCAAGAGTAGAAGCCATATGCTATCCCCACTGCCCAGATGTCATGTACATGACTTGCCTTTTTGCAGTTAATATGCCTCAGTTTCCCCATTGATATAAAGGGGATAATTATCTGCCTCACAGAACTACTGTACGGCTTACTTCATTGCTGTTTGCAGAGCATTTTGAGATTTCCTGATAGAACTTCTCACAACCAAACCTATAGCCACATGAGCCTGACAGTTTGGGAGCTAGACACATAACCTAGATCAGCTTTGTTAAAAATCAAGGCTGTATTTTCCTTGAACAAAATTAAGTCCCTGTGATAACAGATAAGACGACAACAAGTAATATCGAAAGAAACCAAACATGTCACTCCTTTCATGCAGTACAAAGGGAATTCTAAGTCTTCTAATCTTCACTTTTTAAACCTCTAGTCTACATACTCTGCACAGCATAAACACTCACGTTTGAGCGTTGCCATGAAAGTGCCTCTTAAAGCTGTGCAAGTTATTTTTGGATCTTGCTATTTACCATTTCATACAAGAAAATTAAAACAACAAAATAAAGATAATACAAACACTAGCGACACTGATATTTGTTGCCGCTGAATATTACAGAGGCAAAAATGTTAGTGTGTTTCTTTTTAACAGCATCTGCCAGATGAATTTAAATGGATGTACCACCTTCATGTTCTGATAGACCATGAGTGCAGGAGTTAGCTGACATAATATCAACTGAAAGATCCAGGCTTGCAAGATGGACTATCCTAGAATGAAAAGTCTCACTGGGACATTTCTTTTTAATATCGTCCCTTTTGCTAAACTCAGTTTGATCATCATGCATTATAAATTCTTCTAATTCAGGAACACTTTCCAAAGAGATCAGGGCCAGATTTTCCAAAGCCCTTAGCAGGCAGCAGTTCCCACTGTCACCCTTATGGTCAGATTTTCAAGAGCATTCAGCCCTCAAAAGGCACCCAATGTGCTGAGCAGTTGGGGAAATCTGATCCTGTTTGTTGAAAAAGCGCCCAATGCACATTGTTTATGCTAAACTTCACTTTCAGGTATTTTCACTCTTCCATAATACAAACCAGCAATTACAATATACCAATATATTGCTTTACTCTTTTTACTCTGTAAAATGGCTCCAATTCACAAACCTCTCAGTTTAAAGCATGAGGAACTTGTTGGATCTAAACCGCAGCCTTTTCCATTAGCAAAGGAAAGCACTTACAAAAAAAGCAAGTGATGCTCTGTGGATAGTCCGAAGGGTAGAATGTGCCGGCTGCTTAAAATTAAACTAGGTCTGAATAAAAGAAGCTGTTTTCATAGGCCACCACCTGCACCACATTTAAATAAGTTACATTGCCCAGATAGATCTAAAAACACTGCTTGGCATTTCATTATTCTCCTGTGTATTGGTCCAGGATGAACAAATGTGTTTTGGAATTGGTGTTTCATATGTAAATGTATGGTGACTTTCTTCATTACTGGCAGAGTGAGGGAAAGAAAAGCAGCTGTTGAGGAGACAGTACATGTTATATTACTTATTCATGTGCAACTGGATGGAAAAAATAGAGATAGACCTTCCACAGCAAGGAATCAAGTGGATAAAAAGATAAAGGCATAATATATAGTGTATGCCAAAGTCGGAGTTTAGCATTACTTAACTGTGTCATCTAGCCTCTAGGTGCATCTTTTGAGAGTTCGATATGGGTCTGAGGTGCAAAGTTGGGATTAGAGCCGGTCCAAACATTTTTCTGTCAAAACTATTTAACAACAGACAATTGGGTTTGACCGAGCTTATTTTTATTTTTATTTGTTGGGGGGGGGGGGGAGAAAGAGGGCTGACTGTCTGCTTTCCCTGGAAAACTCTGGGTATTTTTTATTTAAAAAAAATCAAGCACCCAAATCTCAAAATTTGTCAGTTGAAAACTAATTTTTTGATATCCAGTTTTTTTATTGAAACTCAGTTTTCCACAGATTATAGATTTAAACGATGTTTTTCACAAAATTTTCAGCAGACACGCCCCACCAGCAGCATTTTGAATGTATTTATTTATTTATCAATTCTAGTTTGGCTCCTAACACTGAGAATGCTTGGAATCAGGATTTTGATTTCGCCCAGATCCTGACTGTGAGTAAAATCTCTCCCCTATAGAAATCAGTGGGAACTCTGGATTTCACCATTCATCAGCTTCAGTAGACTCTGGATTTCACCATTCATTTGATTTCCCAACAACAGGGGCCTGATCATCATTTACTCTGTGTCCTTTTAGACAGCTCTACCAGTGCAGGGGAGCCTTCAAATGGATGAAAATATTGCTGGTCAATAACCCAAATCTCCTTTTTATTTAAAAAAAAATGGTTTCATTTAAAAGGATTTGAAATGACTAATTTTACTTATTAAATAAGGCTGAATTCCCCCAATTTTTCTTTAAAAATAAAATGTTATCAAACAGTTTAACATTCATTTGTAACTGAAAAGTAGATTTGTAAGTATATGCCAACAAATCCTCATCCTAAAACTTTATTAACACACAGTTAGAAGGATTCTAGTTGTGCTAAATTTGGAAGGTAAAACACAGGAAGGGAGACCTGACAAGACTGATTATTTCTTGAGCCATCTTCAGCGATGACAAACACTTGAGGGCATATATTGTGTTAGAGAACCTTTGGTAAAGATGGCTCATTTGTTTCCATAGCTTTATTATACAATTATACACATGCAGAGGCAAATCTGCTGCAACTTGCTATGTCAAACTTTCTTAACCCATTTCTCTAGGTTTAAAGATGTTTTGCCTGGAGCAGGTCAACTCTACCAATTAAGGACAAAAAGCAAACCACAAATAGTTTCCAAGTGAGTCATCTAGATGGATGTTTTATGTTCTAGAATTACTTGATCAGGTCAGACAAACTTATGCAAGTTAGAAAACACTTATATATACATATAGGTGACATAGTGTAGTGGTTAAGAGCGCCGCCCTTTGATACGGGAGACCGGGGTTCAAATCCCGGTTGGTACCCCTAACGCGTCACCTGCCTACCTCAAATATGAGAGCAACACGAACTAGGAGAGTCATACCGGCTCGGACGTCACCCGGATTAACAAGGTCCACGCCAGATGTTGAGGAACCAGGACAATCTGACGATAAGTGGGCTACTGGAACAAACCATTCATGGACAAGACAAGAAAACCTGGAACTGATGGAATGCTACTATAACAGTAGACCTAAGGAGAGGGGATATATGAAATGTATGAGGGGGCTATGGATAGACAAAAGACCTACATCCACACTTACTGAGAAACAGCTAGTTACCCAACGCTTCAACATAGTAAAGAGGAAGCTGCTCTCACAGCTTGAGATAGACCAACTCCACATTACATCCCAGACTCAAGAAGGCCCAGAAGAACAAGTGGATGTGCAGCCCACTCCTGAAGCTGAAACTTCACTGCCACCCTCTCCATTGCAGAGCACAGCAGCTGATATGAGTCATAAGATCATGGAGAAACTAGCTACAGTCAATCCTCGAGACCAATTACCAAGGCTCAGTGGAGAAGTACCATCAGATAGTATGTTAGAAGATGCCAATAGGGCCCTCATGACAATCCCTACTACCACCATAACTCAAACCAATGAACTGGTATACACTACAGCCTCCGTAATCCTGGAGATGCTTGGCTGTACGATCAAGAACAACAACAGTATATACCCACCCTGGAAAATGAGGTTGGAGGATAAGACCAAGACGACGCGGAGAGAAGTTAGTCAGCTGGTGGAACTACAGAAGAGTGTAGAGATTAAGGATAAGACTTGGCTACTGAAAAAATACAAGGGCCTGACTCCATCTGAAGCCCTAGAGACTGCTAAACAAAGGCTCACAGCACTGGCTACCAGGTTAAGGAGATACACTAGAGAAGCAGAGGCCAAAAAAGTAAATGCCCTGTTCTCTAAAGAACCATCTAAGGTGTACTCCCAATTACAGTGCAACAACACAATCACAGCAGAGCCACCAGCAGCAGAAACTGAACAGTTACTGGAAGAACATATGGGAGAAAGAGAAGACTCATAACACCAGTGCAAAGTGGCTGCAGGACCTGAGAACAGAGCACAGCAATCTCCCAGAACAGAAATCAGTTACCATCACAGTAGAAGACATCCAGCAGTGGGTCAAGAACATGAAGAGCTGGACAGCACCTGGACCAGACATGATCCACACCTACTGGCTAAAGAAACTAACAGCAATGCATGAACACCTAGCAGCACAGATGAACCAGCTGCTGGCAGCGCAGGCTCCCACCCAAACTGGCTAACACAAGGAAGGACAGTGCTGATCATGAAAGACCCCTGCAAGGGAATAGAACCATCCAACTACCGGCCAAATAACCTGCCTCCCCACAACATGGAAAATCCTATCAGGTATCATAGCCGCCCAGCTACAGGACCATATGGGCCAGTACATGAGCACAGCTCAGAAGGGCATTGGGAACAACACCAGAGGGCTCAGAACACCAGTTGCTCATAGATAGAGCAGTCACCCAAGACTCAAGGTCTAGACAGACCAATCTGAGCACAGCCTGGATTGACTAAAGGAAAGCCTACGATTCAATGCCACACACGTGGATCTGTGAATGTCTGCTGTTATACAAAGTCAATAGGATACTAAGGACCTTCCTCAAGAACTCAATGGGACTATGGAAGACGACACTGGGAAATCAACTCAAGGCAGCTTGCACAAGTGGCCATCAAGTGCGGCATATACCAAGGTGATGCACTGTCTCCACTGCTGTTCTGCATAGGCCTAAACCCCCTCAGCCAGATAATTACAAGGACTGGATATGGGTATGGGTTTAGGAGTGGAACTACCATCAGCCACCTCCTCTACATGGATGACATCAAGCTGTATGCTAAGAATGAACGAGACATCGACTCACTAATCCACCTGACGCGGATTTACAGTGAGGATATCGGGATGTCATTCGGACTGGAGAAGTGTGGCCGGATGGTAGTGAAGAGAGGGAAGGTAGTCAAGACTGATGGGGTGGAACTACCAGCGGGCCACTTGTAGCAGACATACAGACCAGCTACAAGTACGTTGGCGTCCCACAGTCACATGTAAACCACGATGAGGAGGCAAGGAAGACAGCAACATCCAAGTATCATCAAAGGATAAGACAGGTCCTGAAGAGCCAGCTCAGTGGGAAAAACAAGATCCACGCCATTAACAGATATGCCCTGCCGGTTATCAGATACCCTGCCGGTATAGTGAGCTGGCCAAAGGAGGACATGGAGGCTGCCAATGTGAAGACCCGGAAGCTCCTCACAATGCACGGAGGTTTCCACCCCAAGTCCAACACCCAGAGACTGTATACCAGCAGGAAAGAAGGCGGGCGGGGCTTGGTGAGCGTCAAAGCCACTGTCCTGGACGAAACCCGAAGCATCCAGGAGTACATCAGTAAGATGGCCCCCAAAGATGAGCTGCTAAGAGAATGCCTGAGGCAGCAGCAGACATGGGAGGAAGACCAAGCAGAAGAAGTGCCATGGCAAGACAAGATCCTGCATGGGATGTACCATCGACAGATAGCTGAGGTGGCTGACATTGGGAAATCCTACCAGTGGCTGGAAAGGGCTGGACTAAAAGACAGCACTGAGGCACTGATCATAGCAGCACAGGAACAGGCACTGAGCACCAGATCCATTGAAGCAGGGGTCTACCATATAAGAGAGGACCCAAGGTGCAGACTGTGCAGAGAGGCCTCAGAGACAGTCCAACACACAGTGGCAGGATGTAAGATGCAGGCAGGAACAGCATACACTGAATGGCACAACCAAGTGGCTGGCATTGTGTACAGGAATATCTGCACAGCGTATGGGCTAGATCCTCCCAAGACCAGATGGGAGATTCCACAGAAGGTTGTGGAGAATAGCAGGGCTAAGATTCTGTGGGACTTCCAGATCCAGACTGACAAGCAGGTACTGGCCAATCAACCAGACATTGTGGTAATAGATAAGGACCAGAAGACAGTGATGGTGATAGATATAGCAGTGCCAAGTGACAGCAACATCAGGAAGAAGGAGTATGAGAAGCTGCAGAAGTACCAGGGCCTGAAAGAGGAACTAGAGAGGATGTGGAAAGTGAAGGCCAAAGTGGTCCCAGTGGTGGTAGGAGCACTCGGGGCTGTGACTCCTAAGCTGGGTGAGTGCCTCCAACAGATCCCAGGAACAACATCAGAGCTCTCTGTCCAGAAGAGTGCAGTGCTAGGAACAGCTAAGATACTGCGCAGAACCCTCAAACTCCCAGGCCTCTGGTAGAGGACCCGAGTTTGAGGAAGACACATACCACCCATAGGGGTGAGAGGGGGGTTGTTTTTTTTTTGGGTTAAAAATAAAAGCAGAGTCAGGATGAGCTCTACCCTGACATCTGGTGGAAAGAATTTCAGACAGTGTATTTGCATAGGCACGCCTACCCCATCCCAGGCTGCCGAGCTGTGGGACTGCTTTGTGACAGAAATGACTCAACCTCAGTTGGGTGGTACTTGCTAGACAAGGGACATGGGTTCCAAAACCCAGTGAATTGAGAGAGGCTGGGGACAGGTATCTGTGCCTGGTGGTGCAGTCTCCTTGTGGAGCCAGAAGCACCACTTCCACCCCCTCCTCTCTCCACTGTGGAATGTCAGAGCTGATTTTTTTATTCCCTCAAGAATCTAGATACAGTTTACTGAGCTGAACTCACTTTGGGCTAATGGTGCACTAGCACTGGGGCTCCCCTACTAAGAGCTGAAATCACTAAAGAGCTGAAATTATTGAGCTGAGAGCACTGAGTACTGTGCTAACTAGTGGGGGAGCCTGAAGCTATACTGTGGCACAGAGCAGCTGGCGGAGTGGAGCAGTTTGTGGGGATGGTTGGAGCAGATCATGGGACAGCTGGTGGAGTGGAGCGGCTGGCAGAGGGGAGTAGCTGTGGGACAGGTGGAGCGGCCCACAGAGCGAGCAGAGCCGAGCAGTTTGCAGGGAGAACTGGAGCAGCTCATGGAGCAGAGCAGCTGGTGGAGCGGAGCAGTTTGTGAGGATGGCTGGAGGAGCAGAGTGGAGCGGCTGGTAAAGCGGAGCAGTTCGTGGAGAAGGCGGAAGCAGAATCCAAGGAGAGGCAAGGCAGTTGGCCCTGGACCACGTAAGGTGCTCCTTTCTACCCAGGCTAGGGGGAGGGACCTCTACAGATAAACTCTCAAACTCTGGAGTGGCATTGACCAGAGACTTGTGGGTTATTGGATTTTGGGGTGATTGGACTTAAAACCCTAAGGGGAAAAAGGACATTGCCAAACGTACTTGGAGGTGGGTTTTTGTTTATGGTTTGTGTTATAACCCTGTTTGTGGTGTTTCTCCAATGGGATGCTGCATTGATTCCTTCCTTTATTAAAAAGATTTTGCTACACTCAGACTCCGTGCTTGTGAGAGGGGAAGTATTGCCTCCTAGAGGTGCCCAGGGGGGTGTGGTATGTAAGTGTCCCAGGTCACTGGGTGGGGGCTCGAGCCGGTTATGCATTGTGTTACTGAAACGGAACCCCTGGATACTGAACCCAGCTCTTGTTGCTGCCAACTCAGAGGGGCAGAAGGGTTTTTTATAATTTTATATATATATATATATATATATATATATATATATATATATATATATATATATATATATATAAATGGACCAGATTCTCATTTACACTAAGGTCCACTACATCACTATGGAAGTGAAAAGAGCACTTAAAGTGAGCATGAATTTACACCCATTTTAAAATTCTTTTACAATTCCTTTAAGATCCCTTTGGAAAATAAGAACTGGCCCAACTATGTTTTATAAAAAGGCATATTACCATAAATATATATTGGCCTGGATTTTCAAAGGTGTTGAGCATCCCAATCCATGACTTAAATGGGCTCTGCATTTGCTCAGCTCCTAATATTAGTTCAGCATTCGTGAAAGGTACAGAACTGACAAACCTTAAATCACATCCTGCTCCCAGTGGTTTCAGGAGGAGAGAAGCAGGCCCCCTGAGATTGAGATCCCATGTTTATCCACAGGACAGGACTAGAACTGGTCTAAATCCAATCAATTCATTTCACATAAGCAACAAGGAGTAATTAACCGGTAACAACTTTTGGTAACGACCAGTACGGGATCAATTTGAACTGGTGACAGAGTCACAGACACCTCATTGCCAACTGACAGATGACCGAGGAGGTGCACGGAACTTTACAGGAACACCCCCAGGTCATATATATTCATAATAGTTCACCAAAGAGTTACATGCAAGGACACACAAAAAAACTTCAGTACCAGGCAAATTGCTTGAAACTATAGTAAGAAACAGAATTAACCTTAAGCATATTCTCACCAGCCATCTCACACAGCACCCTAGTAACTCCAACTCAGGAACCAATCCATGCAACAAACCTCGATGCCAACTCGGCCCACATATTTACCCCACCACCACCACCACAGGACCTAACCAGATCAGCCACAACTTCACCAGTTCATTCACCTGCACGTCCACCAATGTTATATACCCCATCATGAGCCAGCAATGCCCCTCTGCTATGTACATCGGTCAAACTGGACAATCCCTACGTAAAAGGATAAATGGATAGAAGTCAGACATTAGGGATGGCAATATACAAAAACCTGTAGGAGAAAACTTCAACCTCCCTGGACACACAATAGCAGATTTAAAGGTAGTCACCCTGCAGCAAAAAAAAAAAACACGTCAAGACCAGACTCCAAAGAGACTCTGCTGAACTTCAGTTCATTTGCAAATTTGACACCATCAGCTCAGGATTAAACAAAGACTGTGAATGGCTAGCCAACTACAAAAGCAGTTTCTCCTCTCTTGGTGTTCACACCTCAACTGCTAGAAGAGGGCCTCACCCTGATGGAACTAACCTCATTATCTCTAGACTGATTCTTGCCTGCATATTTATACCCTCCTCTGGAAATTTCCACCACATGCATCTGAGGAAGTGGGTATTCACCCACGAAAGCTTATGCTCCAATAGGTCTATTAGTCTATAAGATACCATAGGACTCTTTGTCGCCTTTTATAGATCCAGAGTAACATGGCTACCCCTCTGAGAATTAACAGACATTGATGAACATGATATGTTGGAGCAAACTCAATATGGCTTTTGTCCAGGGAAATCATGCCTCAGCAATCTATTAGAATGCTTTGAGGGTGTCAAGAAACAGGTGGAAAAGGGTGATCCAGTTGATGTAATGTATTTGGACTTTCAGAAAGCCTTTGACAAGATCCCTTATAAGAACACAAGAAAGAACATACTGGGTCAGACCAAAGGTCCATCTAGCCCAGTATTCTGTTTTCTGACAGTGGCCATGTCAGGTGCGCCAGAGGAAATGAATAGAACAGGTCATCATCAAGTGATCCATCTCCTGCCACCCATTCCCAGCTTCTGGCAAACAGTAACAGTACTTCACTACAGTAAGAAGTCATGGGATAAGAAAGAAGATCTTCTCATGGATCAGAAACTGTTTAAAAGACAGAAAGCAAAGGGTAGGAACAAACAGTGAGTTTTCACATTGGAGAGACATGAATAGTTGGGTCCCCAAGGGTTTGTACTGGGACTAGTGCTGTTCAACACATTAATAAATGATCAGGAAAAAGGGGTATACAGTGAGGTGGCAAAGTTTGCAGATGATAATTATCTTGAGTAATTATGTAACTCCAAAGCAGACTGCAAACAGTTACAAAGCGATCTCACAAAACTGAGGGACTGGATAGCAAAATGGCAAATATAATTCAATGCTGATAAGTGCAAAGTAATGCTGTCATAACCTTAGTCCCAGATTTGGACCTAAGCGTCCAAAATATGGGGGTTAGCATGAAAACCTCCAAGCTTAGTTACCAGCTTGGACCTGGTACTTGCTGCCACCACCCCAAAAATTAGAGTGTTTTGGGGCACTCTGGTCCCCCTGAAAAACCTTCCCTGGGGACCCCAAGACCCAAATCCCTTGAGTCTCACAACAAAGGGAAATAATCCTTTTTCCCTTCCCCCCTCCAGGTGCTCCTGGAGAGATACACAGACACAAGCTCTGTGAATCCAAACAGAGTGACTCCCCCTTTCCGTTTCCAGTCCTGGAAACAAAAGCACTTTCCTCTTCACCCAGAGGGAATGCAAAATCAGGCTAGCAAATCCAACACACACAGATTTCCCCCTGATTTCTTCCTCCCACCAATTCCCTGGTGAGTACAGATTCAATTTCCCTGAAATTTCCCAGAAAATAAAACTCCAACACATCTCAAAAAGAAAGCTTTATATAAAAAGAAAGAAGAAATACATACAAATGGTCTCTCTGTATTAAGGTGACAAAATACAGGGTCAATTGCTTAAAAGAATATTGAATAAACAGCCTTATTCAAAAAGAATACAAATCAAAGCACTCCAGCACTTATATTCATGCAACTACCAAAGAAAAGAAACCATATAACTTACTATCTGATCTCTTTGTCCTTACACTTAGAAACAGAAGACTAGAAAGTAGAAACTACTTCTCCAAAGCTCAGAGAAAGCAGGCAGACAAAACAAAGACTCAGACACAAACTTCCCTCCACCCAGAGTTGAAAAAATCCGGTTTCCTGATTGGTCCTCTGGTCAGGTGTTTCAGGTGAAAGAGACATTAACCCTTAGCTATCTGTTTATGACAAATGCACATTGGAAAATATTTTCCCAACTACGCACAAGAAATGATGGGAGCCTAAATTAGCTCTCACCACTCAAGAAAGAGGTCTTAGAGTCATTGTGGACAGTTCTCTGAAAACAGCCATCAATGGGCAGTAGAAGATATAAAAAGTTAACACTTAATCATCATTAGGAAAGGCACAGATAATAGGACAGAAAAAGAGATGACTAAGGAGGGGATATGGCAGACATCTCTGAATGGTGTGGAGTAAGTGAATAGGGATGTGTTATTTACCCCTTCACATAATACAAGAACCAGGGGTCAACCCAATGAAATTAATAGGCAGCAGGTTTAAAACTAACATAAGGAGGTACTTCTTCACACAACGCACAGTGAACCTGTGGAACTCATTGCCAGGGGATGTCGTAAAGGCCAAAAGTATAACAGGGTTCAAAAAGGGAATTAGGTAAGTTCATAGGTGACAGGTCTATCAATGGCTATTAGCCAAGATTGTCAGGGGCGCAACTTCATGCTCTGCTTATCATCCCTTAATCTCTGACTGCAGGAAACTGGGACTGGACGACAGAGGATGGATCACTTGATAACTGCTGTGTTTTTTTCATTCCCTTTGAAGCATCTGGCACTGGCCAGTGTTGAAAGACAGAATACCAGGCTAGATGGACTAGTATGGACATTCGTATGTTCTTATATCTCTATTGAGAGTCAGTGGTCATAAGTCATTGTGAAATGTATGTACAGATAATAATTAAAAAGTATCTATACTAAAAATTATGTTCTTAAGGTCTTGGAGTTAAGGCAGATGACAACAGCCCTCAGATGTTCCTTTCAGGCAGGAAGTAATAGATACTTATCTGTCTGGCCATGTGCATACAGTGTACTGCATGCTTCACAATGTATGGCTATTTTCATGCTGAAACAGAGGCTAAATAAGAGATTTCAAGATCTACAAGAAAGGAAATCTACATGATGAAACACACAACATGGGGGTGTCCTGTTCATGAACAAAGGAACCATTGTTATGGTAGATCTTGGGGTGAAAGGAAACACATGGAATCCTTCACATAGGAGGCAACTGGCAGTCTGCTATTCTCATGTCTGTTAAACACTAAAAGAATTTTGGGTAAGCAATACTCTGCAAAACATGAGAGTATCTCGTTAATTAAGTTTACGTTCTAGAACTGTGGTACAATTTTATTTTCTAGGTAACTGTTTTCCATATTTGACTTGATATTTCTTGAATCTCTATGCTTTGTTAAATAAATGTATACATTATTTAACTATAAACATATCTAAACTGTTGTGTGTAAAGTGAAGCAGTGATCTGAGATAGCCTTGGTCAACTGGGCTGTACTGTTTCTTTAGAAGCAGTGAATCTGTGAATATTGAGTGTCCACTGGACCAGGGACTGGACCCTCCAGGGAGATGCTTGGAAGGCTCAGATGTTATAGCTAACTTGCAGAATAAGAGTGATGCCTAGAGAGGAGTGCCTGCATTGCCCATGGCCAGTGGAGCTTGGCCTACAGCATGCACAGACAAGATTTCCTCACACTGAGGGCAGGTGTTCGCAAGGTGTCTCATAACCCTGGGTACCCCAGGAAGCCACACAGTGACCTACAGGTGAAAAGCTCCAGATCGCAGTAAGAGCCTTCTGTGTTGTTGAATATTAAATTGGATTGGTGTGGTATAGAAGATTATACCCGCTCACTTGTGTAAAAGGGAGAGATGGCTCAGCAGCAGCAGTAATACTGGCCATCCCAACATACTTGTTCCGGTGTGTAGTCCTTGTTTCCTTGTGCCATGCTGAACTAGTTCAATTCCAGAAGGGGGGTGGTGATGAGAGAATGGCTACAACTAATGTGACCCTGGACAGACAACTCAACAGATGTGGGAAGGACTGCTTGACATCACCTGCTGACAGAAAGAAGAGCCAGAGGGTGATTAGCAGAGGTGACGTTCTGTGGAGTTGATTTTCCACCATACAGCCCAAATTATATTTCTGTGAAGAATTATACAGATTTTAGTTTTCATTAGAGATGAGATGTAAGATCTGGATCTAGGTTTATATCCACATCTGATTTCCCACCTCACCTGGCAGGGTTGGCTTGAGTCTAGAAGTGATCATTATTATTTAAATTATGCTAATCTGACATTATCAGGACCTGATTGTATTAGGCACTGTGCAGACCACAGCCACAGTCCCTAACCAATATAACCTAGCTCTTTTTCATCAGTAGATTTCAAAATACTTTACAAAGCAGGTCAGTATCTTTATCCGCATTTGACAGCTGGGGAAACTGAGACAGAGAGAAGTGACTTGCCCAAGATGACCTAGCAGGCCAGTGGCAGGGCCAGGTCTCCTGAGTCCTAGGCTAGCACTCTTTCCATTAGGCTCCAATTAATTTCCAAAATAAATTGACAGGGTAAATAAAAAAAAAAGATATTAGGAGAAACACAAGCAGAGAGAGGTGAGGTAATATGTCCAAAGTTACACAGCTGTTCAGTGGCAGAACCAGGACTAGAACTCAGGTCTCTTGAGTCCCAATCCAATGCCCTATCCAGGAGATGCAGCTTTGGATCACTTCAGTACAGATTCAGACTCCAAAACATTCCCTTCCAAGCCCAGGCATATTCAGCTGATCTGAAGTTCTATGCTGGACTGGCATTTAATTTCAGTCTTTCTAAAAGATCTAATTCTAGTACAAAACATTGCACAGCATGATGCTCACGGAAGCCCATGAATATTCCTATCCTTGTTTCCATAGTTTTCTCTCTCTGTTTCACCTCAGGCAAGGTAAATCACTTGGCTTTACAACCAACTCTGTTGAAGGCAAGTATTATTAAGAGCCGCTCAGTACTGTTTATCATTGGAATCTAACTCGATGTTTTTTGAACACACACATGAATGTTTGTTTATTAAAAGATACGAGTGTTACTGGTGTCCTACAAGCATCACAGTGACAAGCTCCCTCTATGTACTTAAGGAATAAATACGTGGGAGGCCAAGAGAGACTGGTGAGACTTACCTTTGTTGATAGGAAGCCATGGTGTACATGGTTCGAAATTAATGATGCAGTTTTAACATCACATAGAAAGGAGGACTTAAACACAATAGCTTAAGGGCTCAAGAGTGGGATGTCTATTTTGATGCTGCTGATGGGCATTATACTTAAACTGGGAGCTCTCTGAGGCAGGGACTCTTTTTGTTCTGTGTTTGTACAGCACCTAGTGCCACTAGAAGTCCTAGGTTCTAGGACAATACAAATAAAGAAATGATAGTCCTGGCCTTTGTGCAGTCATTTCAACCAGTGTCAAATAAGCATGCAGTACTGCTGATCTGGCATGGCAGCATTCCGCATTTGACTTGCAGTGGGATTTAGGATTCTTGCAGGGGGGAGGGGGAGCATCTACAATACAAACATACACAAAAACCCCGCAACAGCAAGCCTCAGAGCCTGAGTGTACAGACTCAGACTCATGCTGCAGCGCTAAAAATAGCAGTGTAGGTGTTCCTTCTCAGGCTCTGAGACCCACCCCACTGGCTGGGTTTCAGAGCCCGAGAGGGAATGTTTACACTGCTATTTTTAGTGCCAATAGTGAAGGCCCCGTGAGCCCAAGTTCATAATCCCAGGCTCAGACTCTATGCTGTGTTTTGGGGTTTTTTTTTAAATATATATTTTTACATTGAAACATACACGAAGTCTCTTAGGTGCTTTTGAAAATTTTACCCTTAGCTGACTGCTATTGCAGCCAGGTAAAGATTACCTTCTATATCTCAGCAACAAAAAATGGACATGTAACATGCAATTTACAGCAGTTTTTTGTAAATTAAAAAAAAAATACTGCAACACATTGGGGCAGATTTGCAATGGCTCAGAGGCATAATGCAGGAATAAAGGCACATGCCTGGCAACCATGTAAGGGTAAGCCCCTGTACACATTTGTGGCTTCAGCAAATAAGTCAACCTCAGCAGCAACCATCAATATAGAAAATTATCATATTGTACATTTCTTTTAAGGGGCCACAGTAATGTTTCATTCTGATCCCTGTCCAGTTGCCCCGGCCCCTCTACATAAATAGGTTCTCGTACATGGCTTTTCCTGAAATGCATGAAAGTTGGCTGCAACAGTGTCAATTACCTTTGCTCACAGGATTGATTCTGTCTGATCCTTTTTTGATGAGCTTGTAATGTATTAATAAAACCATTTCAAACTCCATTAAAAAGAGCAAGTTACTCATAAAATAAAAGCATATTATTTCACCAGCAAAAAAAAAAAAAAAAAAAATCACTCAGATACACTTTAGTATCTAAAAATTAGCATAACTCTCCTATTATTCCAGAGACTACCTGATTAAATTAGCCTCTGTAGTTTTAAACAGCATGTGATATGAATCCTAAAGGAAAAAAAGAGCTGAAAACTGCAGTGGAAAGAATAAAATGTTAGAGGGGGTGAGGGTGGGGAAGTGTAATGTTGACTTTAACAACAAAACACCCTGTAATCTCATAATGTGAGAACACCGGTCAATCCACACAGCAGGAGGGGCCAAGTTATCAATCTGCGCTCTGACCCTTTGAGACTGCATTACAAGAGAGTCTGATTTCTTAGTGAAACACCTCAGCATCCTGATAATTTGTAGGCAGGTTAAAATATGACAGTTTGTTTTCTCCCACTGTTGCCTTGTTACTTGTACCAGCTGATTTAGGTGGTCAGCCGCTCTAGTCCTGCATCTAATGGGCAGATGAAACACAGGGGAGGCGTAACTGACTTTTTAAATTGCAATGCTTGTGAGGAAGTGAAGGCAACGTAGTGGGGAATAAATCTTTTCTTTTAGAGTGGGTAGAACTATTAATTTCAATAGGACCTTTCCCCAACTAACGTTAAAAAATTGAGAGGACAAAACAAAGATATACAGGGACCTCAAGAATGATGCATTAAGGATTTCTATTAATGTTTTTCAACATTTTCAGATTGGTGATCCCTTATCCATAAGGAAATATGTTCATGGTCTCTGGTTAGAAGAGTAAATAATATAACCATGATAAGCATACAGAGCACGTACGTATGTGCACATGTGTGTTTCAAGGGGCTGACAGAATACTTGACTTCAAAAGATTAAGCTGCACAAGGAATGGAGGGAATGAGATTTTCTTTGCTTTACAGTGTAACAACATTTTCACAACCCCTCTCATTGCCTTTCATAACCTCTGGCAGGGATCAAGACCCAGCAACGGAGGGGCACTGATTTATATGGTCCCCACGGTTAGCATTTGTGAGTGGGGAGGGAAGGGGGCAGAATGTTTCATTGGCCCAATACACAAAAAACACAGCAGCAAATCATCTATAATTGGTGGCTTTATAGACTACAATCAATTGTCTTATCTTTGTATAGTGAAATACCCACACACACACACAATTCAACATGTTCTCTATGAGAGGTTATTTTAATGGGAGACTAATTAGAACTGCAGATGACCATTTGGGATATGAAAGGTTGGAAACATCCTCCTCCTGCGATGCTTCACATTGAAACTTTTTGGCTCTAAGTCAGGTCTATGCTAGCTTCCTTGACTTTTAATCCTTAAAAACTTTAAAGTGAGGACTGCTAACCTCAGCTCCGGCTGTGACATCCAACACACAGGTTAAGTTCCCCACTGGCTTCAACAGGAAGTCAGAAGTTGATTCAAGGGTGTGTACGCCTCTGACATTTACAAAAATAAAACTACAAAGAGATTCTTTAGAGGTGTCTAGGAAGGCTCAGGAAGAGGCAAAGGGATATGACAGAACAGCACAGGACTCACTAAGTAGGTAGAAGAGGCTATTTCATTACCTCAGGAACCTTGAGAAAATTCTTAGAACCATCACCAGTTAGGTGAAGGAGGGTACATGTGTGGTTGGCATGTTATTCAATAGCTATAATGTGGAGGCACTTAGAGACATGAATCAGGGTCACTGTACAAACACAGAGATCGACATGGCCTCTTGCCCCAAAAACTTAAATTAGGGGATTCGAAAGGAAGAGTAAATCTTAGTCTCTCTTTCCCCTTTTCCCACTTTGTCTTGTCTATTTATACTAAAAGCTCCTCAAGGCAGGGCTGGTTCTTTTTGTGCTGGTACCCATCCACATGCAGAATAGTTTCAGTGGAGACAGTATCCTGCAGATTTACTCTTTTGTAGCTCTGAGCAGAATCAGAGCCTCACTATCTAACAGCAATACATCACTTGATTGCTGAAGTGGCTGCGGGGGTTTTCACAATAGAGGCTGCATGACTAGTTAGTAAATGTTGTTTCTTTGGGCTAGTGAAATATAAATACTGTTGCTGGATTGACTACTTCATTGATTTAGCCTTCCCTTTGCTGTCAGACAGGCAACAAAACATTAAACCATAATTCAGCCACTTGAGCCTATTTTCTGTACGGCATTATTGATTGCATATGTAATTGGATAGATTTAAGGTGGATGAGGAGTGAATTCAGAAAGATTATTTTCCTCCCACACTTGTATGCACTTACAACCTTTTAGACCTCTTTAGATAGACAGAGGGATACAGACACACACTAACACACTTTCTGCAGCAATCACATAAGGGAGCTATAAAATTAATTTGCATGAAGGAGATTGTATTCTACCACAGGTAGCAGAACACTGCTCCATACATTTTGGGATGTTTTACAGTAATGTGGGCTAAAATAGAGGGGCAGCGTAGCCTGACAGATGGTGCACTGAACTGAGACTCTGTAGACCTTAGTTCTTTTTCCAGCTCTTCCACAGGCCTGCTGGGAGACCTTGAAAGTTTCTTTCTGTGCCTCAGTTTTCTCATCTGTAAAATGTTGAAATGATACTGACCTTTTTTGTAAAGCACTTGGGAATCCATTGATGAAAAGTTTAATACAAGAGTTAGGTGTTATCGTCCAGTATCAGTACTGCACTATATAGCATTCTTCCTCAGGATAAGGAATATACAGTAATAATACTCCTAAGCATATCATACCTGTTTCTGGGAAATCTCTGAGAGACCAGTCTCTTTCTTATACTTTGGCAATGTATGTATAGCTTGTCTTTCCAATACTTCTTATTTGTGCGCACAAGAGAAAGAGGAATTGAAGCTTATAGCAGAAAGCTATTGTCAACCAGAAGGTTAAAGTACACCAATCCAAGCACCATATAGGAAGGGAAATTATTCTTATTTGTCAATGCATTTTGTATTCCTTAAAAACAAGTATACACGCAAAAATGATTTTTTTATGAGAATTAACTCCATAGTAAAAAATGAATATGGTAAAAAAATAGAATATAGTAAATCAGTAAAAAATTCACCATATGACAAATCATCTGGAGTCCATTGTAATGTGTGAAGAAAATTATACTGTATACAGTCTGCCATTGTCTAACTGCAGAAGAACAAGATGGCATCTTCGCTCCTTTTTCTAAGTTTGATCTTAAATCTGATTCAAAACTCATATCAGTGTACCTGCACTGACTTTAGCCCACTACACTGCAGCTATTAACCTTCTAAACTACAGACTATGTGATCAGATACCAGGAAAATTGAATACTTAAGTCATTTAGTCTGAGAATTATACTGGGAATCTTGTGAGAACAGATTTTGTGTGTGAGGGCTGCAGAATTGCCCGAGGTTAGATAAATAACTCAGAAATATTGGCATGACTGGCTTCTGTACTTGCATTTCTGCTTCTAGTCAGTGCAGTGAAAGGCATATGAAAGCTGAAGGACTGACTCTCAGGTACTTGGCATCTGCTGTTCCATTAATTTCAAAAATAAAGGGTGCTCAGCACCACTAAAAATCACTGATTTTTTCTTAAACTAAAAAGCCAATTTTGGTTTGAATTATAAGAGAAGGTTATGGCCACCAAATCCCACGTGTGCGCTGATTAGAGACTGCCCATTTTATCCCTCTTACAACATTTAGCCTTTGCCTACCATGTTTGAGGTTGTTGATAGGATATAGGAAGAAGTTTGCAATCACATTCTTTGCTACAAACAGGCTAGAGGAGGATTAAAATGTAGGTAACCAACTTCAAGAGACTGTAAATGGAAGCAACCCTCTAGAAAAAGCTTTAAGGCTCAGGGTCAAAAAAATCTACTATAAGCCTTTTTAACCAATTAATTTTTAAACTAAAATCAAGACGAGCTTACTGGTTTTTTTGGTAATGCTGGTTAACAAATTCTTCTGAGATAACTGTTTGGGGGCTGGGAGATAAAAGAATGCCATGTTATGTTGAGACTGGTAGTGAGCCAAAGAAACTTGTCTGATCTCAAATAAAGATCAAATTCAAACAATTAATACTCCAGTCACTCATTAATTGTGATGGTTTACTTATAGTCAACAGCGTTTTGCAAGATTTCCTGACACACACCTGTTCTTAAACCTCGGCTGTCAATCTCTGGTGTTAAAAGCTTTCAGATTCTATCTATATGAGAGGTGCATACAATATGTTTAAATTCACCTGATTGAATAATTAAGCATAGTTTATAGTCTCTAAGAGCTTGTCTACCCACAGAAGTTGCCCTGGCTTAATTTAAATCAGTTTAGATAAAGTGGTATAATTTGTATGTAGACTCTTTATGCTAGTTTTAAACTAATATATTATAGTTAAGCTTCTAATTGTAAATTTACCAGTGAAAGCTAACGTGATATAAACCAAGTTTAAACTCATGTGAATGTCTATGCACAAAGTTGCACTGGTTTAACTGAAGTGCTTCAATCGTTTGCCACATTCACATAAAGGTCTAGATATTCCAATTTGTTCTGCTTTTCCCATATCCCTTTGTTGAGATCCACTTATTGAAATAAAGCAAGCACAGATGCACATTCCATAAAGCATGTTGCCTTTGGCTTGCCACTTTCACCCGACCCTTTCTCAAGATTCAGAAAGCATTAGGGAAACTAATTCATGAATGTATTTTCCCATTCAGAAATCTATCAGATTTAGAGGGAACTAGACTTGGTATAGTGACAGCTGCAATATTGTGTTGCAAAGGTGCTGAGCACCAGCCCTATACGGCAGTATCACATTCAAGTTACAAGGAACACAACAATAAAAAGCTTCATTGTACCATACAGAGATCACCATCTCTTCTAGAGGCTTCAGCCAAAGTCAGCTCTTTCCAGCTACTGATGCCACACCCACCATCTATGCCCACAGCAAACACATGCTTCTTGAAGTCACATACCTTCATTGTAACTTAATCCCCAACACCTAGAACATTGCCAGACTGAATGAAATATTTCCTGTTCATAACATCTATCAAAATGCTACAAGGAATGTCAAATTTCTGTTCCACCATTTGATGGCAATGAAAGAACATAAGAAAAGATCCTTAGATGGCATCAATCAGCATAGCTTTGTTGAACTCAATTGTAGAGCTGATCAGAGAACAGATTTTCCATCCCATGAAAAATGGACATTTTCTAATATTCACCCTGAATTGAGATGAAAAGCCAAACTTCTGATTCTTTTTTCATAAATTAAACACAACCCCCTCCCCCAAAAGATTAGTTTGAGGTCAATCCGAAAATTTCATTTTGATTTTGACTCCAACTTTTTTTATATAAATGCTGAAGTGAAGTTGTTTTGAATAAAATGAAAATTATTCTTTCTGAAAATGTCAAAATGGGATGTTTTGACATTAACAAATTCCAGTCTTTTTTAGGATGAACATTTCATTGAAATTGTAACAATTTAGCAAACCAATTTAGATTCACCAAAATAGCATTTTTCCAACAGAAAACTGTTTTGATGAAATTTTTCCAACCAGCTTTACTCAACAGTGCTAAGCTGACTGACATCAGCTGAGGATCCGGCCTATAGCATTTCAACTGTTCAAGTAGTTATTCACTGTACAAATTCACAGCAAGGTTTTGAATTATTAACTTAAGTAGCCTTTTAGTTTCTAACTTCCACATGATTACTCATTTTCTAGATAATGAAACATGCATTCTAGGTCATCTAAAAAGTGCTGAGAATCACAGATGTGCAAACTGGGACTGGGGCAAGTTGCATCACTTTGCTAAAAATAGTAGCAGATTGGGTCAAGTTTTAAAATAATCTATGTGACTTTGTGGTTTAGAGCAACTACATTTTCAAAGCTAAAAAAGGAATTCAAGATAATGGGAACTAGTGGTTTTGAATAGCTCAGCACTCTTGACCGAGGAGCCCAATTGGTTGAGAAACATTAATTAACTAAGCCTTTCATCACCCGTACTGGATAGTGTAATGATTCCATGGCAAAAGATTTCATGTCATCACCAGGAATAAAACTGGAACCTCCTCTTTCAAAGAGGCAGGCAGATGCTATGTCAAATAAAAGGTCAGGTGGAGGCAGGGCTGGTGCGGCCATTTAGGCGACCTGGGCGATGGCCATTTTCTTTGGTAGTGACCACGGTGGCCGGATCTTCGACCGTCCCAGTCGCCACTGGCATTTAGTTGGAGGGAGCTGGGGCATGGGAGCGTGGGGAGGGCCACCTGCAGCAAGTAAGGGGGAAGAAGGGGCAGCACGCAGAGGAACTCCCGGCCCCAGCTCACCCCGTCCTGCCTCTTCCCCAAGCATGCCATGGCCGCTTCACTTCTCCCGCCTCCCAGGCTTGTGGCTCCTAAGCTGACTGGCGCCACAAGCCTGGGAGGCAGGAGAAGTGAAGCGGCCACGGCGTCCTTGGGGAGGAGGCAGGGCAGGAGTGAGCTGCTTCACTTTTCCTGCCTCCCATGCTTGCGGCGCCAATCAGCTTAGGCGTCACAAGCCTGGGAGGAGGAAGTAGTGAAGCAGCGATGGCATGCTCAGGGTGCTCATGCTCGTGTGCGAAGGGGTGAGCTGGGGCGGGGGGTGCCTCAAGGTGCAGGGTGGGGAGCTGCCCAAGGGGGGCACCTCAGGGTGGAGGGGGGTAGCTACCGTGGGAGGAGGGGGAGATGCCTCAGGGCGGGGACGTGGGGGGCGCAAAGTGGAAGTTTCACCTAGGGAGCGAAACATCCTTGCACCGGCCCTTGGTGGGTGCCAGATCTCATTTGGCTATCATAACAATATGATTTATCGGCTTCAGTGGGCCGTTCATTAGAGCTGATATCACACACACTTAACTATGGCTGACCTATCATAGGGTAGAAACCAAGGGTACGTATACTCCCTCAACAGAACATTACAGTAGATAAAAATTGTCATACCCAGTTTACAGACAAATTAAGTGAGTCACCGCAAGATTAAGGGATTTGTCTAAATCCACACAACTACTCGCTGCCAGAAGGCAGCTCCCAGGTTCCAGTCTTGGCTCCAGTCCTACAACAGGGCCTATATGTGCAGGCCCTTAAACTATCACAGAGACCCACCAACTTCAGTGGAATCCTTTGCCGATGTAAAAGCCCACCTGCATTCTATTGCAAAATCGGGGCCCATTTAACCATTAGACCATAGTGCCTGATAATACTAAGTCAGTAACCTCTTCCATGACTTTGTAATATAGATCAGGATTTTAGGAGACAACAAACAAGACAGTGTGTGTTTAAAATCTGGGGGCTAGAGAGGCACAAGGTGTGCCGTCGTCCAGCAAACTTAATTTAAAACGTCCCTTTGTATTCACTATATGAAATGTTCAATCTCTTCTATATCATGAAGACTACTTCACAAAAGATTAAAACAATCAATTTTACATGGTCCTTAGTAAGAAAAGCATGAAACATCAGAATCGTGAATGCTGACACACAGCACCGTAGCGGGTTGTTCTATATTGATACCTGGCAGCAAGGCTCGTCACACCCTCTGCTGCTACTGGCATAGCTCTTCGTAGCAGCTTTCTCACAAGGAGTTGTGTGTGTGATGTATAGTTTTGCAGGAGATGAAAAGGAGGTTGCCTGTAGAGGAGGAGGGAATGTCCTAGAATGGTCCTAATGTATAATTAAAATGTTACTATTCCCAGGAGATGGAATATCACGGGTCAGCATACAGATCTGGTGCTCTAAAATTTATTGCACCATGCTTCTGAATATAAGGAATGAGACCGAATACAAAACCGTGAGATCAGATCTGGTGAATGCAAACAATGCAGTGCAGATCAATTCCGACAATTGAACAGGTGCTGCTGCTACAGCCAAGGTTTTCCAAAGATGACCAGTGATTTTGGATGCTGAGCTTGAAATGCCTTAAATGGACCCGATTTTCAGAGGGCAGACTCGGTGCTTTCGGACAATTAGACCTCTTTAAAGGTGTCTAAGACAGACAGACAGACAGACAAGAGACATCCAATGCAACTACACATTTCTGAAAACCTTAGCCTTTAATTATTTTGAAATGAATGCATTTATGGGCAGGAGGCTACTATTCTTCAAAGATCTCTCTAGTAAAGTGACCACATTTATTTGAAAATCCAAGTATCCACTACGCATCATCCTGCATTGTAATTTGTAAATGCCTATTCTGCAAAGGCCCCAAATTTAAAAGCTTCATGAACAGACATTATGACAACATGAATCACAGTAGCAAACACCATATATCAAAAGCCATAGAATGGAACTGCAGAGATAATGGAATGCATCTCTGCAGCAGCTATTGATTTACTGAGTGAAGCATAAGGAGGAGAGAGAGACAACACTGAAATTTGCTACATGTTAAGTGAAGAGACTTTGGAAAGGAGAATGTTTATGTAGTTAAGGTACTGGGACTAAGGTCAGATACAAGTTAATTGTCCCCCTCTGGGAATGGACAACTACCTTGCATTTAATAAAACCTGATATTTTGATTGGGTGACTACAAAGTATATTATTGGAGAGACTGTCAAATGACAGTAAGGTGCACAGCCCTCACTTGAAGTCCATGAGAGTGAAGGCACCTACCTCACATTTCTGCCTTTGAAAAACTCCCCCTATATAGTGCCTTATGGCACCAAAATCAAAACCCTTTTTTGCTACATGCCATTCTACACATAAGAACCCATCTCTATACTGAAGAGCTTACAATGTGAATAGACAACAAGTGGGAGGGGAAACAGAGGCAAGTGACAGAGCCAGGCACAGATGTCACATGTCCTGATATCCAATCAGATATTCTATCCATAAAACCAAAACTGCCTCTCATACTGCCTGAAGTACAGTAACCTTAGAAAAGGCTCAGATACAAATCCTAAGAAAACTGGAGATCGGTCCATAGAGAGAACCCTCAGTGAATGAAGAGATGCTTTATGAAAATCTGTTGAAAATACAATAAATAAATCTCATTTATATTGCTTCACTAAATTTCTCTTCTGAATGTTTAACTTTCTCCTATAAAGGCTGATAACAGTGGTGAAATGCTCAGTGAATTTGTAAACCAGGTGCCTATAATGTGGCATAAAATGTTCATTATGGAAATCTGATTGCTCAAATCTTCATATGCAACTCATTTATTTATACTAGGGCTGAAGACACTCAATTCTTTGCCTTTCCTATGAGAACACTCTGCCACATTTCTCTAGATAATTGTTTACATGCCAGAGAAAAACCTTTCAGAATCCAAGAGGAAAAAAAAAAACAACTCTCTCCCTCCCTGCCCCTACTGCCCCCCCTCCCTCGACACACACACACACACACACACACACACACACACACACACACACGCACCTCTCAAAATAAAAAATAAAAAAACAGCTCTAGCAGTAGGGGGAGAAAAAGTTATTTCAAGAATGGATTTGAACTTTTGGCTCCTTGAGCTAAGTGGAGGGTGGATTGAGCAGATAAGAAAGACATCAAAGTTTGGTCTTTGAAACGGGTTCTGAGTGACACATTCAGCGAGCATTTTTTTAAAAAAATAGCATTGATGTTGTACACCAAAGTAACCCAGTTGTTCTTCCCAAATAGAGGTTAGATTCTGAATACTTGCAGGTTATAAGAAAGAAAGAGGAACAGGGAAGTGGATGTGTATGAATAGAAAATATCTGCCAGGAGAAAAATAAAAAAATAAAAAAGGTAGAAATTGAACTTCACAAAGGCATTGTAGTCTTTAAGACCATCTTAAATTCACTCTTTTGAGCTAAACTAGGGGATTGGACAATGGATACAACTGGGGAGGGAATGCAAACAAAGGACTGAGAAGCAGAAGTCTCAGAGCTAGATTCCAGTATTGCCAACTAGAGCTGGATAAATACCTGATTTTTCAGTTCACTGAGATCTTTGGGAAAATTGGGGAAAAAAACAAAACAAAAAATAAAACCACCATGGTTTGGAGCCAATCCAACCCAGCCCAACAATTCAGAAAAAAAATTAGTGAACCAGACAAGACCATTTTGGCTTGAAGGAAACAGGTCATTCATCCAGAAATGTTTTGTTTCTGGCCATGTTTAAAGGGCTAGATGAATAAAATGTGTACGGCTATGTCCCCATGCTTATAAAACCTTTAGTTCAGTGGTTGGAGTCCTCACCTGGGCTGAGGGAGACCAAGGCTCAAATCCTCTTTTTGGAGAGGAGATTTGAACCTTCTGCTCCTGCCTGTCTCCAGGTCGTAGAGCCATTCCTCCTTTGTGACACAGAATATATGACTATTCAGATACAAAAGTGCAACAGCCTCATCAGGAGAGATGGAGAGAGACGCACACGCTATATTTCAGGCCATCCCTCCATAGCATGGGTCTTACCTATCTTACAGATGTATCGTGGGGTTTAGGTGATGTTTGTAAATATCTGAGAGATCATCAGATGAAAGATCATGGTTTGAATCCTCCATTACACAAAGACCCCATTGTAGTTCATAGGAATTAAGTCGTGTCCCTTTAAATTATTTGGGACCCTTCTCTCTAGTGGACCTTCCTGTCTTCTATCTCAGAAGCCATTTGATCCTAACAGAGCAACAGCATATATATGTAGCGAGATCTTGTATAAATAAGTTAACAAACAGAGTTAGTTGTAACCCAGCTGTCCTCATTTCATTCTTGATGTTATGCAGAGAGCAAAAAATTGCAACACCGTTATACCACTCTGGCTGAGTAAAAGGACCTTAATGTGAGTGTGACAGATATCGCAATCTCATGAAATATCTTTGGGAACCACTGTATTAAATTTATGAATTATACTCCTTGGGGAAGGTGTACCACAGCTCCTCCCGGAACTAGAAACAGTGAGGGAGTGATTAATGCTAGTGTCTGAAACAGTAAATAACTCCAGAGAGGTACAACCTCCCGGGGTGGCCGCCGTATACTGATTCAAACTGCATCTTCCAGAGACCAGATAGACAAATAAAGGGCTTTTGGTATATAAACATGTTTTTAAATTAACACAGGGCCTTCATTCTGATCCAGCAAATGGACATGAACTTTTGTCCAAGGGGGGCTCTATCCTGCCCAAGGGTTGGAAGGACTTGTGCGTACTGAAGCTCCTAAGACTGATGTGTGTTTCCTGGCACGTTTGGTGTGCATGAAAATCTGTTGTTTTTTTTTAAATCTGTTTTTCTTGTAATGCTTTTATCTTAAGAATAAATATACTGCTAAGAGAGCTGTGTGGTCACTTCTAGCTGTTGGCATTACATGATCCATAGTCTTGTAGAGAAAGAAACTCATAGGCACTGGCCAGTAAACGGGCTTCTCAGAAATATCACAGAGTATGGTAGGAGGCTATGCAGAGTCAGAAAGCAGAGACGAGTGATAGCAGAGCTCCTGAGACCTGACTGATCACTCTGGGAGTGAACCATGGAGAGGATGTAAAAGTAAAGTTAGCCTTGAAACTGAGCGTGAATGTAACTGATACCTACTTCAAGGCCCCTTTGCACTGCCAGAGTGGTGTAAAGGTGCTTTAGTGTAATGAAAATCAAATCCCTTAAGTGTGAAAAATACTATGTTGGGTAAGTGGATAAACTTGCTTGTAATACCTGCTGGTGCACAATAATGGCATCAGCACCATATAATCTGTATGTCTCTAGCCATAACAAAAGTGCATATCCAAGTGGCACTGTTGCTTTCCTAATTATTGTTTTTAAGCAAGAGCATACGCGTCACTGGGAATCATTGTACTCTGAACTGTGGTTATCAGAAATGGCTGTAGCATATTTACTGTATTTTCTTGTTCATCCTGATGTTTTGTATTTTCAGTTGGCAGGGCACCCAGAGATGACACTGATGTATTAGTGACTACAAACAGAGATGTTGCTTCATCCAAAAAGTGCACACCTGTCATAATTAGTCACTCCCAATGATGTTTAGATAAGGAAGTGCCATTGCAAAGAACTGCTAAAAAGGAGCCATTTGGAGTGCACAAGTTTTATTGGGCGTACAAAACCCAGGAACTGCCATGGGTGAAAGAGACATGTTTTTCCCTCAAATGAAGCATTTTGCAGAAATGTATTTGTGGTGATGAAAATTTTGCAGGGAAACTTTCCCAGGTGCAGGATGAGAATTTCAGGTGTAGTGGGCACGTGTGCATGTACGGCGGATGGGACGGAGCTGGTGTTTGGGCATTCACATAGGATGTGGGAAACCCAAGTTTAAGTGTGGCAGAGGGTGTCTCTCTCTTTCTCAAGGTTCCATGATTTAAAAAAAAAAAAATCTGTTTCTGCATCAGAATGAAAAATTCCAGAACCCTTGAAATGTTCACAAGGCAGCAGTGTTATTTTCTCTGCAGGCCTACCAAGAACTATACTACATCTTCTGGCATTTAGCCTATTTACACACACAAAGATATCATCAAACACTTGTATAACAGCCATCTCCACAGCAATAAGAAAGCAAAGACTCCTAGACTATCAGTGTTGGAAGGGACCTCAGGAGGTCATTTAGTCCAACTCCCTGCTCAAAGCAGGCTCAATCCCCAGATAGATTTTTGCCCAGACCCCTAAATGACCCCCTTGAGGATTGAACTCACAACCTTGGGTTTAGTAGGCCAATGCTCAAACCACTGAGCTATCCCTCCCCCCAAATCATAGATTATCAGGGACCTCAGGAAGTTACCTAGTCCAATCCCCTGCTCAAAGCAGGACCAATCCCCAACTAAATCCCCAAATGACCCCCCTAAACCCTGGGATTAGCAGGCCAATGCTCAAACCACTGAGCTATCCCTCCCTCCTTGCAGGCACTTACCAGCAAGAAGAGAAAGACAGAGCAGCCAGTTGCAAAATGGATTTGGCGATAGCTGCTTGGTTCTGTCAGATTAAAGGGGCACCAAGCTGCTGGCAAAAAGTCCCTTTAACAGGACAAACTCCAAAGTGGAGGAAGTTAAGGACCAATAAGTCCTCCCTCTTGGACACAGTGCCCATCATAGGCAGCCTAATGTAACTGGAAAACTTCACTCTGTCAGGAAAGTATATTAGCCATTCTAGCCAAAGAAAATGACACACAACCAGTTTTGTTTCCTTCTTTGCTTTTAGTGAAACAATGTCTTTGCCTATTTGCAAAGATCTCATTATCACGAAACAAAACATTAGGAGTAATACAAAGGGACAGGGTCCATAGCAAGAGATTACAAAGATGCCTCTTAAATCCTAATGTTTTATTGATCTATTTGAGGTTCTCCAAGTTTGTTTGTTTGTTATGATAAATCCTTTCAAATCTGTCCCCTTCGTGTGTTCTCCACAGCTACTTTATGGCCCCTTTGCAGTAAATGAAAATCAAACCCATGAAGTGTGCACATTCTCAGGTATTCTGGACTCTCTATTTACAGCTCCTTGCACCTCTGTGGTAATGAAGGCAGTCAATAGCAAATCTCCTGAGCTATCTCTTCTACTTCAAGAGCATAATAAATCATTGCAAGCTAATGGTTGGTTTGCATGTGTGCATATCAGAATTAGAGATCATGTCTAGCAACGAGCCAGGACTCCTGGAGGTCTTACCCTCTGCTCTACCACTAACTAGCTCTTTGCCCACTTAGATCTTCATCTCTGCAAAGACCTAGGCATGTGCTTAACTTTAGACAATCTGAGTAGGGCCATTAATAAAGAGTGGGTAAATTGAAACATGCTTAAATCTTGGCAAGGTCAGGGCCTTAACTTCTCTGGCTATGTCTACACTACAATTTACTTCGGTATGACTTATATTGCTCAAGGTGTGACTAATCCAGTGACCTAAGTGCCGGCCTCCCACCGACATAGTTATCACCTCTCATGTGAGGTGGAATTATTAAGATGATGGGACAGCTCTCTCCCGTCAGCTTAGAGCATTTTTACCCACTTCAGCAATTACTGTAGTGTAGATATGAACTCTGTGACTCACCAGTTTATCTGTTGGAGAGGCTGCATGTACAATAATATTTTTCCACCTGACGGTTGATTGTTTTTAATTGTTGACTGATCATTTCATATCTAAAAACAATTGTGTTCAGCCCCAGGAATGCAATTCCACATTGCAACCAAAGATTAGATAAGAAGTCAAAGATATATTCCTTATGGTACTATCAGTCATAAAAATCAGACATATATTCTATTCACCACTAGTTTTCTCAGTCTCCAGGGGAATTTGCATCCTACAGCATGTGGCAGGCGAACAAGGCAGATACATACTAGCTAATCTTATCAATATATTGAGTATCAACAGACCATAGGCATGGACTGGAGAATTAAGGCAGAGACTGGCACACAGAACTTCAGGGTACATTTCCTGGAGAGATACTGAAGAAGAACAGGTGCTTTACTGGCTAATATGTTTAGAATCTAAGGTCATCACAGTTAATAATAATGTTTTCCCTAAGATCTAATTGATATGCATTGAGATAAACATAATTAGCAAGAACATCTGGAACAGCACCATTGGTGGTTCCCACTAGTGTTACAAGCAGAAGTAGAAATGAGCCCAAACCCCAACTCTTTCTACTTTGGTTCTTATGTGGCCCCCATAACTAGTATCTGAGCACCAAACCGAGTCAGGAACTGAGCCCAGGTCACCCGAGTTCCAGTCCGGTGACTCAACTACATGTAATTCTTCTTCTGGTGTATGCAGAGGAAGTTTGAACTTACAAATTGGCTCTTCCCTCTACCTCCATAATCCTGTTACTTAAAAGCAAGCTTTGAATCTGCCTCCAAACATTGCTATTCCAGTCCATATTGAAGCACAAACAACAGAAACCACTGGCACTGGTTAAGTGGGAGTCTACAATGGGAAATGCAGTGCCATAAATAAGACACAAATGTGCCTAGGTAGACCCTTTCAACACATGGCATTTCTCCCCATCTCCCTTTTCTTTCAAGGAAAAGAGACTGTTCTCGGTGTCCTGATGTTATAGTGGAAATAGAATTTGTGACAAATCTGCTTAGCAGCAATATATATATTGTTGTTCTTCCTTTTGTGCTAAGCATAGGTGCCGGCTCTGTGAAATCACTTAGCAGGTTGTGAATGAAGCATGAAATGAAAAATCCTTGCCCGTTGCACAGAGAGAATACAGACTGTGCCCTATAATTTATTATGCTGTGATATGTGCTGTGTGCTAGACTAACAAAGAAACAGTTAGTACCTTGAAACTTTCAACCTCTACTTTCTCTTTGTATCATTTTCTTCACTGCAGCTGCCCCTTCTTCCGTAGCTACCCTGAAGCATCAAAAGAGAAAGATCCATTCTCCTTTGCCTGAAAGAAAACAGAAGGTCTGATTCAAGTTTTACACTGGTGTAAATCTATTGATTATTCGTGTTTTACTCCAGCGTGAGAGAGGAGAATAAAGTTCAATAAAAAAAAAAGATTTTCCTATATATTACATATGTACATACCCACATACATTCACATCCACACACCCAATGCCCTGGTTTAATCTTTAAGCAAACAAATTAAGATTTTGGTAGAGTTTGTTGCTGGTATTTCATTTTTCCACTTGACCTGCTGAGACTTGGTGCTCTTTTATCTCAGTCATGCTGGAAATAAAAAAATAATCCCATCTCCGACTACTCTCCAAACACCAGGACATCAAAGTTTTTTCTTATACAAGTTCTCCTTACAACATTTTCTTTTAAATGACATGAGTTTTAACAAAGGGAAGAAAATATGAAGCCTGTTTTCTGCTATGGAGCCACATAAAAACAAGGGATAGGCTCAGGCAGCAAAATAGAGTTTCTATCCTAACCTTAACGAGAATTCATAATGAAAAAAGGATTCTCTTAGTCAAAGTGCAAACAATGAAAATGAGAGCTC
This sequence comes from Gopherus evgoodei, assembly GCF_007399415.2. Lineage (NCBI taxonomy): Eukaryota > Metazoa > Chordata > Testudines > Testudinidae > Gopherus > Gopherus evgoodei. The sequence goes on along the minus strand of NC_044323.1, from coordinate 154,170,436 downwards.
CTCCATCTCACTCATCCTGCCCTCTCCCTGCTGCTGGTTTATATTCAGCACCTTCACAGGAACCAGTTTCTGGTTGTCAATCGGGATTAAACTACTTGATTGCTGAGCCACAGAGTCTCTGGTGATGACTCTCCTGTGCAGTTTCTCCCAGCGGCAAAGAGGTGGTTCCCAGTGGCCAAAAACAGGGTTTTAACAGAAACCTCACAACTTCCTTGTACCAGATACAAAGTAGGACTCAGCCAGCCTCTTACAAGGCTGAAAAGATGAGAGACCTTTCTTACACTAATAGAGGGTTGGAATAATTCACGAATACTCACGTAAACATGACAATTAGATTTTGTAAGCACAGCCAGGCTGCTCAACATAAAGGGGGAAGTTACTGAAGGCACAAAGGGCAATTTTGGTACCTGATTCCCAATGAACGTTAAAGGGCATCTGGTGCCTGAATCCTCACTTTGAGTCTTTGAAAGCCTGCACAAAGGCAAGAAATTTTCCAGAAGTGCTTAAGTCCCATTGACTTTCAGTGAGACATCTACTGGGATTTGCAAAGGACTCTAAGTATGCCAGGCTTGGTCTACATTTCACAGTTTTACTGGCATTGTTGTGTTGGCTAGGAGCATGACAAAAAATAATCTGCAAACCTCACACCCATTAGCTGACATAGTTATGCCATCAAAACACTCAGTGTGGACAACTATCCTGCGCAAAGTGCTTTTGCCAGCATAGCTAATGTTGTATAGGGAGGTGGTATAGTTATCTCAACAGAACTCCTCTTCCCGGCATACACTGCACCTCTACCAGGGGGCTTTGCCGGGATAGCTATGACAGCAAAGGCTCTGTAGTGTAGGCAAGCAATAATTTTCTTAGGCTTCTTTGAAAACCCCAACCGTAGGCTCTGAAATGCCTCAAGATTTTCATTAAAAATCATAAAAATGTAGGGCTGGAAGGGACCTCAAGAAGTCATCAAGTCCAGCTCCCAGCACTGTGGCAGGATCAAGTAAACCTACATCATCCCTGGCAGCTGTCTGCCCAATCTATTCTCAAAAACCTCCAATGATGGAGATTCTACAACCTCCCTTGGAATTCTATTTCTCTCAGGGACATGACCGGAACGTGAGCAGTCAGATTTAATGGTCAGAGCTCTTCGGGCAGGCAGACTTGGAGGTTAGAGGAGAGCCGAGCTAGAGTCTAGGATCAAGGCCAAGGGACACCCAGGAGTATAGTTGGGAAGAGAGCTGAGGGTCAGAGCCAGTGATCAGAAGTCGAATTCCAGAGCCAATGAGTGAGCCAGAGACTTGGTCAGGAAGTAGAGCCAGGGTTTTTGAGGATGGTCACTTATGACCAGAGAGAGAGAGAGAGAGAGAGAGAGACTTGGATTGAAAACTTGACTTTTTCAGTCCAAAAATGGACATTTCAACAAAATTTTAAGACTTCAAAAGTTGTTGCAAAATTGAATTGCTGTCCTCAGGCCATCTCTACTACCAGCGGTAAGGATCAAAAAAAAGAGGAAATACACTAGGTTGAAGGGAAAAAACAATAAAAAAAATGTACAAAAAATTCACTGGTTTCATTTTTCATGTTTTCTGTTTGCGTTTTCTCTTCTTTCACCTATCGCACCCTCATCTGTTTTCCAGGGGCAAAAATGTTAAAAAAGGGCAAGTGAGGGAAAACCAAATCCTTTGGAATAAAGAAAAAAAAATCTTCAAAACTTCTGGACAGAGAGTAATTTCCAATTTTTCGCTCTCAGTAGCAATGGTAGAAAAATGGTAAACCTCTGACTGGGGGACATAATTAGGGAAAGAGCAGCTAAGTAGGATACACCATTATGATCCATATATATCCACTTTAAATGATGTAGCCCATCTCCCACATCAGCATCCTAAGGAAGAGTCTTTCCTAGAATATCATTACATCAGAAGTAGGACAGCCATAACGGGGATGTGCATTTAGCAGAGAAATACAAGCACAATATGCCAGACCGCATTAAAATCCAGGTTGTAAAACAGAGTAACATTAATTCTCTGTAATGAAATAATGATGCCTGGAGTTCTGTTTTGCATAAAGAGGCAAGTGTTGGGCTGTGTCTTGCTAGCGTATGTTGCCCCAGAATGAGGAGACTGACAGAAGAATAATTCCATTAGGTGACCCTGCCCATCGACTCAGGGTACCAAACAATTATTTTAAAATAAAACAAACAAGAGATAAAGTACTGAAAAATAATATTTCCTTTCTCCCACTGTTTGTCTAGTCTATTTACATTTAATCTCTGTGGAGCAGAGACTGTTCCTACTGTGTGCTTTTAACAGTATCTAATACAATTATAACATGTTGTTTATTAGTCCTATTGCAGTAGTAATTCTATTCCCCAGCCAAGATTACAGCCCCACTGCGCTAGTCAATGCACGTGCACACACATAATGAGAGTGCCCCTGCTCCGAAGAGAGCACAGTCTAAATAGCAAAGAGAAGCAATGGCTGGGAGAAAAAACAGAAGAGCAGCGAGACTAACCCAATGTCAGTGGAAGAATCAGGAACAGTAACCACATCTCCTGAGCTCCAGTGCAGTGCTCAGTCCACTAAATGACATTTCCCTTTCTCCCACCTTTTTCTCTCTTCAGTTATGAGTTATTCCTTTCAGGAATGGTCTCCTACGTAGGGCATGTCTACTCTGCAATTGCAAGAGTGATTGCAGCATCTGTAGACATACCCAGATTAAAGCTAGAGTAATTACTCAGGGGAGTAGCCGATGATGAAGCCCATGCTGCTGCAGCTTCACTGTTTCAGTACCCCACGCTAGCTAGACCAAAGATAGGTTGGGTACGTCTACATGAGCTGCTGCAATCACACACCCCAAATTACAGTGTAGACAAATCTCAAGTGCATGTACAGTGCCTAGCTCACAGGGACCTAGATGTTTGTTGGAGCCTCTAAGAACTACTATAATTCAAATAATATTACTTAAAAAAAAAAACAGGTAGTCCCTCAGACCCCTCTGAAAATACAGGAGGGATACAGGAGAACAGGATTGTATCCTCTTTCATGCCAGGGGAGAGGAAATCCAAAATATGAAATCTAGCATCACACCTGTACCACCTGTCACCTCATCTTCTTCAATCCACTTTTAACTTTAACATTGTTTGCCCTTGTTCAAAATATCTGGAGATCGTCAGTCTTGCAAAACTTCCCCAGGAGTGAGTGAAGAATCAAAACCATAATGCAGTACTTTTATTACACACCTGTCAGCATTTATTTGTTATCTTCTCATTGCCGTGGCTGGAGTGGAATCTGACACTAACAAGCCAAACTGTGTTATACAGGAGTTTATTACTTTATGTTTCAGCCTGCTAACTATCTACCAGACTGTACAATGCATCCATTCAGAATATCCACAGTATTGCATTTAATTTAGTTAGGAGTCCATCACCGATTTAAAAAATAAAAAAAATAAAAAAAAAAAAAGGGCTAGCTCTCAAATACGTACAAGCAAATACAAAACTATCTACTCCACTCAGTGCCCTGATTCTCTGGAGATGGCATTATTATTAATCCTCATCCAAATAACTACTATATCTCAATGATAAAGCAGAAGATTGTGTGTCACTTGCTAATAAAATTAAAATATATGTAGTGGGTAAGAGGTCAAAGTGTTTACACTTTGCGGTTAGAGGAAATTTATTATCTAGGCACAAATGGATGAAATACAACTGGGGAGTTAACAGCCAGATTTAGAAATTTTGTTGCTGCTGTCAATTTAATTCAGTACCTGGTTCCTGCAACATTATTTTAAAGCATTTAATAAATAGAGTGACAATCTTAAAAATCTAGTGGAAGCATTAATGTCTGGTGGGTTTTTTTTTATCCCGTTCTGCAATTGTCATTTGCTTGCTTGCTTCTCATACAAAGCCTCTGGAGGTTCCAGGATAATATATGGAAATCATTTGATAACCTAGCTGCATAGTATTCAATTTCCAGAGGAGCTAGTGTATCTCCAGCAACAGTGGTGTAACAGAGAACTTTTAATATGTTTTTCCATCAATCAATTCATCAATTGGCTTTTTATTCGTTATGCCAGGACAGCAATGGACATATTTTCAGGACGTATTGCAAACAAACAGCCCCTTTGTGAACCAGTGCAGCAAGCTGCCCATTGTTTCCTTCTAAATTCTTTCTTAGCATTAATTTAATGCCAACAAAGAATGAGCATCCCATGGGCTAAAGTGCCAGCCTAGGAGTCAGGAGACCCTTATTTAATTTCCTGCTCCACTATAGACTTCCTGTGTGACCTTAGGCAAGTCACTTAGCCTCTCTGTGATTCAGTTCCCCATTTGTCAAATGCAGATAAGAGCATTTCCTTACCTCAGAGACTATGATCTTCTGAGGTTTGCCTCATCACAAACTAATGTATGTCCTCATCTTTTATTGTTTCTCTCTTTTTCAGCAACACTGAAAGGAGGAACCTCTTTGAGTCCCAAGAGGTTTGTTGGTTCAATAAAAAGATGATATACTCACCCTCTACACATATCTTACTGATTTGACATGTCAGGTTCCATACTCTTCACGACGAGGTAGAGACATTCTTCTGACTCTCACTGGCAGCCAGATCAGGCGTCCTTACTAGCAAAAGGTTGAGAGGCAAAAGCTCTAAGGCAGATGGAATTAAGGGCAGAGGCTGAGGTAGTTGTTCAGGAGGAAGGTCAGGCTGAAGTTTGTTTTTTTGTCATCCAAATGAACCAAAAAGGAAATTCCTGGAGGGAGGTAAATTTGGAGCGTATTCACTGTGTATGTAATATTAGGAGCAGGGTCAAAATGCCATCTGCTAACAGTACATACATTACCATGCCAATATGACAGATCCTCTAACATGCACATTCAAACATGCCTTCCCATCTGTATCCAAGCATCCATGTCCTGGTAGAATTTGTTAGAAATGGTGAAAGATACTCAGATTGTGCTAATGTTGATGCAAAACACAGAGCCTATTTCCATAAGCCATATCCTATTCTATTGAGAATGCAAAGTGCCTAGAGATGTAGACAGCACTATTTATGAACTTGGAAACATTTTCCTTATGAGTTTATAAAGGCACTGAACATTTCATTTAATGCACAAATTTGCTGAAGATTGTAGTAATTATGATTTCAGGAACACAATGTCAAGAAAAAAGCAAGACAAGAAATCATCATTTGCTGTTGCTAGACACAGAAATTATCTGGAAGGCACAGAATGCTGGTCTCAGAATACACTGAATACATGGAATTCACTGTGTGCATCTTTCAGCATATGAGAACACCAGGGCACAGTGCTTCTCCTTCGCATTTTCAGTAGGTGAAAAACAGAGATGTTTTTCCTTTTTCTCACTTCACTTGAGGGACAGTGAGAGCTGTACACAAACATCTGTATCAAACAGGTGTGCTAAGATCTTTGGAACAGCCTTATCGCAAGAGAGGAAACCAAAACGAATCTCCAACCACTGGAGCAATTAAAAAAACCAAACAAAAACACAAAACAAAACAAAAAAGTCCCATACAATGGTAAAACCAACCAGACACAAAAGCTGGGGCAATCAAGAGACAGCACAGACACAATGTCTCAGTAAGACAGCGCTCCGACAAAAGGATATGAACTGCAGTACAAACCATCAGATTCTTGAGAAATTAAGGTTATGATCTATACTGACCTAAGGTGACAGTGGAAACATCAGTGATGAAGGGTGTGCAGTAAACAAGCAGTCTGCAATCTTCTTGTGCAGAACCGTACACCCCAACACTTAAAAGAGAGCAAGTGTCTAGCACAAAATCTAAACACATCTAAGATTTTGCACACACAGATGTGTGCATGCCCCGGTAGACACATTCTTTAAAGTGTAAAAATATAATTACAGTACATTTAAGTTTAAAATCTGCTTGATTTTGTTGAGGGTAAAGAAAGCACTGGTGCACTTAAAACACTTAGTAAACCCCCAGCCCTTCCCACTTATTTATGCTCTCTAATTCGGGACAAATTCATCCCCGTAGTCAGTCAAGGGGCTCTGAATCCAGTAACACAAGGCCTGTTGAGTCTGCACACCTACATGTTAATTATTGAAAATGTCAACTATTCCAAGCTATATGCTCACTGACCTAGTTTGTAAAAGTGGTTGTGAATGTCGTGCATTCAGCTCACTTGCAGAATTTTGAAAGTTCGATCCTTGGTATTTAACTGTCTGATCTGAGATCTTTGTTATAAAAATGAACATCTATGTATTATGTACACATGTAGACATACCTGCATGTTTTTCACATATTTTTTCTCTTGGGTATCTAGCATAGTTCATCAAGAACTTGCTTCTCAAAGAACTGAAGGAAAGAACTGGTTTCTATATTCTCATCCCCAAAAATTTTGGAGAAAGATTAATAGTCCTATTCCTTTCAAACTCCTCTTATCCTGTAGGGTGAAGGATGGAGGTTACCTAGGGAGGTGATGGAATCTCCTTCCTTGGAGGTTTTTAAGGTCAGGTTTGACAAAGCCCTGGCTGGGATGATTTAGCTGGTGATTGGTCCTCTTTGAGCAGGGGGGTTGGACTAGATGACCTCCTGAGGTTCCTTCCAACTCTATATTCCATGATTCTATGGAATTGCATTGAACAAACACTGATTATCTTATAAGAAACACCTTTCTTGCCAGACAGGAAGAAATATGAAGGGCTGTATGGAATCTGTTCCTTCTCTGAACATTATTTTGCTTCAGTTTCCCCCACTGATAATTATTACATGTAAATTCTTAGAGTAGACTTGCAAAGAGAAAACTGCATGGTTGTATTTGACATCTGCAAATTTCTTCCATGGCTTATAATTCTGCACATAGACAGTTGCCTGCTTGTGTAAATTTGCCATTTGGCTTTATGAATCTCATGAGTTGTAGTGCAAGCAGCCCGGCTTTTGTATAAAAATGGTGGAATTAATGAGACTCAACGATGCGGGCAGTTTTGGATGAACAGGTACCTAAATGTGAGCAGATTGAAGGAGACATGGATACGCTGTTTGACTGTGAAAATGATTAGTAGTAACCCCAAATGATTCATATAGAATAGGACGTTTGCCTGACACTATCTCACCTGAAGCAAAATGCCTTTGAAGCAAACACCTCAGTCTTTAAAATGCATTTATACCCAGGAAAAATGAAGAGAACTGTCCTTCAGAGATCCCACAGACTTGTTAAATGTCTGTGTGTGCCTGAAAGGCCTCAGTTATCTTGACATTCATTAAGAGAGGATTCCTGCGGTCATGGATTCTGAATTTATTATGTATTCCAATAAATACAAAGGACTTCTCTGACTTGAAAACAGATTGGGGGTCCTAACATGAAAGGCTGGTCTGCCTGTGTTGAAAGAGGATTTGCCAAGACTGGATGCAGGAAACTGGAATTATCCAGTGGTCTTGTTCAGAGATATTAGTGGTGGGGCAGGAGGGAAGACCGATCTGTTGGAGGATGTCTGCTTTTAACTAGAAGAAGTTATCAGAAATGAATGGGACCTGTGGCCACATACCTCATGCTGTGGTATTATCTCTTCTCATAAGCTAACCAAAGTCATGCCTGATGAGTTCTTGGATGAGAGACCACTGAGAAACATGGAAATGGGGCAGGAGGAGGTTCAATAGACAAAGCTCTTCCTCTGAAATCACTCCCAACCCAGCATTTGTGGAAAATTGCACTGTGGGAGATGGTCTCTTTGAATCAAAGGTGACACTGAGTACCTGAGCTTACCACATTTTACTATGGTGCTACCCAAAATGAAGGTCTTGGCCAGAACCGGCCAACAGAGCTAAATTTCCTTATTCTATAGACCTGTGAGGTTCTGAGACTGTGTTACAAATTCAAAATGATGAGTTCATTGCTGAAGAAGGGGGTTTCAAGGGAGCAGGAATGAATTTCAATAAACCATAGGTGACTCCCAAGTGCTTATCCCAGTCAGTGGGACTTGGAGTCTCATCTGAAGAGGAATGTAGGAGACAGTACATAATGTCTAGTTCAAGCATGAATGGAAGACTACATCACCACCTTGCAGATGTCCATAATCGGGATGTGTGCCACACACATGCTGCTGAGGGGGAATGCAGTGTGGTTGAGTGCCCTGCAGCTTGTCAGGAGGCGTTCCCTCTTTGACAGCATAACACATTGTGATGCAGATGGCAATCCATTTTGAGAGTCTGAGTTGTAATTGGTTGACTGTACATATGCTCAGCACAAGAGAAAAAGAGCTGGGAAGAAACTTGAAAATGTTTTGTCCTATTGAGGTAAAAAGCAGGAGCTTGGAAAACATCCTGGGTATGGAGCCTTCCCTCATCTCTGTGAGTATGTGGCTTTTGGAAGGAAACTGGCACATACAGAGACGGATTCAGATGGAAATCAGATAGGACTATTGAGAGGAACTTAGGGTGTAGTCTAAGCTGAACTTTGTCCTTGTATAAAATTGTGCATGGCACATCAGTGACCAGTGCACTTCTCTCACCCTCCTAGCAGAGGTGAGGGCCACAAAGAAAGCTACATTGCCAACAAACCTAGAAGCAAGTATAGTGCTAAAGGCTTGAAAGGAGGGTTGATCATAGCAGACGACGCTAAATTCAAATCCCAAGAAGGAGCTGGGTCACTGACAGTCATGAACAATCTATCCAGACCCTTCACATACGTGGTCACAATAAAATGAGCGAAAACAGTCTTACCATCTATGCCAGGGTGGAACAGTGAAATGGCCACCACATGTCACTTAATGGAACTGACGGTTACACTGATTCCTGAAGGTGCAAGATATTGTCCAGAATTGGCAAGGGACACCCACACACCTACAGCGTAATGGGAATATGCAAGCACTCAAAGAAGAAATCAGTTCCCATTTGGTGGGAAATGCCGTGATTTCAAAATTAGTTTTCATTCTAAAGAATTCAGAGATTTCCTGCGGAATGAAATTTTCAAGAAATTTGTTTCACATCAATTGAAAGTTTGGTTTTGATAAAATCAAAATGTTTTAAAATGATGAGAAACTAAATGAATTTTACATAACAATATAAAATTTCAAAATGAAATATCAAAATGAAAAATCAATGGTTGTTTCTGAAGATGTGAAAACAACGTCTAAACATCTTGAAAATGCTTCATTTTGATGTTTTTAATGAAATTTCAACAAAATTAACATCCTCATGCAAAAGTTTTGAGTTTAACAAAACAGCATGTTCCAATGGCAAAGTGCCCATCAGAACATTTTTGACCAACTCTACTAATTACCCTGCTTCATATGTGATGATGGAAAACTTACTTAATACATTATTTAAGAAGATATTTTAAGATTCTAAGGCTTTCAAGACTTGGATATTCTTGAACGAAAATGAAGAAGGGGCAAATTATTTTATAGAATGTCTGAAAAGTTCTCCAAGTGGAAGAATTCATATTTATATGCAGCACACTTGACTTTACTTGCATTGTTAGAAAGGGTGCTGTTTCATCAAGGGAAAGCGTAACACACAGCTGTCTTAATAAGCTTCTCTGTGTATAAAGGCTTTACTTTCTGAAACCTAAAAAGACAAAAAGAATGGGTGAAATATTACATCTTGGTCCTTGAGGAAATTTCCTCCCATAGGATACTGTTGCTGCCCTGAATAAATGCAGAGACAAGGTTTCAACAGCAGGATGGGAGGGGAGCGCAGAGAAAGGAGGAATGAAAGAAGAAGAAGAAAAAAAAAAAGATTAACAAGTTTCATCCCAATAGCAAATAGGATTTTTTCCTGCCAAGGTTAGCTGACACAAGCACAAAAATGTAATAGCTATAAATTTGTCTCCAACAAGATCTATTGTCACTTTCAGATGATGGAACCTGTTTTATCATCCAACTTTTAAAATATATACACAGAGCAAGACATGCTATTAACCTATAAAATAATACTGGTTTTGAAATTTTAAGAAGATACACGTACAGGGTGTATTATTTGAAGTGAAAATAAAAAAAAAAACTAGTGTGGTTAAACCATTTCTTCAATGAAATATTTTCTAAAGTTTGAATGAAAGATTCTAGTCCATCTTACTCATGAAGGAAATCCTACATAAGTTGATAGTGCTACTTGTGAGACTAAAGTGAAGCCAGATTTGGCCTTCCTACATACAGCATTAGCTAAGACACTCAGTAAAGAATCTCACCCATAGAACCGAACAGAGAATGAGATTTTTTCTAAAAGTTTGGTTGAAGTATCCTATAGGATTCTGTAGCAGAGACAGCATTGTTCATTAAATTGCACAGGATGGCTCTAAAACCCATACAAATATGGGCAGAACGTGCACTCGCCTCCCCACCATTCGGGGAGGCTAGCCCCCTGCCCTACCCCATCCGCCCGAGACCCCACCACACTCTGCCCCTTCCACCCAAAGCCACACCCCCACTACTCTCACCACCTGGACCACCGGTGCAGACTTGAACCCTGGCCAGCAGGAGCCTGGGCCAGCCTGCCAGCGCCTGCAGAAGTCCCGAGCCCCAGGGTTGAGCCCTGAACCTGGGCCACCCAAAGGAGTTGTGAGTTCCACCATAGCCCAGCACCAGAGCTGTGACAGGGAGCATTAGCATAGGTTTGGGGAGCCTTAGCCTCCTCCAGCCTTCATCACTCACCATCCATGCATACAAAAAATGATCATGTTTTACTGGATCGTAACAATGAACAGGGGACTTTTGCAAGCGAGTTTTTCAGGTGAAGGAGGAGCAACTACATGACCCTTAGGGTGAGTTTATTGTCTGTTGGTTTGTCTGGCCTTGTGTGCTTGCCATTTGCCTACTTGACTGAAGTTTATAGTGTGGTCTGTTAGTGGAGGAGGGGCCTGTGTGCTGAGCCTAGCAACCTGCTTGGGAAGGCTGAGAACTTCTTAAGGAGACTCGAGCCTGTCATCCTCTGATCTCTATTCCCTTTAGGATTCCTTGACAATGGAACAGCGCTAACTCAGGGAGAACAGGAGTTTAAAAACCAGCTCCTAAGAGACCATCAGAATAGCTAGCGGGGGAGTTTTGGAAAGGAGTTTAGAGCAGGAGTGTGAGAGCCAGATACACCTAACAAATCGTCTCTAAATTTAGGTCAATAGACCCCTACCCAAAAAACAAAGAACAAAGCCATCCTAGCAAGAGTATAAATAAAAATGTGGGCTGATTGCATGAGTGGAATGGGAGCTATCCAGTTTAATGTTCTGAATAAGCATGTACGATTACCTGCATTGTAAGCAGGTGACATATGCGTGCATTCGCTGCAAGCAGGCTCTCAATGCACAGATGAGATTGATGGTGTTTGGGGGAGGAATTTAGGTTTATTAGGAACTAGAGAGCCTTTGGGGAAAGGAGGTGCCTATTTAGGAAGGATGGGGTCCATCTAAACCAAAAGGGAACCAAAGTGCTGGCATGTAAAATTAAAAAGGTCAGAGGAGTTTTTAAAATATGGGCTGGAGGAAAGCCAAAAAGTGTGGAGGAGCACACGGTTTGGACAGAGGAGTTAGGGGTTAGGAGTTAGCACACGGTAGGGGAGGAGTTATTAAAAGGGATACTCTATATCCTAGTAAAGGGGAGAGGATAGAAGTTGATAAAATACAGATAGGAACTGAGGAGAAACAGAAATGAAAAATCTTCAATGAGTCAACTAGTGTCATAGAATCTCTATGGATAGAAACTGCATCCTTGCATAAGAAGAATATAGCAGTATGAATATTTTATTGACCACTTGAACAGGATAGCGATGGTGACTGTGAAATGCTCAGGGAGATTAGAGAAGCTACAAAACCAAAAAAGCTCAATAATAATGGACAACTTCAATTATCCCAATATTGACTAGGTACATGTCACCTCAGGATGGTATGCAAAGGTAAAATTTCTAGACACTATTAATAACTGCTTCTTGGAATGGCTAGTCCTGGAACACACAAGGGGCAAGGCAATTATTGATCTAGTTCTAAGCAGTCCACTGGATCTGGTCCAAGAGGATAACTGAACTACTCAGTAACAGCAACCATAATACAATTAAATTTAACCTCTTTGGAGAGGGGGAATACCAAAGAAACCCATCACAGCAGTATTTAACTTTGAAAAGGGAAACTATACCCAAAGACCCCTGTCTGCCAGAAGCTGGGACTGGACAACAGGGGATGGATCACTTGACAATTACCCTGTTCCGTTCATTTCCTCTGACGCATCTGGCACCAGCCACTATCAGCAGCCAAGATGCTGGACTAATTGGACCATTGACCTGATCCAGTATAGCTATTCTTATGTTCTTAGTATGTTTCTTTCAGGGCCGGATCAGAAATTCACAGACACTTAAGACACATGCTGTTGGAATAATCAATAAATTAGTGCAATGTTGCTTGACCTTTTAAAAATATCTAACACAGAAAACCAAATTTGGATGGTTCCTTTGATGGTCACTGAAGAAAGATTTTACTTTATCATCATCAACTTTTCTACTTAATAACCACCACACACATTGTTTCCTGCTTCTTTTATTCTTGATTCCTTCTACATTGAGACACACAAAACTTTGAACATTTCCTGTAAACACACAAGATTGCGTCAAAGAAGATACCAAACATCCATTTCTACTCACAATAAGAAAATCTCCAGGGCCCTGAACTTTCACTGCTCAGGTCAAAAAAGGGGAAACACTAATATAACATGAAGAGTTATTCTTATTCAATGCAATTAATCACATGATTTAGGATAGAGGGAAAGATAATTACTTCATAGAGTTTGAGAAATCAGGGTTTAAAGTAAATAAATCCAGAACTGAAGAATAGAACGTAACAGAGAGGGCAGTTGATACTGCTGATATAATGTACTTATGACAAACTTGCAGCTCTTGCACATATTTAGAAATGAAACCTCTTTGCCGCAAGCTATGAATTGACATCATTTCAGGATATCAGATTGTGGTCAAAAGAATCCTTACAGAAAAGCAGAAAATAGTAAGATATTTCATATTTTCTTCTGCTGAAAAAAAAATTGAACTGAATGTTTTGAATTAATGGACATCATGAGCTAGAGTTTTCAATAGGTGGTCTTATTATTTCAAGTGGTGACACTAATGATCATGTTAGGAAAAATGAGAGCAGTTATATCTGTGAAACACTCTTGAAATGAATGCTTTGAATAGAATTGTAAATGTTATGCTTATATGCATCTATAAACCTTTGAGCAACATACCCACAAGCTCAGGATGATCTGGGTTTCAGTTCGTGATACAACTCGCAAAATCCCAGTAAGTTGGGTATCTAAAACAATTGTGTACATTTCATTAATGCATTTTTCTAAGCTCAGAGGAAACCTTTCCTCTTGCTGAAATAATTTTTGCTTGAGTCATATTCTCACAATCTTTTAAAACATCCATAGATGGATATTTGACATACACTTCATGTGCTTTGCTTCTTACCTTGAGATCTGGTGTGCATCCTTGAAGCAACAACACTGAAAATAATAGTCCATGTTACAGCCAGTCCTTTGAAAGTAATAGCCTTTTGAATGCATTCTTATTAGCCACACTGCATGTGATTTCCCCCAGGGGCATTGAATCATCCAGGGTAGAAAGAATAGGACTCCTCTCCCTCTTGGCTTTAAGATTTTGCCCACTATTTGTAAAAGATGGGATCACTAACTGTTTGCTTTGGTCTCATTACACATTCCTTGAACCTCAACAAATGCTAAATGCAAAGATCTAAAGACTGCAGAAATCAGCAGACAAGCTTCTCCAATTGATTTAAATGGGCATTGAATCTACCCATTTCAAATGATGTGAACATTACAACTCTGGAACGCAATCCAGTCATGTAAGTTAAGAAGAGTCAGACTGGTACAGTATTTGGAAGGGAGACATGAGCTCTTTTGCATATCTGACTCTACACGTTACACATTAGAGACACTAAAGAAAAGTAGGCTGTCAAGAAACATGAGCACAGAACCACATAGGCTGATGTTTGCATGCGGAAGGATAAACCGGAAGCCACTTCTGAAAGTCGGGAGCTATGAGTGAAATCTCTAGAACCTCTCAGTAATATTATGCAAAGTGCCATTAACAAAGCAGGCAATAAAACAGGCTTCCATCCTACACTGAAGCGGTGCCAACAGTTGCCTGCTTAAGTAATTCCAAGAGACACTTTCTTTGATGGAGGAAACAGCTGCAGAACTCCAATGAGCCCCTAGAGGGCTAGATGTGTGTCGGGGTCTGCTAATTCAAACTTGACAAATCAGCTGAGAAGGACCTTAACTGGCACTTGTTGCCTTGTCTGGCTGTTCACATTGCCCTTTGCCTTTATGGGGCTTGGCACGCCATTACCCATGATCCTTGCAAATATTACTCAGCAAGCTGCCATTCAAGTGTAGTTGTGTGAGAACTGTAATAACTTATTGCTTTGTTTGTTCAAAAGCATAATGGAAGAGAGCCACATTAAAGCCACAAAGAAACACACTCCTGGATTGTAATGATTCATTCAACAAATTATCCTGAATATAAACTGTTGCTAAGTACAGGAAACAAAAAGCAGATCCCAGTTGCAGAATTGGAGCACAAATGTGGTCAACTCCTCAGCTGATCGTAAGTTAACAAACATTTGCAGATGTCATTAGCCAAATCTATCCCTGGTGAAACACTGTTGATTTCACTGTAAGAGCTGCAGGAATAGACCTGGAGACTTGTAATTCTTTAACAAAAAATTGTTAAATAAGTGCAACAGGTAGTGTTTTCTCAGCCTACGGCACACCAACATCTTTCATTCTCAATCCCCATTCATTCGGCCACTCAGTTATAACTGCTGACAAATGTTATGTAGACACAACTGTTCACCAAGGAACTGCCCTGAGGTCACAGACCCATTTCACATAGGCTACCCGACAGCCATTACACAGCAGAAATCTCTTCAACAAGCCACTGCTTCTAAAACCGGCATATTGCTAGGAACACTGTATGCTTTGAACACCACGAGACCTCCCTCTCCGCCTCCCTTTCCCCTGCTCAGTTTTATATTTAGACAATAATGAATTATTGGAGACACATGCTGGGGGTACGGTTGAGCAGTCATGCACATAAAATAGAACACAGAACCTACAAGAGGCAAAAGTGGAGGACAGGGATATCCTGACAGGATTAGAAAGACTTTGTCCCCTCAGGGACAACTCCTCTAAATTCATTCTGAAAATTGTATTATATTTTTAAAGACATGTTCAAAAATATATGCACTTAGATAAGATTGTTTCAGAACAAGAGACACAAGGAAAGAGGAAGTTTTCCTACTCCCTTTGGAACACGCTCGCTTATTTCTAAGACATTGCATCTATCAGTCAGACCCTCCGTTAATGCAAACCAGTGCAGTGCACCTTTGCCACTTGGCACCAGCTGAGAAACTGGCCCTATAGCTTTTTCCAGATGTAGGAATCTTACAAATCAACACTCACAGATTTATTGTGGGATATATACATAAAAGGGACTTGATTTCTAACATTGTCTGAATCCAGCCAAATTGACACAGAATTAGATATCTTCTGCGCCCAACCAAGGGCTAGATGCTGACTTCACCCATAAGTAAGATTAAGAGATGACAAGTAGCTATGCTGCCCCAGGCCAGACTAACGAAGCAGCTGTGACTCCATCTATCAACAATTTAATAACACAGCCCATCACCATGGTATCCGAGTGCCTTTGAGGATCATACACCCTTCCCTGGTTTCCCAGGTTCAGCTGAGGAGTAAACTGCTACTGGTCCACACCATCAGCAGATTACTACTTTCTCCTGCTTTTTCTCCCCTTCACATACAGTCCAGCAATGGGCACAGCCTATGAAAGCATGTAGGGAACATCTTACGCCCCTTTTATTCCCTTGTGGTCACATAATATCTACGGCCACCTTGCCCTAAGCAATCTGGACATTTAGTGCTGAGCATGCAAAGTCAGAGGCTACTTTTCAGAACTGAATCCTGTGCCTGTGCTATGTATATGAAATATTGATAGACAAATGATTAGAATGCACAGCACAATGGTACTGTGAAATTTCTCTCTATCAGTTATAAATAGTAATTCTTTCTTACCAGAAGAAAATCATGGCTCAAGATTGACACTACATATAACTGTTGTGGTGGCACTCAAGCTGTTTCTATCTTCAGCTCCTCAGGGAGCAATCTCGCTCCTGCTTAGAGATACCTACATTTCTGAGTCACCTGGATTGTGTGGGGCAGCCTGGATTAGAGGTATTAGCACAGGCCAGGAAGTCTGTTCTGATCTCTGCTTAAAGCATGGATTCATTTTGTGACCTGGGGCAACGCATTTTGCTTTTCTACCTCAATTCTCATTTGTAAAATGAGGATAATATTACTAATTACCATTCCTCAAAGGGCAGTCCTGAGTGCGTCTGTCTATACAAGCCAGGGCTGCAGCACAATAGGGGCTAAATGTACTTTAATGATGAGTGTAAATACAAGGCCACTTGACATACGTCAAAATGGGAAACTCACAAAATAATAAGATGGAAGCCTTTAAATAGAAAGGAAAAGCATTTCAAAGAGGCATAGCTTGGGGAGGCAGATATACAGCTAGAGGCTCAACATCTAACACCCACCACTCAGTAAAGATCTTTCCTACAGTTCTGCCTGGCACAGCATTTGTTGCTAACAAACCATAACCAGGGACCACAGGGAGATCTCTGTGTGTGTGTGCTCGTCTCCTTTTGTTGTCTTAGGAAACAGGATCAGATTTTAACAACAGTTAACAGTTGCTATCATCATTAATACCCTTGTTGACAGTCTCTTCAAATGCACTTGCCCTCTCACAAGACTCTCTCCAGCTAAAAGGAAAGGGAACAAGGGAGGTCTTTAAAATGAAAGCCTCACTTAACACTATCTGTTTTTCCCTTGTTCGCCTGTATCTTTAATAGAACGTTAAAATGATGTTTAATGGTGTTTTTCATGCTACTAGGCAGACTGAGGGCTCTGTACGCCAAATCTTGTTTAACACTTCTTCATGTTGGACGGTGTGAAGCTGGAAACCCCTCAGTGCAAACTGAAAGAGGGCCCACCATACTGTAACTGATATCAGAGCCAACACACTCATTACCCTGAACACACTATTGCTAAACAGGTAACTAAAAGGTGTCATGTAGGGTATTCTATGTAAACCGGTGACACATTGATCCTAAAAATCATTGTGTTATGTATATATGGATTGTGTACAAAGAGTCACATACGTGCTGGAAACATATTCTTAAGATGTGTTTGGGGCTGTGCATGAACCCAGCCTGCACTAGACAAAGGAATTTGTATTTACCTGTCCGACCAGCTTGATTAGTAGCTAAGGACAAAAAGTACATTTATGTATATGGCACACAAAGCTTTCGATCAAGCAGCATCTTAGGGTACGTCTACACTACGGGATTATTCCTCTTTGACATAAACTGGTTTTATAAAACAGATTGTATAAAGTCGAGTGCACGCGGCCACACTAAGCACATTAATTCGGCGGTGTGCGTCCATGGTCCGAGGCTAGTGTCGATTTCCAGAGCGTTGCACTGTGGGTAGCTATTCCATAGCTATCCCATAGTTCCCGCAGTCTCCCCCACCCCTTAGAATTCTGGGTTGAGAGCTTAGTGGCTGATGGGGCAAAAATCATTGTCGCGGGTGGTTCTGGGTAAATGTTGTCAGTCATTCCTTCCTCCGGGAAAGCAACGGCAGACAATCATTTCGCTCCCTTTTTCCCTGGATTGCCCTGGCAGACGCCATAGCACGGCAACCATGGAATCCGTTCAGCTTTTTTTTTTTTTTTTTTTAAACACAGTCACCGTATGTGTACTGGATGCCGTGGACAGAGGCGATACTCCAGCGCTACACAGCAGCATTCATTTGCTTTTGCATGATAGCAGAGATGGTTACCAGTCATTCTGTGCCGTCTGCTGCCAGTGTAATTTGGCAATGAGATGATGGTTATCTGTCCCTCTGTGCTGTCTGCTGCTATCATGGGTGCCCCTGGCTGAGATCGGCCAGGGGCGCAAAAGCAAAACTGGGAATGACTCCCCGAGTCAATCCCTCCTTTATGTTTTCTAAAAATAGAGTCAGTCCTGCCTAGAATATGGGGCAAATGTACTAGAGAAGCAGTGTATCAGAGAGTACAGCTGCTCTGTGTCAGATCCCGCAGAAATGATGAGCTACATGCCATTCATGGGGAGTGCCCCTGCAACAACCCCACCCGTTGCCTCCCTTCTCCCCCAACCTTTCCGGACTACCATGGCAGTGTCCCCCCTATTAGTGTCATGAAGCAATAAAGAATGCAGGAATAAGAAACACTGAGTTTTTAGTGACATAAAATGAGGGGGAGGCAGCCTCCTGGTGCTATGACAGTCCAGGCAGGACATTAAGCAGTGTGGGGGAGAGGAGCCCAGCATCCCACTGCTATGATAGTCCAGGCAGTACAGAATCTTTTCTTTTCACATGAAAGGGAGGGGGCTGATTGAAGCTCAGCCCCCAGTTGCTATGATGAAGACAGTTACCAGCCATTCTGTACCATCTACTGGAATGACCGGGAGTCATTCCTATTTTTACCCAGGCGCCCCCGGCCGACCTCACCTGAGGCCAGCCAGGAGCACTCACGGGCTGATGGTGACAATGGATATCAGTCATATTGTACCATCTGCCACCAGGGAGGGGAGAGGAGCAGATACTGCTCTTCACTGCTGCAGCATCGCTTCTACCAGCAGCATTCAGTAGACATAGGATGACATTGAAAGAAGTCAAGAAACAATTTCTTTCCCTTTCCTTTGGGGGGGGGGGAAGGGTAAATTGACGAGCTATTCCCTGAACCACGCCAGACAATGTGTTTGAACCTACAGGCATTGGGAGCTCAGCCAAGAATGCAAATACTTTTCGGAGACTGCTGGGGACTGTGGGATAGCTGGAGTCCTCAGTACCCCCTCCCTCCCTCCATCAGCGTCCATTTGAGTCTCTGGCTTCCTGTTACGCTTGTCACGCAGCACTGTGTAGCCTGTAGATTTTTTTTTCAAATGCTTTGGCATTTCGTCTTCTATAATGGAGCTTTGATAGAACAGATTTGTCTTCCCATACAGCAATCAGATTCAGTATCTCTTTTTGGATTTGGGACTGCATTGCCACCCGTGCTGATCAGAGCTCCACGCTGAGCAAACCGGAAATGAAAGTCAAAATTTCGCGGGGCTTTTCCTGTTTACCTGGCCACTGCATCCGAGCTGAGATTGCTGTCCAGAGCGGTCACAGTGGTGCATTGTGGGATACCGCCCGGAGGCCAATACCGTCGATTTGCGGCCACACTAACCCTAATCCGATATAATACCGATTTTAGCGCTACTCCTCTCGTCGGGGAGGAGTACAGAAACCAACTTAAAGAGCCCTTTATATTGATATAAAGGGCCTCGTAGTGTGGACGGGTAAAGCGTTAAATCGGTTTAACGCTGAAACAATCGGTTTAAATGCGTAGTGTAGACCAGGCCTTAGAGAGCACACCAGAGGACAGAGTCTGTACTTCAGGAATCCTTCCTGCGTCTTGAGGCAGAGACAATGGACTTAGGGTAATAGAAGGGGAGCAAAAAGACATTTTAGTTATCTATCACTTAGGGAAACAGCATCCTTTGATTCTGGGAACACTGGGTCAACTGGCCTCAAGATGCTGGTAATTTGATAAGAGGAAAAACTGCTTAGGCAAATATTTTAACTTGCACAAAGTTTTAGTCACTGGAAAGCATGTTTGTTTAGTTTGTGACCACGCTTGTCTCTTCTTCTCTTGCTTAGTATCACTTATTTCTGTTCTTCGCTAATAAATTTATTCTTGTCTGATTATAATACTATCTCTGTGCTGTGTATTCAAGTGAAGTGCGAGTCTACAGCTAACCTGATGGGATGATGTGGGCTGTGTCTCTTTGGAGGCAGCAAACTTAATTTCTGTGAGGATCCAGTGAGAGGGACTGGACTCTGCACAGACACCTCTGGGGAAACTAGGTTTCAGTGAGTGTTACCTGCAAGGCAAGGTTTAGTTGGCAGAATCTTGAAGATTTTGCTGGCAAGGCAGATAAGCTTGTGTGTCAGGGAGCTGACCCACAATTTAGCAGCAATAAAGCTTTCACTCATGGTAAGGCACAGGGTTACCACAGTGGTTCACAGTTCTGGGTGTCCTGAGCAGGATGCCCCACATAGTGACTGGATTATGTTCACACCTTTGCCTCTTTGGGCCCACATATTCCATCTGCATTAATACAAAAGTCCTAAAATAGTTCAGCCTTCAGCAATTGAAAGATCATACTTGATAGGGAAAGTAATGGAATGCATGGTAGATTATAAGAGTCTCTAATATCCCAGGACCAACACGGCTGCAACACTGCATATAGAGAGAAGGCTAGTCATTATTAGTCACTAGTCAGAAAGGAGCAGATGAAGCACCTAGGGCATATTAAGGAGAATTAATAAATAATATAATATAAGAGAAGCTCTTGTTATTTAACATGCGATCTGGCAATAAAAAGGAAAACTAATAGAATGCATGGACACACTCCCCTTGGAGCACTGTCTTTGATCTCATAACACAGGAAATTCTCTGTAGAGACTGAATCATGCTCCAAAATTGGCATGCTCCCCTCTGTGCCTAGATCCAACTGGAGTGTCTAACTTCAGACCAGCTGGACTGCCATTAGTTTCAGCGGAGTTGCACCAGGGCTTAATTAAGCCCAGGTATGAGAATTTAAGCCTGATTTACACCTAAAATACAGGTGTAACATAGCTACATTGCTCAATGGTGTGAAAAATTCACACCCCTGAGAGACATTATTAAGCCAACCTAAGCCCCGGTATAGACACCGTTAAGTCGATGGATGACTTCTACCACGTGTTGAGGGAGTGGATTAACTACATCGACAGAAAAACGCCTTCCGTTGCTGTTGCACATTTACATTGTAGTGTCACAGCTGCAGCACTACAACTGTGCTCCTGTGGCATCTGTTGTGGTGTAGATATACCCATACGGTCAGCCAATGAGAACAAGAGGCTGAAATCCAGGACTGTGCCACTAACACAGCTGGACAAATCACCTAACCTCTCTGTTATTCATTCAGAGTGCTCATTCTGGGAGATTGAATATTTGTAAAGCACTTTGAGATCCTTGGATAAAGATGTTCCCATAAGTAAAATTTTCTTGGTAATAAGCTATTGATGAATATTAAAATAAGTGGTTTCAATAGTCTGTAAGGAGAACAAGGTACAAGAGGCCTTTTGGTGACTATCTTGAGATTTCTAGGATCACCCCTATGTAAGAGCATGTGCAATGTAATCAAAGCCATACCACAGAGAGCAGTTAAAGTTGCAAAAAATTCAGATCTGGATCCAAACATTCCCCTTAGTCAGATCCTGAGTTTTTGTTTAGTGCCTTTAAGATAAAAGACAGTGGCAAAGTTTGGGCCTAGACACATGCAGGATCCAGGAGTTTATATCGGATCTATATATAATCTAGATACAGGGAGCTAGCCTCTGCAGTTACATATATAGATTGAAAGAGAAAGTGAGACTTTCTCCAGGTTTGGATAAGGTTTCGGAGACATTAATTTAAGTTGGCACTGGCAGGCTTATGAAATATATAAGCCCCAAATTGGAAGCTTATACTGAGGAGGAGGAGAAAGAGTGTAGAGATGGAGGAGGGAGGGGAATCACACCCTGGATAGTTTTGATAGCAGATCCACAGTAGCAAAAAGAATATCTGAACACTAAAATAGATTCACTATAAAACAAAAACAAATCACTACTCTGAAGTTTCCTCACATAGTTTAGAGTTAGAAGTGCTCAGAAAATACAGACACTGTTTCAGAGTGGTAGCCGTGTTAGTCTGTATAAGCAGAAAGATCAAAAGACTAACAAATTTATTTGAGCATAAGCTTTTGTGGGCTAAAACCCACTTCACTGGATGCATGCAGTGGAAAATACAGTAGGAAGTTATATATACAGAGAGAACATGAAAAATGGGTGTTGCCATATCAACTATTCAGTGGGAAATTCTGACATTTCAAAATTTACTTTTGTTGTGATCAGAATTAAAAAAAAATTAAAAATTTCTCAAAGAAAAAAAGTTCTGAAAGATTTTGATTCTGGACCATTAAAATATTTTGTTATGATAATGTTGAATTCTTAAAATATAATACAAAATGTTAAGCATAATATATTTATTAAATATACTATATAAATATACAGATATTTTAAATACGTAAATATAGTTTATTGAATATGCTATAATAAAAATATCTTAATATAATATGAAACCCCAAAATGAATTGAAATGAAGTCAAAGCTAAAACATTTTTATTGCACTAAAAGGAGAGATTTGAAGCTGTTCATTTGAAAACTTGTCAACCAGCTCTATTTATAACCATTCCAGATCTGAATCTACTATGGACCGTGTCTTCCTAAATGTTTGTACTGCACCCAGCATATTTTGAACACTACTGCAATACGGAAATCAAATAAATATAATCAAAACACAAACAGATCATCATCTGTTTCAGTCTAGCTATTAGAAAGAAAAAAAGTTATATGAAGCCTCAGAGAAACAGTGCATATAAGAAATGAAAGAGTATGGCAGTTAAGCAGGGAAAATCTCAATGTTTACATGCATAGATGACGCCATCTCTTTTTAAATTGCATTGCTATTTACAGCTTGGATATTGGCTAGCGTTTTCAGAAATGCCTACGTGATGGGGGAGTCTAAGTTCCACTGAAAGTCAAACTGACTTAAGCATCTCTTAAAGTTCTGCTCATGATGTTCACTAAAAATTTGCACTTCATAGAAGGATCTGACTGTACCCATGACATGTCAATGAGAGTTGGGCATCCAGTCCCAGCAGGCCTCTTTAGAAAACCCCAACAGTAGACACTGTGGGGATGAGGATATTGTTACAGATCATGTTAAATCTTGCTATAAACAGGTCAGGCATAACCTGACATTCAGGATCAACATAATAAAGACATTGTGCTCAAACAGCTTGAAACAATTAATTGGCCTCCACCTGAAACACAGGCTTATGTCTCTAGTCAAAGACAGGCACATTGCAGGCCACTCAGGAATATGAACTATGTGGATAGGGGCTTGGACAGAAAGACAAAAAACAAAAAAAGTCAAGCAGATAGCCCTGAGAGAAAACTAGCAGGGTGCTTTAGGGCACAACGTGCTGGCTGGAAAGGCAGGTTTAGAACAGCAAGCAAAGAAATTCCCTCCTGCTGTTTGATTCTTACTATGTTCAGGGAAACAGGACTTTGAAGTAGTTTACAAAGATTATACACAAAGAAAATTCCTGGCTCTATTGTCAATTTCTCCTTGTAACTAGAAAAACTCGTAACACCCTAAATTTGTCTAACTGCTCAGTAATGCTACTGAAGGCTACAGTTCCTAAGTTTTGCATATAGCACACACAAGACAATTTGTATCGAGTATATATTCATTGCAGCATTAAAACCTTTAATACATACCTGTCTTCAATTTCCACCTCTCCCTCCATTTTGAAATGCAGTACAAACAGAACTAAGGGCAAAGCATTTAGCTCTCAGTGAGCTAATAGAATATTACTATGTTCAGATTTCATGCATGGCCTGTTCCTGCAGGTGTAGAGCTAAAAGACGACATCTCACTATTGACTAGTTTCTCTTAATATAGCATATTTCAACTACTTTAGTTTGAAATGAACATGCTTTAAAAAAAAATCTTTAAAAGTATACTTACTCAAGAAACAAACTCTGATATGTTCAGGGGGTGTTTCTGAACATTTTTTTGTACCATGTTACACCAGACCAAGTTTATACACACACACACACACACGCACACCAATTGGCACGCTGATGTTCAGCACCTCTGAAAAATCACTCATACTGCTACAGTGAATCCTGATGATTTGTATAAATCAATCCCTTTGTGCATGCCCCTTTCTTGACCTTTCTCTGTACTTTCTTTTATGTCCATAAAGCACCTTGTACACTGCAAAGAAATGTGATTATCCCCTCCCAGGTGCACTGAACTGATGATAAAATAAAATAATATATCAATAATGAAAATCAGGCCCTAACAGTGTGGAACTTTGCAGCTTTTAGCTAGGCAATCTAGCTAAGACTATGTGGACAGGATCTTAAAAAAAATAAAACCCCAAAATCAGTACGTAACAAGAAAACCTCAGCATTTGAGGAACACAAACAAAAGCAACCCCTGTAAAAAGATAGCACTTTTTCTTTAAACATCAAGGTTAAGCACAAAAATGGTAGAGAAGATTATAGCCAGAGATAAATGTCCTATGAGATAGGGTTCAAGGACACATTCATCCCATTCACAGTTTCTTTGTATTTCAGATGATCCTTCATTCTCCCCTTCATTTTTTGTTGGTTTGTTTTTTGTTCTAACACCATGAGAACTACAGGCACACCTCAACCACCCAGCAAAGCGGATGAGCTTTGAACACAGAGACAAGACCCCAGTTACTGCAAGCTGACATTCAGTGCACTGGAGAACAAAATGGATGAACAGATGAGAGAGTTAGAATAAAGAATGTGAGGTGAGCAGATGAAATACTAAGGTTAAGGCCCAGAATAAGCGTGTGACAAGCCAGTCAGGTCAGTAGTGAATCTGTACACCAGAGTTTGGATGTTGGGGTAGTGTGATTTACGTCGCCACAGCAAAAAGGGGTCTGTCTCTTAAGGTCCAAACATAAATATAACCAGGATTTCTTCAACCAGACTCCAAAAAACAAAGATATAAATTGTGCCTCACCTTGGCAAAACATTCTCAGAAGAAAACAAAGCCTGATTAGTTCTCTTTGCTCTGGGTTTATTCCCATATATCTTTCTTCAGTGACCACCAAATGTCAGATTCAAATCCCAACTCCAAACACAGCCTCCCTCTTAATTAATTAATTCTCCACAGCTGGCTCAACCTAGCTACAGGGTACTCAGGGAGCACAGCTGTGGCCATTACTGTCACACAAGGAGTAGGTTTAACCCCTTCCTTGCCAGTTTATGAGTAGTGTCTACACACCCCATCCCAAAGGGGGAAAAAAGAACCAAAAGAAAAAGGAATAAAAGTGGCATGAAGGTGGCTATTGTCAGCCATTCATTAGAGAGTAAAGACTGTACCTGGTGAACAGACCAAGAGCTTAAGAGGTAAAAGTACCAGTTGCTTCAATTCTCTTATTCCCCATTTCATTTTGCATAATCACAGCACCTGGGACTTGGTGCCAGCAGCTCTTCTAAACAATCAGTTCAGTGCACCTAAGAGGGGGACAATCATTTCTTTGCAGAGTGAAAATTAAAGTGGAAAGGGAGATAGAGAAATAAATTGCAAATTTCAAAGACATTACTGAAAGAGGCAAATGGCAGTTCAATTCAGAGGCTTTGCAAAGTTAATTTTTAGTTCAAATTGCACACAGTAACTATATAATATACCTTATTGTACATAACTGCCACTAGGTTACACTTTAAAGGAACAGGAGACGTTGTCATAAATGAAGGCAATGAAAGAAAATTCAGATTGTCTTTATTCTGCAGCAAATCTCTCTTGCTGGGGAAGAGAGAGCACATACTCTTCTTTTTATCATTTTATATACTATATGCTGTTGAGCAAGCTGATAAATTACAGTGAAAATACCCTTTAATGCAGTGTTCTTGCAAAAATGCTGATAAACCTGTTCCTTTGGAAACTGAATGGGTAATGCTCTCAATCGGTTGTGATTCATTATTTGTTTCAAGACATGCATCACTCCAAATTAATACACCAGTATGTATCTAATGCAAACACCACAGCATATTTTCCTGGTGAAGACAAATAGCAAAAAACATTTGTAGTGGGCATGTCATGTATTTAAACATAAACTTCTTGTGTTTGAGCTTAATTCCTTGAGCCCAAGTTCCTTTAGGCCACAGCAATAACAGAGAAAGCAACAAGAGAGTCCGTATTCAGGGAACATGATTGTTAATATTTATTCCCACAGACAAGTTTATGGAACAAATTGACCATTTGGGGATAAGTTATAGGACCAATATTGCAAGCTGTTAACAGGCATAGCACTTACTAGCAAAAGTAGTCTAAATTATTTCATGGTAGTAATCACTACACCTGGGAGAAAGTGTGTGCAAATCTGGGAGCTATACTATGATAAGGAAATAAAGAAACAGGGAGAAATGTTAGATCATCCATTTCATCCTCGGCAAGCACAATTTGCATTCCCCTAACAGAAGACAGATATCATACTAATTCTACTGCAGATCTTAGCAGAAAGGTACACAAGGGATACCAAAGCTCTTGAAATCACTTTTAGCAGCTCTTTTCGAGGTGAAGCTAGTCAGGTATTTAACCGTTCACATCATAGTAAATCAGGATGGATGCTAATCACATAGTTTAATGCAACACTGGAGGATGTTCATTTGCATGGTGCTATACATTGTTCGAGGAGTTAAACAGATTAGAAAAGGAAGAGAAATGAATCTGGTGTGGGTGAGCAGGAAATTACTTTGGCATAGATGAAATGTGCCCAGAGCCCTGGTGCTAACATCCCTACTGTGAACTCTTGCAAAATGTGAAACTTGATTGACTATCTATATGTGGTCAGGACAAGAATTTCATGTATCATCCAAAGGAAGAGACCATCTACAGCACCCTACCAGCATACGGGTTTAGCACTCATTCTAAGATGAATTACCAACACTTGCAAACCATGAGTCTAAAACCCACATCTACTGACTCATGGGAGGCTGCTGGGTCCACACCTCCATTAGAGAACTGGGACAGAGCAGTAAACAGCAGCCTAGAACCCTGCAGACTCAGGCTTCATAGGCTGCTCCACCCACAGAGGCCCTGATTGGCAGTGATACTGAGACCCCTCATTGGCTCAGGTAAGCTATTTAACAGCTGGAGGAAACAACTTGAGGCTGTCTGTGCAACTAAATAGATGGTGGCTGGCTTATTACTATGGGTAAACCCTGCTGTGTTTCTTGATATCTGGCCTTGCAGTGGGTTCCCCTGTCTAGCTCTGGGGCCCTCACCCTGTCTCTGCTCCACTACCCACACCTTGGCAGATCTATTGGGCTTTCTGACTTGGCACAGCTCATGGGCCCCAGCCTGACCCTTTGGTATGATGCCAATACTGACTGTGGCTTCTCGCCTTGACCCATACCCCATAGCTGGGATCCTGAAAAACACCACTTCTTATAGCATGCTGACTTTTTCTCAGATGTCTTCCATGAGAGTAATGACCAGGTCCAACTTTTTTTTGGTTAAACCTAGGAAGATAATTGTCTCGGTGGTACCCATACAAGCTGAATTCACACTATGTTAATTTTGAGCCACACAGTCTTATTTTGGGCTCAGTCATGCATAGCTCCCCCGCCACACACTCGACCCCGTAGTCCCACAGGGACATACAGAGTGAAAGCTCTAAGCAAGCAAAAGCCCTTAGGTAGTTATCAGATGAAGTATATTTTGCAAAGCAGATCATTTTCCTTGCAAGCCCTGTGCTGTTCTTCCATGGATAACTATAGCACCATCCACTCAGCTCCACACCAAGTTGCTCACCTATTAAGTGTTTACCAGGTCAAAAGAATATTTTGGCATCACTATACTGGCCTGAATTAGTGGCTTTTTTTTTAACTTGCTGCCAGAAAAAAGCAAAAACAAATAATGTATAATGCAAACAAACAAACAAACAAAATAATTACAACTAAAAGAGCTGTTGATGTTTTGGTGTTTGCAAATATTATGCTGCCGGTAATAGAAAACATCTTTCCTTTTGCAAAAGACAGCCAAGAATTAACTAGAGGCAAAGGGAAAGATAAAGATGATGTTTAAAGGAGGAATGTGCAGAAAGTGCCTTTGAGCTTTTTTGTGCACCAGATTATTTTTACCAGTAGAGTGTAAGAAAAGTTAAACCTATTAAAGAAAAATGGGGACAGATCCTCTGTGGGTGCAAATTGGCAGTTCTCCATTGACTACCTTGGAGCTCTTCTGATTTACATCCACTGAGCTTCTGGCTCATCTTGTGTGTGTTCTATCATAGCCTAAATCATTCACTTCAATATCTCACATTATACAGTAGGCTGTTTTGTATTGTTGCTTTCCAGTCCTCTTTCTCTATAAGGAGAGCAGCTAATTAGCAGACACCAAACTGGATGACAACTGGAAAGCCTGGCTCATGTCTCCTTTTTAAACATTTCCTTCAAGTGGAGACATTTGCAGAGTTGCCAGCTAAGCAGATTGTGCTGATGCACTCTTAGCCCTGGTCTACAGTGGGGGGTGAGGGGGGAGAATCGATCTATGTTATGCAACTTCAGCTACGTGAATAACATAGCTGAAGTTGACGTACTTAGATTGACTTACTGTGGGTCTTCACCACGGTGAGCTGACAGCTGCCACTCCCCCATCGACTGTGCCTGTGCCTCTCACGGCGGTGGAGTACAGGAGTCGATGGGAGAGTGCTCGTGGGTCGATTTATTGCATCTGGGCTAGATGCAATAAATCAATCCCCACTGGATCGATCGTTGCCCGCCGATCTGGCGGGTAGTGTAGACATACCCTTAGGGCTTGAATCTCCATCTCATGCACTCCTGTGTAAGTCATGAGTCACTCCAGTGGTTCCAATAACATTTTGCACCACAAAGCATGTACTGAACAGAGTGCACTCCAATTACAGACAAAAGCAAAACAGACATGCAATTCTGTGCATGTCTTTAGAAGTAATGTTCTAATGGGTAGGGAAGAATGTCACTGGATGCAGGGTTAGAGTGTGACTTTGACTATACATGTGTGCAAGGAAACAAAAGCCAGCTTTATAACTGTACTTAGACTACCTGGATCTTAGTACCAGACAGGCAAAAGCAAGTGAAGCTACCCATTTGCTTACTACTTCCCCAGACCAGATGGATGGGAAGTGGGTAGGAAGTCGGTGGTATCTTGGCTCAATACCATTGACTCATAAGCCAGCACAGTGGAGCCAATATAGGCCTCAAAAAAACGACTCTCCTCCTCCACCTCAGAACAAGGAAGCAGGGATGTTTGTGAGATATGGTGCCTCTAGGGGCTGCTCCTGAAGTGAAATATCTTACATGACCCTCTGCTCAGGTTAGTGCCTACAGTCTCAATCTAGCCCATAGTAAGGTTTAAAAAGTGGTTTTGTTTCTTTGCGTGGCAGGTATGCTGTAATAAAATTGTGTTCTTCTATTTAACATCCACTGGCTGCCAGGTCCCCATCTCTTGCCAGTTCAGGGTCTGGGAGTTGTTTTTCAAAACTATCAATGGGTGAGGAAGGACCTGGCTATAGCCATGATCATATCTCGATCCACTATCCACCAAGAAAGAATACCATATCCTCAGTGGGTATAAATTGGCAAAACTCTACTGAATCAATGGAGCTATGCCAGTTTATGCTAACTGGGGATCTGGCCCAGAGTATCTTCAAGCTCATATAAGCTATTTAGCATTAGTTTCAAAGACTGAGGTTAAAGAAGTTTTGACACATGATCTGGGAACATCAGGAGGCAGACCTGGATGCAGTGGCTTGAATCATCAGCAGGAGGCCATCATCAGTTGTATAGGTAAAATCCTAGCCCCAGTAAAATCAATGGGAGCCACAATTTCACCCCATGGGACAGTATCTTCAGAGCCAAAGGTGAACACCAGTTGAATTAGCTTTTGACTCTGTTGGCTAGATTCTGCTCTCCCTTACACCAATGTAAATCAGATGGCAATGAGTCAGTGGAGTGATAGTAGGGTAAAATTAGTTCCAGTTCAAAATAAGGCCCAGTAAATTGAAATGCACAGAGGTGGAGAGGAGCATTCATTGAGAGAGTTCATTGTATTTCCTTCCACCAATATTTCAATGAAATATCATACACCAACAACAAATCAAATGCCGTTTACTCTCTGGACAATAACATTTTATTTACAGATCACACAGTGGTATTTTACAACAGTTGTGTGTGTGTTTATCACAAAAACGTCTCCCAGATACATGGTTTATAAAGGCAATTGCTGAACTGTACTCTGTAACACTCAAGATAATCCTTACCCAACTTGTTATTTAGCAGTTGTTCTGGACTCTGGTTAATGCAGAAGAATTGATCTTTCAAAAAGATTCCAAAACACCTGACAGATAAGATTCAAGTTCCATCAGGCAGAACCATTAGTTTAAAACCCTATTTGTGAATGAACACAACTGTTAGCCAGGAATAAATGTGGTAGGCCAAATGGGAAAAATGTAATATTACATTAATGAAGGGAAATTGAGGGCAGTTGTCAGAGCAGAAGCTTACTTTGAGGAGGGCATCAAAACATCTAGGAAGAACAAGACTATATTATTGGCCTAAGCCACAGCCAGAAGTGAAGATGCTGGCTTAGCTGGTCTGGATCAGCCTAGCACAGAGAGAATCTTCAGTGGCACAGACCAGTAATATTTCCTATGCTACTTTTCCTCCCTCCAGAGATAAAATTATTTCTTGCTGTAGAGAGGGGTAGTAATTTATGGCTAGCCTTTACCATGCTATACTGTGCTGGCCATCAAATAAGTGCGGACTGAGAAAAGTCTGCTCCCAGTTCCCGCTCACTTCCATTTTCTCCTGCACATCAGGACTCCAAGGTGCAGTATCCCATACAGAGGTGTAGGGGAGTTCTTACTCCTTTGTTACTCAATTGCATAGATGCATAGTCCAAATCACAATCTAAACCACAGCACTTTGCATGGATATTGCTCTTGATTTTTCCTTTGCTCTGTTTCATTTCATTACTCCTAGTTACCTTCCCTTGGAGCACACTAAATAATCCTTTTCCCTCCGTGATGCTTCCACTTTTCAAGTACATGATGACAGTTATTATATCCCTCAGTTTAGTCATCATTTAACCAAGCTATACATATTGAGTTATTCTAATCTCAGCTCTTGTAAATCAAGCTCTCCATTCCCTGAATCATCTTCACTACCCTTCCCTGAGTTCCCTCTAGCAATGTGGTCCTTCTGGCATTGCCATCTATTCTAGTCACATTGCAAACACTCTCATTGGTAACAGAAGTGATATATCAAACATTGGGATGTATCATATATTTTGTAAATTACAACAGTAGTTTTGTTGTATTACTCTGACCCATTTATGATGTTGTTTTTATTCTGCCTGTTCATTGCATTCCTCTCCTGCTTGCAAGCTCACTAACCTGCAAGGAGGGGAAGGATGACCAGAGAATCAATATACAGAATACTAAAAAGGTCAACATAATACAGCACAGTACCTGAGCTCCTAGAATATATTATGTATTAAAATTTTGATATCTTATGCTTCTGAGAAGAGAGCGAGAATAAAAAGAGCAAAGGATGGAACATTAATCCATTCAAGTGTCAAAGACTGTAAAGAAGGAAGAAAAAGGTACAGTCTGAGCTACACGTTTTATGATCTTCTAAGACAGTGATTCCCAAACTTTAACCTGTGAACCCCTTTCACTAAAATGTCAAGTCTTGTGAACTCCCTTCTAAAAATGAATATTTCCAGGGATTTTCTCCTTTACTTGAGTATAAATTATAAAAGCAGTGATCTTGGAAATGTAAAATTTGTTTTTATGACATGCTTATTACACAGTATTTATCATTAAAATATTTTTATTACATTATGAAAATGGCAATACTCTTCCAAGATCTCACTTTCGTAGATTGTATCACTTTAAATAAACCTGTTATAAGACAAGGCTCCTATGGGTATGTCTACACTACCCGCCAGATCAGCAGGCAGCAATTGATCCAGTGGAGGTTGATTTATCACGTCTAGTCTAGATGCAACAAATCGCCCCCGAGCACTCTCCCATCGACTCCCGTACTCCACCATTGTGAGAGGCGCAAGCAGAGTTGATGGGGGAGTGGCAGCAGTTGACTCACCGCAGTGAAGACACCATGGTATGTCAAACTAAGTACGTCGACTTCAGCTATGTTATTCATGTAGCTGAAGTTGTGTAACTTAGATTGATCCTCCCCAGTGTAGACCAGGCTTATGTTTCATCAAGGAGTATCAGATGTGAAACAGCGTGAAGGTATTTAAGAAGCCAACTGAAAGAGTTCCTCCTACAATGCAGGAAAACAACACACATTACAACAAAGCTTAAACTTGTTCTTCATAATAATTTTAAAAACAATACTAGCTACCTATTTAATTTTTAAAAAGCAAAAAATATCAGTCTCCCTTTCCATTTCTTATAAGGTCTTGAAGTTTAAATCTCATCAGTGTGATAGATATGCTTGCTTTGATCTGCTTAGCTCTTGGAAGTCAAGAGGCTCCAGGCTGCTGGCCCCATACTGCCTGGGATCCCTAGGGACAATTCTGTCCACCATTAGGGAACTTTTTCTTGAGAACCCCCTGTAACATTTTGCGAATCCCAGTTTGAGAACCACTGTTCTAAAAGAATGAGTTGTCCGTATCCACCATGAGTTAAATGTGCAAAGAAATAAAGGCCTTCTGTGACCAAAAGGCATGAGGTATGGTACGAATGGCCTGCAGAACCTGGGGCATAATTTAAGGCCATTGACGTTAACAAAAGGACTTCCATTGACATCACATGGGCTTTTGATCAGGCCCTTTTGGGACAAGAAGAGCTACAAAGCAAATTTCACCATTGAATGTCCTTCATTAAATGCATCCTGCCTCAGATCCCAGATCTTCAGAATTAGGGGCTGTTAGTGAAAGCATACGAGCTCATCACAACTGTTGGGATATCATGCACAGAACATGAGAAAGAGCTTCACAATCAGAATTTAAACCACACAGGGCATAAGGGCTTGATTCTGCACCACTGGAATGGGAGCTGGAAGGGGCTGTTAAGAGCAATATGAACACCTTGATTTGCACTCTTTGGGCAATGATGTATATGAGCATGAGCCAAAGCCCAGTCTTATTACATATATAACTACAGAGAGTAAAAGGCCCCAACTAGAATGGTGTTCATTCTGCACAAACATAAGTAGAGAGAGCCCTTGCTCTGAAGGCCTTACAATTTAAATAGACAAAACAGACAAATGGTGGGAGAAGGAAACAGAAGCACAAAAAGGTGAAGTGACTTGCCCAAGGTCTCACAACAGGTCAGTGGCAAATCTTGGAACAGAACCCAGCTCTCCTGATTTCCAAGCCAATATCCGGACTATGCTGCCTCCCCAGTCAATTGCAGTCTTTGCATTGACTTAAATGGTCTTTGGATAGGGCATTAATAGACCTCCAACTGATTCTGCTGAGCAAGCTGGAACAAGGCTTTTTGTGTTCTGCAAGGGTACAGTGTACTGAAATAATCCAGTCTGAAGTTTGCTGTTTAAATGAGAGTTTTCCCAAGACCTTGACTTGACCCTTACTTCAAAAGCAGGTACCATTAAAGCTGCTTAAATGGGCTGCAGTTCAGACAACAAAGCCAGATTCTTGCAATGGAGATTTCAGTTATCTGCTGCAACACAAAACCCTATGTAAGCAGCTTTCGTGGAAAGATTAAAGGCCTCTGTCTGCTTTCACTTACATGGGTGTAAATCCAGAATAATATCAATGGAGTTACACTGGTGTAACAAAATGGACGAAGGCTGCGGGATCCCACAATAGCTGAGTACACCCACAAAGCAGCTGAAATGTAGTAAAAACAAAAAACACAGTGGCACTCCCCTTATACTGAAGCAGAATGAAAATCTCAGGGTATGCATACAGTGCAAGTGGTGGCATAATTTGTAGCTCATGTAGATGTACCTGCACTAGCTTTGATCTAGCTAGCTCAGTAAACATAGCGGGGAAGAGATGGTGGCACTGGCTGTACAAGCCCACCCGGTCCTCCCGGGCATTGCTAGCCCATGCTGCCTAGCTCACTCCAGAGCCGCCCAGAGGATTCAGGGGGCCTGGGGCAAAGCAATTTTGGGGGATCCTTCCATAAAAAAAAGTTGCAATAGTATAGAATACTATATTCTCATGGGGGCCCCTGCAGGGCCTGGGGCAAATTGCTCCACTCCCCCCCCCCCCCCGGCGGCCCTGGCCCACACTGCCAGCTCCTCCTAAAAATTGCTATTTTTACTGAACTCGAATAGTTTAGAGACAGCCTAGTATGTTTACACAAGCTGCAAATTACACTCCTGGTTGCAGTGGAGATGTAGCCTCAGATTGTTTCAAGCCATCACAATGTTCCAGCTGTAGTGTCTGTCTTCATGGAGAAGTCATTCTGTGAAAAATGCAACTTTTCTTTGGAAGGTATCCACTATATATTGAATCATGACAATGTAACGTCACTTCCTTGGGTGTGTCATCAGCAATGGAGACTGATCCTGGGATCTCTGGATCACAACGTAGGAGCAGCTACTTCCTGAGCTGAAAGACTGAGCTCTCTTAGCCAAGCATGCAGCCAGCTCAGCAACCTCAGAATGTGGCCCAGACATCACTAGAGGAAAGAACACCACACTGAGTGGGTGTGGGTTACATGACCAAACTGCACTCACAATGCTATTAGACAAATATCCAATTACTTCTGGTTCAGCTACAGGTTCGTGTGCTCTGGTGGCCTGCTGGAAGATAATTCCTAACCATGGAATGATTGTTGGTGCTTGGCTCTTAAACAGATCTACAGTGCATTATCAAGGAAGGTCATTATCATTGCCCCTGGTTTACAGATGCAGAAAATGAGGCACAGAGAGGTTAAGTGACTTGCCCAGGGCAACACAGCAGGTCTGTGGAAAAGTAAGGACACCAGTCGAGGACTCTATCCAATGGGCTATATGCCAAACCACTTTCTCCTCTTTAAAATCTTCCTAAAGATTCATTTCTTCTGCAATGCCCACATGGTGTGAGTCTATAACAAAAGCTTTCCCTTTCTCTGATGTGCCTCTTAGTGGGACATAAGCACCTATCCTGCTTTGGTCCTTTTATAAAGCACACTAGGCAAATCTGGTAAGTCACTTGACGAAAGTCACAAAGGAAGTCTGTGGTACAGCAGGGAACCGAACCCAGGTCTTATGAGTCCTAGTCTCTAACTGCTGAACCATCATCCCTTCATTTAGGAGGAAGGTTCAGTCGAAGATTGCTTATATGAACCTTGCTTATCACTATGCCTCTGTAATATGAAATAGGGACATGTTTCCAGCAGATTTTAGATTAATGAGATTTGGTCTCTCTACCTGTGTCTGCCTGTGTGTAAGGGAAGTCACCTCTTTTAAAACAAAAATGTTCATTTCCGAGACTGGAACTAGAGGTGTTTGTTGGGGACAGAGGGGCAGCTGGCTTTCCAACGACTGGCTTTCAGCAGGAATTTAGCACATACATTTTTACTGAAGGACATGTTCATTCTCTCTGAAACACCTGGCATTGACCACTGTCAGAAGACAGGATACTGGACTAGATGGATCACTGGTTTGACCCAGTATGGCTGTTCTTATGTTTTGATGTGTATCCTCTGGCAGAACTTGCTTTGTCTGTAAAAAATAAACATCTGTGACCACATCTGGCAAGCGACTTGAGTATAAGTTGCATTCTACACCCAAGGACAGACATCCAGAACTTGGACTGCAAGGTCAATTGAGCTCTCATGCTTAATTAGATTAGTAACTAGAGCTGGATCAAACCTGGGACCTGTGGAGCTAAATGCATGAGCCTTTATTGCATGAGCTAAAAACAAGATGCCTCTTAGCTAAGGCTGTAGCAGACTCATTAATATCTAAGTGGTCTTGGTGCCACTAGAGGGGGACATAACACCACACCCAGGAGGTGTGTGGGTTATACCATGTTTTAGCTGTCCTGATATTTTAGGGGTATAACTGAAAAATACAGTAGACACAGACTTTGCTTTACAACCTTACCCATTATTTATAACGTCAGCAATGATATAAACTCTTGAGTCTTAACTACATGGCAAGGGACAGTTATCAGGCTTCAAGGGAACTGGTGAATAATGGAAAAATTCGCCCTTTGACTATGTACAGACTGAGAGTTGATAGATGGATAGGTAGTAGTGGCAAACCAGGACTTCATTAATCAATTAAATTCATTTTTCATAGTGATGTAATGAACATCCAGGGACTGTTTAATGCCAAGCATGGGAAATAAATAAAGCATAGCAACTGTATGTTTGAGAGTGAGGATCTGAAAAACCTTATGCAAACTATAGAAATACGACATTGATTTTCTTCCAGCAGTCACTCCCAGTGTAGGAATATATCTGTTTCTCTAATGCATAGGAAAGCAGAGGCATCTTGAGCTGCAATTTAAGTTTATTAGGTATTCAGACTTGCCCAAAGTTTGAAGCTGTTATGTTCAGCACTGGGTTTGGGTCTGTTCCTATGAGATTTCTAACCTAAAGCCAAGATTTTAACAGTCACCAGAGCAATTGAGGAGAGGGAAAAGAGTGGGATGCCATTTTTTTTTGGTGCCTCAACTTGATGCGTTAGAGGAGCCTGATTTTCAGACAGAACTGAGCACCCACCCACTGAAATTCAAGCCCCTTTGAGGTTTCAAGTGACCTCCCCAAAAAACAAACACAAAAACCTAAAGCTCCCCCTCCAAAAAAATCACTAGTC
Organism: Gopherus evgoodei; assembly: GCF_007399415.2. Classification (NCBI taxonomy): domain Eukaryota; kingdom Metazoa; phylum Chordata; order Testudines; family Testudinidae; genus Gopherus; species Gopherus evgoodei. The sequence continues at coordinate 154,133,887 of NC_044323.1, read as the reverse complement.
ACTTCTGAAATTCTTGGCCTAACTGCACATGGAAGACTTTTGGATAATTTGAATGAACTTCAGCTAAATATATAGGCTGAACTTTTTAAACCTGTCAACAGGAAATTGATGGTAAATGGGCATGCAGATCACCAAGGAGGGGTGAAACATCTCTGCCTGATTTGCCACTGCATTGCACTTGTATTTTATAACGGTGTAGAGTTCCAACTCTATTGGAATCACACCCTGTCATTCCACTGGAGTGACACGATGATGAATCAGGCTATTAGACTGTTCCACCCTCATGCAAGGCAGGCTTCTGAACTTTGAAGGTCTGCTTATCCCCCAAAATGTGTCCCTGTATAATAATAGCAGAACAGAAGCTCATATTGTGATGCATGTCTAGGGAATGTATACACTCCGTTTAATATCTGTCTTCTGTTCGTGTGAATATTTATGTTGTCAGTGAGATAACTTTCCAATTCCATTTACTTGCTTCAAAGAAACTAATCAGTACCATAGTAAATGCTACAATATTTGCTCACTTATGGGTTCAAAATAAAATCACACTAGAGAGGAGGATATGTTACCATAGGAATAACCATTCCTGCTAAGACACAAAATATGACACACATTTTGGAAGAGATGAATTCATTTGAAGTATATCTTTAAAAAAAAAAACCTTCACAAAATGGGTCTAAGCTCCCCTGGGGTCCCACCTCACACAATTATTTGAAAGAGAGAATTCCATTATTTATTTAGGATCAGATTTCTGTTGTCAGTGACACCAGTATAAATCATCAGTAACTCCACTGAAGTCATAAGTAGCCATCTGACAGAGTCAATCCAACACCACTGTCAACTTGTCTATTAAGCCGTACAAATCATTGCCAATAGAGTCTGGTGAGTGGAACTGAAGAAAAACAGTCAGGTTTCAGGAGGGACCTAAATTGCTGAGGGTCCACAGGCCTGCTGTATGTTTGTACAGGACCTAGCACAATGGAGACCAGATTTGAAACTGAAGAACTCAAGCAATAATGAATATGTTCAATAACAGGAGACACCTATAATGTACACACGTACACTCCTCTCACCCTGCTGACAATTTTACAGAGCTATTTTTCAGACAAACTTTAAAGCACCATGTTGGAAAAGATTAAACACATCCTTAGGTAAATTCTTATTGGGAACCCAATACGTACTTCCTAAGATGTGCCCATGGGCTAAATCCTGATGTTAAGATAGCGAAGATTCCAGTGTTGCAGACCAGATCCTCAGCAGGTGTAAACTGCCACAGCTGCATTGATCTCAGTGGAGCCACCTGGATTTATACAAGCTGAGACTCTGACCCTAAATATTTAGCTCACCTATTTGATATTTGCTGAGTTCCAAGATAAGCATCACCTACTATAGGAAATAAACATCTAGTCATGTACCTAACCATACAACTGAGGCATTTTGTCCCTCTTATTTAGAGAGCAGGCCACAAATGTTGTAACTATGCTGAAGTACAATACTAGCTTGTTCTCCAAGGAATCACAATAAATTTATCAAAAGGACACACTGTACCCAGGCTCTTATCTCTCGATTTATGGGAGATATTACATCAGCAAAATTGAACTAGGAAACAGAGCAGCAGCACACCTCAGATAAAGCCAGCAGCCTGCAAGCTCTCATATTAACCCACCCAGTGCTGAAATATACTAGATAACGAAAACGTTATACCAATCTGGCTTGGAAAAGCAATAGGCACTGTACCCTATATCTCATTCGGACTATGAGTAACTTAAAACAAATGATCATACGTTAGTGTATATGCCAAGGTCTTGCTCCAATTTAGAATATTTAATTTTAAAAAACCATTGAGGCTGGAATTTTCAAACGTGTCTAAGGAGTTAGGTACTCAAATACAATGGGAGTTGGGTGTCTAACTCTGTTAGGCTCCTTTGAAAATCCCAGCCTAAACTGAAGGTTTAAGAAATGCATAGAATCTTGTGAGAGCTCTCCACATTGGAAAGACTTCTACTGCAAGTCAGTTTCCTGTAAATGAACGTTGATGGTGGAAATGGGTGAATAATTCAAAGGAAAAAAATTACTGAGCAGATGTAGTTGCATTGTCTATGAGCCATTTACAATTTTCTAGAAATTACTCACTGTTAAAAATGATTCACTGAATACTTCGTGAATAATTCTTTGTAGATCACAAATGCGAGAGTGGTTCATTGTAAATATTTAATAGGTGAACCACATTGTTTGGTTTAGAAGGGACGCTTGGATTGAGAGGATATATGGTCTTGTGGTTTAGGCAGTAGGCTGGGGCTCATGGGATATGAGGTCAGCTCTTGTCTCTGGTGCAGACTACCTACATAACCTTGGGCAAATTGCAATCTCTCTATGCCTATCACATTACCTATACTAATGGGTAATCCTCTGCCCTGAAAGGAGATAGCTAGGTCGACTGTCCTAGTTACTGACTCATGAGGAGTTGGATTACCATCGGCATACGTAGTGTTTACGCTGAAGTGCTATAGTGGTGCAGCTGTCAATACAGCCAGCTGCAGGGCAAGTGTTCCCATTATGCCTCCAACTTGGCCTGAAAATACAACTTTTAGGGCTGAGAGAGAAGAGTCATGTCTCCACCCCAGAATAAGACCTGATCCAACTTCTATGAAAGTGTATGCAAAGCGACTCCTCTAGGAGCTGGATCAGGATAGTTTCCAACAGCTGTAAAGATGTAGATACCAGACCATTGGGAACTGTACTGAAAACACTGACTCACTTCCCACAGAACACAAAATAGCCCTCACACTGGAAGAAATTTGCCACCAGTTCAAATCCAACCCAGGTTGGCAGTGATTGAATCTAGCAGTGAAAGGTTCTGTGTCCTACGATCCTTATTTATATCATTAATTTTTGATAATGTTGAGTTACTAGACATGTAAATGGTGGAACATACAGAGATGTATCCACAATCATGGCTAACTCTGTCCCTATTTCAGAGAGACACAATTACAAGCCCCCTTTGTATTTTTGAGCATAGCAATTTTCATTTCTCTTGGGAAACGTGAATTAGGGAAATGCAGCATTTGTGAGCCTAAGAAAACACTTGTTTAATGTTTGAGCAACTGAAAAGATGCTTCTCTTGAGAGGCGCAGACCCCACTGACTATATTTAAAACAAAACAAACAAACAGAAACCTAATGATGGATAATCCTGTCATCATACAGGACACTGGATAGGACAATTAGTAGGCAACACAGATGCTAATGATATTTGGATGTGTTGACATAGCTCTGAGAAAATCATTACTAAAATGACTATGAAATAGAAACTAGAAGCATATGTTTTATGGCTCTCTTGTGCCCTATTTCTTAGGCTGGCAAAACATACCTACTTTTCTGTTTCTGAATTGATGCTGAATTCTCAGCATCCAAATCCAATGACTACAATATCACCAACCTATTCATTTGCATTTAAAACAGTAAAATCTTTCTGAAGAGCCTATTCTTCTACTCCATTATCCAGAAAAGACTGACAGTAGTGAGTACCGGAGGGCCATGGGGTCAGTAATTTATCCCTAGACTACTCATTCTAATCCTAATATGGATCAGCCAAAGTGACCTAAAATTATTGGACCAAGAGATCCTTAGCTGATGTAAATGGGTGCAGCAACATTGACTTCAATGGAGCTACTCTCATTTACACCAGCTGAGAATCTGGCTCATGTTAAGTGGCTTAATGAAAGAAGTAGGGTGGTATCTGTCAGTGCAGACTAATGTCCCCTTTACAAATTCCAGTCAAGATGCACTAATCACATCCTTGTTGGCTGTCACAACAGAGAGGCAGGGCCGGCTTTAGGAAGGGCGGGGCCCAATTCGAACACTTTCGGCGGGGCCCTGGCAGGGATGACTTAAAAAGAAAAAAGTGTGAAAAAAAAGCCTTCCATTTCTTCCATGTATTATTTACTTTTCATAACTATATAAATAATAAAATTGTGTATTATGTACATTGCATCATATATGCTGTTGATTGGTTATTAATGACTGCCATTTCACATGTGTGGGTCCCTGCCACTCCCTGAGGGTGTGCACATATGTGAGTCCCTGCTGCTTCCTGCCCCCCTCATTGAAGCTGGTGTGCAGGGTTACTTCCCTGGGAACTGCAGGGCAGCAATGGACATGGGGCTGGTTCGAGGCAGGGCAGGGGATGACTGGAGGTAGGGTCTGGCTGCAGGCAGGGCAAGGGGTGTGGAGCTGGCTGAAACAGGGGAGTGTGGGGTAGGCTGGCTTCAGGCAGGGCCACAGGGGGGTGCACCAGGGGTTGGCAGGACTGGAGACAGGAGTATGGGACTGGCTGGCTTCAGGCAGGGGGGTGCAGCAGGGGTTGGCTGGAGACAGGGCAGGGCTGGTGCGGGCAGGGGTGTGTGGCAGGGGTTGGCTGGAGACAAGGCAGGGGGGTTGGTAGGTGCTGGCTGTGGGCAGGGGGTGCAGAGCTGGCTGCAGGCAGTGGGGGGCGGGACTGGTGCAGGCAGGGCAGGGGGTGCAGCAGAGGCAGCTGGAGCCCCTGCCCTTTAAATAGCCCCCAAATCCCCTGCTATCCCAGGGATCTGGGGGCTATTTAAAGGGCCCGGGGCTCCCCTGCTTCTACCCAGCCCCGGACCTTTTAAATAGCTGCGGGAGCCCTGGGGAATGCATGGGGGCAGCGGAGTTCCAGCGGCTATTTAAAGGACCGGGGTGGCAAAGGCAGCTGGAGCCCTGGCCCTTTAAATAGCCCTCAGAGCCCCCCGCTACCCCAGGGCTCTGGGGGCTATTTAAAGGCCCGGAGCTCCAGCCGGGGGCACAGGGCTTGCTGTGCTCCAGCCGGAGCTCCAGCCAGGAAAGCGGGGCCACGAGGCTTGCGGCGCTCCGACCAGAGCTCCAGCCAGGGCCACGGGACTTACTGCGCTCCGACCAGAGCTCCAGCTGGGGCCACGGGACTTACCGCGCTCTGGCCAGAGCTCCAGCCGGGGCCGTGGGGCTTGTTGCGCTCCGGCCAGAGCTCCAGCCAGGAGAGCGGGGCCGCGGGGCTTGTCGCACTCTGGCCAGAGCTCCAGCCAGGAGAGTGGGGCCGTGGGGCAGCCACGTTTCCGCCAGCGCTTTGGTCAGGGGAGCGGGGCCATGGAAGACCCCGGAGCAGACCGCAGCCGGGGTAAATAAAAAAAATTTAAAAGGCGCCTAAAGCGCAGGGCCCTCTTAGGCGCGGGTCCCGATTCCCAGGAATCGGGCGAACCAGCCTAAAGCTGGCCCTGCAGAGAGGTCAAAGGTTATTTCCTAATTTTCCATTACAGGGTTTTCTTGCACCTTCCTCTGAAGCACCTAGTTCAGGATACTGGAGTAGATAAATGGATCATTGACCCAATCCAGCAGGGCTGCCCTTATATTCTCACATCTGGATTAAGGTGCTGTCTTTGCTTTTTCCTTCTCCTCCCTGGATCTCTGTCAAGATGCCATGTGTTCTCACTGACTGCCAAGAACAGAAATATCCACAGGAATTTCTGGGCAATTTCCTCTCACTGCTTTATCGTGGTCACGGGAGTGGAACACACAATCAGTGATTTATTGAGCAGGCAACTAAAGAAAATTAACATTTCCACTGCCCTCTGAAGAGCTGACAATACTGTTCAATGTTTGGAACACTTAATTCTCACCATTAAGGGACTGATCCACACACTATTGGGCCCAAGGATTACTATTGTGAGAATTCCCTTGGGTCTGAATATGATTCATGACTTGACTTGGGAAAATAACGTTGTTGTTGGTTTTGGCTCATTGGCAATTTCAAAAAGTCAAAACCAAATTTCCAAGTGACATTTTTGGAAATTTCCAGTAAAATAAAATAATAATGATAATAATAATATTATTTCTGGGGCAAGTGAAATGTTTCATTTTGACAAAGTTGAAATATGTTTTTGATTTTGACCATTTTTGAAAAGTTTACAAATACATTTTAAGAAAGTTTTGACATGAAAAAACATTCCAAATAAACCAACAAACAAAACTCCACAACCTTTCCCCCCAAAAAAAATGTTTAAACAAAATGTTTTGAGTTGTTTTAGAAATTTTGTTTTTTGTTTTTTTTTAAAAAGCCATTTGGTGAAATCAACACACATCATGAAACATTTCAGTGTCGCGAAATCTGCATTTTTTCCCACTGAAAAAAAGTTTTGTACAAAATTTTTTGCATAACTCTGCCCAGGACTTCAAGAGGATGATTCAGAATAAGCTCTGTGCTCAGCAGCAAGGGGTTTGCAGAATCTGCCTCTACGAGTGACTGTGGGACTGAATTGAGAGAACCAATGTAACCAGGGGTGAGCTGAAGCCAGTTCACACCAGTTCGCAGGAACCGGTTGTTAAATTTAGAAGCGGTTTTAGAACTGCTTGTTAACTGGCTTCCCTGCGAGGGAAGCTTTGATAGGCTCTGGCTGGGAAGCATGTAATTCCTCCTCCGGGCTGCCGGGCAGCGCTGCGCTGCAGGAGCCATGTGGGCTGCCTCCTGGCCCTGCTTCTGCTGCTCCTCCTTGGACCTCTGGCCCTGTGGCTCCTGTTGCTGCCTGGTGGGTTCCCGTCTGCGTCCTGCTGCTCGGGCTGCTCCCAGCCACTCTCCCCGTGTGAGTACCTGCCCCCCTGCCCGCAGCACCTGCCCGCAGCCAGCCCCCCGCTGCAGCCACCCCCTGCCCACAGCCAGCCCCTGCCCGCACCGCCTGCCCACAGCCAGCCCCTGTCACACTTCCTGCCTCCAGCTAGCCCTGCCCCACACCCCTGTCTGCAGCCAGCCCCAAGTGCACTGGTGCCCTGCAGGTCTCAGGGCAGTAATCCTGCACACCTGCTTCAATGAGGGGGGGCAGGGAGCAGCTGGGACCCACACATGTGCACACCCAAGGGTGACCGGGACAGGGGGTGAAGGGTAATAGGAGCCTATATAAGAAAAAGACCCAAAAATTGAGACTGTCCCTATAAAATTGGGACATCTGGTCACCCTAGCACACCCCAAGGGAGTGGTGAGGACCCATATGTGAAACGGAGCTCATTTCTAGTTCAGGCCCATCTTTTTAAAAAAAAAAATTAAGTAGGGTTAACATACATCTGTATTTTCCCAGAGATGTCAGGCTTTTAGGTTCTTAAATCGCTGTCTGGACAGAATTTTTAAAATTTAAAAATTCCTCCTGGGAAAATACAGACGTATGGTAACTCTATTGGTACAAAAAATACATACTGTGGCACATCCCTTAAATCAGAACTTTTTATAGGGAACCAGTTGTTAAGATTTTAGCAGCTCATCACTGAATGTAACCATTTCAGACTCAGCTGCTTAAGCTTTAACTGGCTATTAAACCAGCTGAGAGGTGGTCTGTCCTAACATCTTCCCCAATCTGTAAACACAGGTCTCCATTGGATTGATGGATGTTGTCAATGTTGATTGTGTTGGCTCTGAGAACCACCTGCCTCAGGGGACAAGTCTCACTTCCACCAGTTTTGGAAATAAATGTTCTACATGTTACATTAACTCTAAAAATGTTTCCCATTCAAACATCCTGCAATAACCATGATAATCAGATAGTATTTACCTTTTGGTGGAGACCACACACAACCTCCTTTGGTAAAATATCAAGGAGATGATTGGACATAGATGTAGTATACCTACCTAGACCACTTCTGAGCATGTCTGTGTCACCACAGGCCAGCAGTAAATCACCAGCCTCCACGAGCAAGGTAGATGCAGGAAAGGAATTGGTTGAGGGATGTTTGAATGAGAATGCCTCCCAGGAGTACTCTTGGGGACAGCATAGTTTACATGCTACGCCTTGCAGAGGGCTGAGCCTTAATTAACAATGTAGCCCACAGTACTCTAAAGCTGTTCCAGGGTCTTTATTCAAATTAACTGTTCTAGAGTAGCCCAGTCAGAACTCAAGACTTCTTATAAATGTTGAAATTTTCTTCCTAGCCAGGGATTCATTAACAGAAGGTGGGTGAACTGAAAGGGACTTAGCATCTAGCAGAAATAATCTGGAAATATGTGAAAATGGTGCAGTCATGCCACTGTTGCTGGTTCCCAATAGATTTTTCTTCATTAGGGCATTCAAAAACAATAACTCATCCTGATATGTGTTCACCTGAAGCTCCCGTTTTATTTAAATCACTTTCCTTCTCCCCCTCCACTTCTCAGATAATAGCTCATTAATAGTTTCTTCCTGGAAATTACAGTTTAAAAAACTAAAATTGGGAACTGACACAATAAATTTCTAGATAAGTAACTTGAAAAAAATATAATCAATAAAATCCTGGGTGGCAATAACGTAACTGTATTAAATTTATGGTGTCTGGTTAAACAATAGATCCCCTCCTCCATTTGTGGTGAAACTGTAAACAGGCAGTTAAACTAATATTTGGTATGCTCAGCTGGCTTCTATTTTATAGATTCCTCTGATAAAAGATGATTGTAGCTTCTAAAGCCCTGTTACAACTTGAAAGCTCTTGTACTGCAGAAGCATCTTTTCCATTATAGCCCAGTGCTGTGTTGAGTAAAATAGGTTACATACAGGCGAGGTTAGTTATAGTGTTGCGGGGGCGGAAGGGAGTTCCAAACAAAGAACAAACAAATTGATCCTGCTTTCCAGTTGCTCCAGCCACAAGAGTCTGCAACTGCAGGATGGAGCAAGGCCAAAATCAGGCCCATGATATAGAGAATTGGTTGGTTTGACTTGTGGCTTGTCTTGTAAGTGAACATAGGGTAGAAAACTTGCATCTTATTCCTTCATTAAATTTCCCATTTTCAACTGATCATTGTACACAGCTAGAATGAGCCTGGCCCTTGTTCCAGTGCACAGATGTGTATGCATGTGTGTGTGGGAAGACTCAAGCAGCTTTGGATTCTGGTCAGCCAGGCATGGGCGGTGGGTAGACCCCCCCTTCGGGGAGGCTAGCCCTGCAGCCCCACCCCTTCTGCAGAAGCCCCTCTTCCTCCCCCTCCCCCACCGGTGGCTGGAGATCTGAGCCTCTCCCCCCCGTCATTCCCCCGTGGCTGGAGAAGCCCTGGGCAAGCCGGAACCCTGAGCCAGTCCCCCCCTGCCGCCACTAGAGAAGCCCCATGCCAGCCCCAACTGGCCGACCAACCCAAGCAACCCCAGCCACGCCGCCCAGCCTAGAGCCTTCCGTGGCCTCTTAAACCCACTGCCCATGCAGCCAGGTATTACATTTCAAGAACCCTGGGTTGCCCCTGCTCAATGTCCCTCCATACTCCTTTTGCTCAAGAACTACTCTCTGCATACAACTTTGTGGGAGCAAACTACTCCAAATGGAGTAAGCAAGAAGCAAAGTCATAACCTCCACAGCAACCATGGCTTAGAAGGGAAAGCAGAGTGCATCATTCCGTTAGATGGTTCCCCATTTCCCACTTTCCAGATGAGGACCTGAGGCACAGAGAGATGAAGGCCAAGAATCTCAAAGACATAGGTGCTGCTGCAACCCTGGCTTGAAGTGGTTTCCATTATATACAAGGTTTACAGTTTGGTTTGATGGCTTCCAGCACCCCTACCCAAATCCTAAATTTGAGAATCCAGACCTAAGTGACTTGGTCAAGGTCACACAGGGGATTGTGTGGTAGAGTAGGGAATTGAACTCGGGTCTCTCTAGTCATGTACCTTAGTCACAAAACCATCCATCCTCTCCAGAAGGGAACAATAAACCCTAAGAGGTGGGGGCCTTAGACCCAGCTGCAAAATAACCTTAATATCAATCATGTTGGACTGTACACGCCATGGGGCAGGGACTGTGTATTTTAATGTGCTTGTACAGCACCTAGAGTAAGAGGGTCCTGCAAATAATAAATGACTTTAAGGAAAGGGCTTTCTGCTATTCAGAAACACACGGCATAGAAGAAAAGATTATTCCTTCTGAAAGCCTGGAAACAAAATTCTGCTGCCAGGGGAAGAAATATTGTAAAAACCAAGCTGCTCTCCAATGCTTCATTTCAAAATTTCTCAGTGTTAAAGCAGGCTCTCTAAACTGTGGCACCCACAGGGACTTCATGTTACTGTTACAGTTTTCAGTCAGGTAAAATGATTTGCTAGCCAGGGTAAAACTGTCTCCTAAAAACAAAGAGCCAGGTACTTACATTTCAAGTGCCAAGGCTTGTTGCAACTGGAAAAAAAAATAAAAAGGAAATGGAGGATATTAACTCTCTCGCTTTCTTGCTTTTATTGTCTTTATTGATCGGGGGATTAATATTAGGAGCAGAGCTCCTCTCTCACCATGTCACTTTTGGTTTGCTCTACACGCAGGCATCACAAATCCAGTTTTTCTCTTGACCTGTTATTGTTCCATCCCAGAAGGAAGCATCCTGCAGAATTTAATAGGGATGAAGCCAACAGGGTTCTATACAACTTTAATAGGACTCTAAAGTAATGGCTCTAAAATCCTGTAGCAAAAAAGAGAGACTTTCTGGAAGTGTTTGGAACCATCCTATTGAATCCTATGGCAGGGAGATGATTCTCCGTTAAGTTCTATAGATTTGAAAATCATACACAAAGGATTTTGTTCTTTATTAAAGAGCACTTTTCCCTGAGGAAAATGTATGTGTTAAGGACCATATTTTTAAGGTATTTAGATGCCTAACTTCTATAGTTCTAGATAGTTTAAATCCTTTAACATTCTGGCCTTAACTGGTTTGGTAAACATGGATGAGATTACTCCTGTGCTTTAAATAAAGCATGTGCTTAGGCACTTCGCTGAACTGAGGCCCTAGTTACCAACACCACCACACAAAACCAACTGTCTCCCCACTCATTATGTCCCATCTCACCCCAGACACTTTCTCTAGGCTGAAATCAGTCTTACTTCTCTTCTCCTGGGGCTGATATTCCTTGCAGTGATAGCCGTTTAACACAGATGTAGCTGAATTGACTTTGGCCAAGTCTTCACTTGCCATTTAAAGTGGAAAAAGTCGCTTTTTTGTGCAAAAACCATGGGAGCGTCTATCCTTGCCAATGACTTTTTGCAGTGAAACATAGAAGTTTCACCGCAAAAGGAAAACCACCTCCATGAAAGGCATACAGCTCTTACTGGTGATGCTTTTGCAGTAATGTGCAAGTGAAGACACTTTCTTCCTGCTTACACAGCTTTTAGCCTCCAGAGGAATTCCACAGTGCCTAGGTGACCACTCTGCCCAGCAGCCCTTCCTGTTTTCTTGGCAAGTGCTCACGTATCATCTGGCCAGGTGACAATGCCTGCTCCATGGAGCAAAGGATCCCCTGCTTGGAGCAGTGCTGAGCTACTGAAGTTTATCAGGGTTTGGGAGAGAGGAGGCTGTGCAGGGACCCAGGATGCCCCACGAACAGCACTGCTCTCTTCCCACAAGACCCACTGTCAAAATGGAGAGCACTGCACTGTGGCATAGCTGCCCTAGAGCGCTACTGTCATCCCCGATGGATTTGCTGCTAGTGTAAACACTCTCTGATGCCTGAGGAATTGCCTGAGGAATTAAGTACACAAACCAGCGCTTTACTCTCATCGGTTCCCTATCACTGGTGAAACTTACAGCGCAAAAACTCTGCAAATATAGACAGGCTCTGAAGGAGTGCTTCAGGATTTACACGTGAGAGACAGCCCTATTGCTGTTAAGAGGACGACAGACTGAGTAAAGCAGCTTGTCATGTGGCAGAGGCTCTTCTTTAAATAAAACTGATGGAAATCAAGAATAGTGCCCCTGGACTCATGGAGTTACACCAGTCTGCACCGTAGTATCTCTACAATACCTCTGTGAGACAGGGCAGTATTATTATCCCCATTTTACAGAGGGGCAACTGAGGCACAAAGAAAGGAGAAGTGACTTGCCAAAAATCACACAGGAAGTACATGGCAGAGCAAGGAATTGAACTGAGGTCTCCCACAGCTTAGACTGATGCCCTCACCACTGGACCATCCTGCCCTTCTGAAGCCACCCTGCTCTTTTCTTTAAATGGCAATGCTAGAAAACAACGGTCTCCCGCACCTAACAAATTTTGATTGTTTTCTTTAGGAACAAGCAGCTGCTACTAACAAACACTATTTGTCAGTAGTTTTGTGTGCCTAGCAGCTAATTGTTCCTCTAGGTGAAGCAAGCAGGTGAGTTAGTTTTTTTTTTATTTTCATGGGGAACAAACTACATGCTAATTTCTCCCTAGGAGTCTGCGCCTCTTATTCTGCCCTGGTTTTACTTCTCTTATGCTTAACAAGATAAAGAATTATAACAGCAGTGAAATTTACAAGCCTGACTCACTCCAGGTACCAAAGGAAGTTAGGGCAAAAAACCTGGCAGAAGGAACCCACTAATGGAAAGCAGCCTCTCTTCCATCAGGATGTCCAAAGGTACGCTGCCAGTGCACCCACAATTTGACTTGGGAGGGGCCATGGCTGGCACAGGTAGAAAATATGTTGGTTTGCTGCATTCCCTGAGCAGCTTCTATCAGTGGAATCTCTGGCTGAAACCTGAGGGCCTGACTGATCATAGAGTCATAGAATATCAGGGCTGGAAGGGACCTCAGGAGGTCATCTAGTCCAACCCCCTGCTCAAAGCAGGACCAATCCCCACCTAAATCATCCCAGCCAGGGCTTTGTCAAGCCGAGCCTTAGAAACCTCTAAGGAAGGAGATTCCACCACCTCCCTAGGGAACCCATTCCAGTGCTTCACCACTCTTTTAGTGAAAAAGGTTTTCCTAATATCCAACCTAAACCTCCCCCACTGCAACTTGAGACCATTACCCCTTGTTCTGTCATCTGGTACCACTGAGAACAGTCTAGATCCATCCTCTTTGGAACCCCCTTTCAGGTAGCTGAAATCAGTTATCAAATCCCCCCTTCATTCTTCTCTTCTGCAGACTAAACAAGCCCAGTTCCCTCAACATCTCCTCATAAGTCATGTGCTCCAGCCCCCTAATCATTTTTGTTGCCCTCCGCTGGACTCTTTCCAATTTTCCCACATCCTTCTTGTAATGTGGGGCCCAAAACTGGACACAGTACTCCAGATGAGGCCTCACCAATGCTGAATAGAGGGGAATGATCATGTCCCTCGATCTGCTGGCAATGCTCCTACTTATACAGCCCAAAAAAATGCCATTAGCCTTCTTGGCAACAAGGGCAAAGTGTTGACTCATATCCAGCTGCTCATCCACTGTAACCCCTAGGTCCTTTTCTGCAGAACTGCTGCCAAGCCATTCGGTCCCTAGTCTGTAGCAGTGCATGGGATTCTTTCATCCTAAGTGCAGGACTCTGCACTTGTCCTTGGTGAATCTCATCAGGTTTCTTTTGGCCCAATCCTCTAATTTGTCTAGCTCCCTCTGTATCCTATCCCTGCCCTGCAGCATATCTACCACTCCTCCCAGTGCTAGATCATCCACTGAAGTTAAAGAGAGTTGTTCCATTGCCAGTGGTGACGGAAACAACCTGCTCTCCTCTGGAGGCAAATGCTGCCTGAGCAACAGCAGACACTCGGTGCAAATTGCACCTCTCTCTTATACAGAACTTTTCATCCATAGGTCTCAAAGCGCTTTACAAAGGAGGTCAGTAGCGTCATCCTCAGTTTATAAATGGAGAAAATGAGGCACAGAGAGGAGAAGCGATTTGCCCACTGTCACCGGTCAGATCAGTAGCAGAACCAGGAACAAACCCTAGTTTTCCAGAGTTCTAGCCATTAGATTGCACTGCCCCCATAATATACCTCTGATGCATCTCTCTGTATCAGCATGAATAAAAACCTTAAAGGAAGGACCACCACCATGATTTTACATTCCCTGCGTGCCTATTTGATAATGATTACAACTTAAGCACAGAAAGGTTAAGTACTTTGTTCACAGTAACGCAAATTTGAGTGTACAGCTCAGCCCACCTGTCTCTAAATCCAGTGATCGAACCACTGAATCACATAGTTAGCATAAATATAACCAGTGTGGAAGTAGCGTTTTGCCCAACTGGAAATAAAATTGCTGAAAAAAGAAGTAGGAAATGAGTGATCGTGCCCTGTTACCATGCAATAGAAGGATGAGTTAAAAAACAGTGAATAGGGATACAGGAGTCATGGGTTCAAATGCTAATTTTACTACAGACTTTCTGGATGACCTTGCATAAATCACTCTCCATCTCTGCATCAGTGCTCTATGTGTAATCTAAAGATATTAATTCTTCTGTCATCTTCATTTATAGTAAAACTTACCAGGGCAGGGACTGTCTCTCTTATTATGTTTCTGTACGTTGCCTAGCAAAATGGAGTCTGGATCTAATGGAATAGAAATACTGAATTAATTATAAGAATTATAAGAATTCTTTCCTTTTGCAGTTTAAGACATTGATCCTTGAGAGATGCTCATCCAACTGAAATCAGTGAGTTGTGTGGATGCTCAGATACTCACACGATCAAACCTTAAGCTTCCAGTAGAACTATATCCTTTAATTGTTGCACTTTATTGGCATTTCATCAGAGATAGTATCACATAGTTTTAAAATTAGCATAAAAACAATCAGAAATGGGTGAGGTAATTTTCTCCTCCCCCGGCCCCCACCAGGCACAATAGCAAGAGGAGAGCAGGGGGGAAATTGTGAGTCTCTGAGACACAGTTCTTCCCGGGGGGGGGGGGGGAAAGAGTCCTTGTGGCTCCTTAGAGACTAACAAATTTATTTGGGCAAGTGTTAGGTCAGTCTAATGAGATAAATAAATTAACAGCAGGATACCAAGGAAGAAAAAATAACTTCCTCTAAGGCTCATTCTTGCCCTAATTTATCTTATATTAATAATAAAATAATAATAATAATGCATAAAGAGAGGACTGGAGTAGTGACTGGGCACAATGAACCCCTGCTCCCAGAAGTAAATGATGGAGTCAGAATATCAACTTTCATTTTATATACATGGGTGTGTTTCTAGAAGAGCTTGAAATTATAGTGTGTTAACAAGGCAGTGACTCCTACCTGAGCAAAGGGAGGAGCAGCAGTTGCTGTAACCAGGGAAGAAGCAGCCACCTGGCCTTATAACCATCACCAGCAGAAAAGAAGTCCTAGGTGCTGCTCCATGGTGGGGAGACGCACACGACAACTGAGGCCCTGTCTTGGGGTCCTGTGCATGGGTGGGGTCATTACCTTGATCCAGCCCTGAATAAAGTTAGCCTGTGATTCTGTAAGGCTATTGGCTATTCTCTGGGTTGTGCACCAAGATCAGAACGAGAATATCTAGCCTCCATTTCTTTCCCAACTACCAACTCAAATTACATAAATAAATGTTCATGAAAAGCAGCAAAAACAAGTTGATTTATCAGATGTCATTTCTGAGGGTCTGATGTTTTGCTTTGACCTGATTCCTAATTGCCTACAATCTGCCACAAATCATAATCAGAAAGCTCTTTTTCTTTTTAATAGTGCCCCCTGCCCATCCACTCATGAAAATGTTCCCATGCTTCCTTGGGATGCAACCTTCATTTTCCTTTGTGAATATTCAGGCTAAAAACTATAACACCCTCCAGCATCAACTGCATCTGTCATTAACTCTCCACTTTTCTTTCTTCATGACCCCACAAATGCAGAGAGTTTCTGAGAGCTGCAAAGGTTAACAACTTCATGGTGTGAAAAGCAGAAATGGAAAAACAACAAACACAATTGGGGAATATCACTGGCAAATCCTTATGTTGTAAAAAAACACTCAGGAGCACAGCAAAGTAGAACAAAACACTTTCATCTCTTAGATGGTGACTAGATTTCCACAAAGTTCCTTAAAAATCTTATATTAGGTGGGCCAGATTCTTTGCTGATATAACTGTGTTGACTTTGACAGACCTACATGAGCAATGAATTGGGATGGATATTTCTATGGAAAAAAAATTGAAATTGGTTCTTGATAAGCAAGCCCGATCAAACTTGTTTAGATAAAATAAGTAATCACTCTTCCATTTTGAAACTTCATCCCTCCAAAAGGTGCATAGACCACATGACTGGGAGTCAGGGCCCTTGGGTTCTATTTCAATCTCTACCATTGCCCTGCTGGGTAACTTTGGGCACATCAGCTGACCACCCTGTTTGTCTGTCTTGTCTATTTAATTATAGGTTCTTTAGGTTATGGAGTGTCTCTCACTATGTGACTGAATAGTGTCTGGAATAATGGGACCACCATCTTGGAATGCCCAAACATTCAAAAATCACAAGTTTGCCCCCTACAACCTATGACATTAAAAAAAAACAAAACCCTCATGATTTTTAAGCCAAAGAAATAATTGGTCTTTTAATTGGCCTTCTGGGTTTTGTGACTTTAAAAATACAAAAAAAAAAAATTCAAATATCACAAGACTCACAATACATCATGCAAGTTTGGCAATTCTGCTGTTGCAATGCTAATTATCAAGTTTAAACTAAAGTTGGAAGATTTTCAGAGATCATCATTCAGTTCATATATCAATCCTCCAATCCAATCTTTCCTTCAGCAAAGAACGGTCTTGTTTTGTTGTTACTCTTTTAATTAAGTACAAACTCAATGGATTTAATATTTCAGTGCAAGGACGGACTTACAGGCTAGAGGCAATATTAAAAGAGGGGTACTCTGTATCAGAATATTTAATATTAACATTTTGCATGGAATGACCCTCTGATAGTGACTCATTGCAAAGTAAACTTTAGCAGGACTCTTCATGTGTTCAAAGTTGACTATGCTGGATCAGGTCTAGATGAATGGTTGTCCATCTCCATTATTATCCCTTTGGTTTGTGGACTCAACCAATGAGAAGATCTTTGAGTTTTGTCTTGGGAACGGGGCCAGTAGAAATTTTTCCATCTAAATTTTTCTCAAGAGATAACTAGGATTTTGATTAAATGGAACATTACACAGGAAGTGTGTGCTTTCCTCTTCTCCTTCCACATTTCACCAGCATTCAGAGATTTTTGATAAAAAGTCAAAATTTTCTGGGAGAGACGGGGAAGAGGGAAATCCAACCAGCTCTTAGTAGGAATTCTCTGATATTTTGGCATGCATATTTTTTCTTCTTTTTTTAAATTGTATTTTGCAAAGAAGGAAAAAATAATTTAAAAAGACAGTAAACATATTGTTCATAATATTGTAAAAAAAATGTTGCAACCCTTTGAAAGCAAAATCAATTCCCTTATTGACTTTTTCTCCCCTCCATGGTGCAGATTCTCTTCTTCATTACCAGCAGTTTATTCATGTGTACTGTGGCGTCTGGCATTGATTTTTTTTCTTCATTTATTTATTTATTTTTAAAGAATAAAAGCAGAAGCACTCTCTTTGCAGAGAAAGAATAAAATACCACATAGGATCTGTAAGCAGATATAGGAAATGAAAGGAGGTCAAATTTGGAGGACATGCATGAATTTTTGCAATGGTTTTACAGTGGAACAAGTTACATAAATGTACAGGATTAGCTGAAGTTCAAGCAAGATCATCCATATTGAAGCTGGACAAGTCTAATGAATTTTATCATGGGGATCTTGGGAGCTTGCATAGTTACATTTTCAGTGGAATGGTTCTATTGACATTGTGTTGGGTGTGAAGGACCCCATAAAATGATTG
Source organism: Gopherus evgoodei (assembly GCF_007399415.2). Classification (NCBI taxonomy): domain Eukaryota; kingdom Metazoa; phylum Chordata; order Testudines; family Testudinidae; genus Gopherus; species Gopherus evgoodei. The sequence goes on along the minus strand of NC_044323.1, from coordinate 154,116,337 downwards.
ATAAGAGAAGTATTATGGTAGTGAGCTATTCCCATGATTCTGTCTGTACTAGCCCAAAACCTTGCTTTCCGATACACCAGTGTCACTCTGAAAGAACAGCAGTGACATTGGCTTAGTTGGTATTTATCCTAGAATAACAAAGAACAGAATTTGGTTGACTGTATGCACTATATTTGGAGAGAAAGGATGGGGTCTTATGGTTAAGGCACTGGATGGAGATGTGAAACTGAGACAAAGATTTCATTCTTTTACCTCTGCTACAGACTGGCCAAATTACTCAGTCTCTGTGACTCAGTTCCCCTTCTGTAAAATAGGAATAATCATCCTTCCATTCTTCCACTTGTTGTCTGTTTTAGGGGGATGATCCAAACTGTGAAAAAAACTCTCACTGACTACAGCTTTGGAGCAAGCTTTTATACTATAAACTCTTCACGGCAGGAACTTGTCTCTTAAGAAGTACCTGGAGAGTACCTAGCTCAATGAGGCCCCAATTACAGCTCTAGAGGTTGCTGTAATGCAGATATCCTGCACAAACAATACATAAAATCCAACTGATTTCATCATGTTTGTGCATTAATTGTGTCTAGTGTTTTTCTTTATAAATAGCTGATTGGCCTGAACAGATTTAAAAGAATCAAAGAACTATATTTAAAGCACTTCACTGCATCTAGATTATGCCATCTGAATAAACCGTAACATCACCCATTGTCCAGAGATCAGCAAAGTAGGATACAGTTAAGTATAGCTTCACACAGGAATAAAGGAATTGCCTGATTGGATCAGACCCCTAGTTCATCTAGTCCAGAATCCTGTGTCTGACAGTGGCCAGTAGCAGGTGCTTCAGAAGAAGGTGTCAGAACCCCACAGTAGGCAAATGTGGGATAATTCAGCAACAACATGGGTATCATCCTGATCTCTGGGAGTTTGTCTTCACTGCAACTCTTAGATCAGATAAGTACAGACATTACTCCATTTGTTCTAGCCTGGCTCCAGTAAGAGTGATCAAACCGGGAAACAACACTGAAGCTATGCAAAGTGATTTCATTAGCAGCACAAAGTGGTTGCATTACCCACTGCATTACTATCTCCAGCATCAGCAGCACTTGAGCTTCAGACCAGCTAGCTTGAGCTTAAAGCACCTGTTAACCTAAACGAGAGATTTTTGTGTGTGGACAAGAGTCAGGTAGCTCGAGCCAACACTGTAGTGAAGTGGTGTCCTAAGAGTTAGAGACCAGATTAAAACCTGAAAGGCCCTGAAGCCTAAGATTTAACATCCATTCCAGTTTGTTGTCATTATTTGTTGTTATTTTTAATAACAGCTCTGGATGTTCTTGATATACATCTAACTATGCAATCCCTATTAAAATCTTGTTGTTAAGTTCTTGGGCTCAACTTCCCATGGTCACGCGTTCCACAGTTTTAATCACATGTTGTGTGAGAAAGGCACATGAATAACTTATAAGTGAATCACATTGATAGTGTCAGTGTAATTACTCCAGAGGCCAAATCCTATCCTCTGTGACATTTCACTGAAGATAGAGCAACAGGGAACTGCTGCTGTGATGACTGGAGAAGATATTTTTGCTCTGTGTGGCTGAAATTCACAACTGTGGAGGGGCAGTATAAGACCTCTGCACCACTTTTTTCCCACTCAAGAGTAATCCCTCTTTGAAGTGCAGTCTATATACATACCACTCCATCAGATAGGCACAATCTAGCAATTGGGAGTCAAACTTGTTTGTTTATCAAGATGCTTTTGCTCCACTAAGAACATTAATAAGAATAGACAATATTTTTAAAGGGAGGCTAGGCATGGGAAGAGAGACAGATTACAGCACTATCCTCTGATCGTAAAATGGAATTCCTTTAATCTCATCAAAACCAGAGCTGGGAGGGGTTGCTTCGTTTGGTGTCTGACAGCCCTCCTCCTCCGCCCCCCCACCAAAAAAACCCAAAACATTAAAAACAATGTTTTCTAAATGTTTCCCATGTAACTATTGACATGGAAGGTCTTTCTGGAAGTGAAGAGGCAAGCTGCCTATGGAATTCGCCACCAAATCATCCAGATTCCTTAGGTGGCTTTGAAAATCTCCGCCAAAGAGTATTTTGATCTGATGCTACTGGGAAGGGGAAAGGAAAGGTATAGAACCTAGAACTGAAAAGAAAATCTCACCTCCCTCTGGAGAATACTTGTTTGCCTTCCCTCTTTGGAGGTTGCCCTAGCTACTCTCAGGATCTGATTTTTGCTTTCTCTTTCTCAGCTGGTTACCTATTACAGAGGATAGCTGTGCTTGGTTGCAGATCCAGCAAATCTAATCAGAGTCTGCCCTGGGTTGCTAATAACATAGGCCCAAATCCTGTAAACACTTACACGTGTGCTAAAAGTGATGCATGCATATAAGTGCTTGCAGGAACAAGGTGGAAATAGCAGTTGAGCATGGGACAGTGTCTACTACAATGGGGTCTGGGTCCATGATTAAGTCTCGGATGTGCTATGGTAGCATAAATAATCAGTAGATGCCTTTTCTCAAAAAGGTCTAGGGAATAAGGCATTAAACCCTATCAGGACATCTGGCAATTTTCATTCCTGGCAATTCCAGTGTTCCTATCTGCAGTCTTCTCCTACGGACTAATGAGAGCTGAGGGTGCTCAGCACCTTTCAGGATTGGGCCTTAACAGCAGAAATCTTCTGGGAAATAAAAGCACAAAGGATATTCAAGAAAGCATTGCCTAATGCCAATTCAGGAATTTGCATCCCAGAGAATCCGTCTGCACTCTTGAGCAATTTAATCGTATGGCGCTTCCCCTGAGCGTGTAAATGACTATTGATAATGCTATCTGAGGCTTATATATATATACACACACACACACTCACATATACACATGGTGAAGTATTAACGGATTGTACACTATTTTCTCATGCGAGACCTAATATTATTTGACTCAGCTACTTCTAAAAATAATAGACTAAATAAATCTCATTTATGCCATATCAGCAGTATCTGACAGGGCGTTAATAGCCTCAACTACTCTTGATCTGATCTGAGTACACGGTAGAGAAAAACTCACAATAGCATTGGAGGCCATTGGGTCACAAAGAAGGTAGTATTTTCCCTTGCAATAAAAGGATGTCAGATAAAAACAAAGTACCTACTCTGAATCCAGAAGAGTCCAAGACACACGTAGATGGTGAAAGAATGTGTATGGATTTATTCCTAAAACATATTCCATAATTGCACTGAACAAGAAAAAATAATCAAATGTATTATTAATAGCCATCAGTCTGTGGCAGGCTACAGAATCTATAGCAGTGGTTTTCAACCTGAAGTCCACAGACCCCTGGGGGTTCGCAGTCTATGCTAAGATTCCCAAAGGGATCCAGCACTTCCATTCAAAATATTTTAGGGGTCCACAAATGAAAAATAGTTTGAAAACCACTGCTCTACAGCATTGACCAAAATAGGACCATAAGTGTTCAAATGGAGAAGTCTATTCAATTACCACCATTAGAGCTGGGTGGTACCAGAATTTCAGTTTCAAGGGAACTTCCACAAGTATGATGTTTTCCCCCATTCTGAAACCTAACAGAAACAAAAAACATTAACATTTTCTGCAAAATAAAACTTTGAGGAAGGGGAAAACAATATTTCAGGTTGATCAGAAGAGTTCGTTTAAACAAAATTAATAGGTTTTGGTCTGATTTTGACTTTTTAAAAAATGTATATATTATAGTATATAATGTAAAATGTTAAAAATTGAAATGAAAAATCAGTTTAAAATGGAAAAGTGCTGTGTTCCTTTCCAAAAAGGTCAAAATCGAATGTTTCAACTGTATTGGAATGCTCCATTCCATATATTTTCCCTAAACAAAATTTTGTCAAAAGCAGTCTGTTCCCATGCAACATTTAGCTTCTGGTATCAGCATTTTCTGATGGAAAAATGTTCCACTGGAAAATTTCCACTGAACTCTAGCCCCCATAGACTTGGCTATATGAGGGCTCAAAGACCCAATTCAACATTGCCCTGCATCCTGCGTAGTTGTTTACTCCAGTACAAAGTAGTAATCTACTCCCACATTTGACACTGGTGTAGGGAAAGCGAGAATCACTTCCTCTAATTCAATTCTACCAGAGAGACAGGCTTATTTATAGGTCTGCTGGTCCCTCTGTCTATTTAGATTGTCAACTCTTTGAGGCAGGGACTGTTTGTACAGCACAATGGGGCCTGTAGGTGCTCCTGTAATATTAATGCATGTGAGCTCCTTGGGACAGGGATGGACTGCGTGTGTAGATGTGTACAGCACCTAGCACAATGGGATCCTCATCCATGACTGGTGCGCCTCATGATATCAGAATACAAATTAATAATAAAATGAGGGTCTATGTGAGGGATCGGCAACCTTTGGCATGTGGCTCGCCAGGGTAAGCCCCCTGGCAGACAGGTTTGTTTATCCGCCGCGTCCACAGGTTAGGTCGATGACAGCTCCCACTGGCCGCAGTTCAATGTTCCAGGCCAATGGGGGCAGCGGGAAGTGGCAGCCAGCACATCCTTTGGCCCGTGCCGCTTCCTGCTGCCCCCACTGGCCTGGAACTGTGAACCGCGGCCAGTGGGAGCTGCCATCGGCTGAACCTGTGGACGAGGCAGGTAAACAAACCAGCCAGGCCTGCCAGGGGGCTTGCCCTGGCGAGCCGCATGCCAAAGGTTGCCAATCCCTGTCTGTGTTTTCTTTGGGGGCAAGTTATTCCATAATTCCCCATGTCCGTGTTTCTTGAGGCTTTCTCTGAAGCATCTGATTCTGACCAGTAATGGAAATAGGACTGTGGAATAGATAGAGCCGTGCTCTGATCCAGTCTGGCAAATCCTGAGTTCATTTGTGTTGGCAATTCTTGTCCCTGCTTGAACCCTGCGGCTCAATTTTCATTGCAGCTGAATATCAATAATAACCAGCAGCTCCTGGATCTCTCACTGTGATCATTCTGCTTCCCTCAAAAAAACACCTCAGCAACAGAACAATGCTTGATCTTGTCAGCTGGCGTGACACCAGCCACCTTCCTTCATTTGTCAACCCTGCTGCTCAGCAAGAAACGTGTGTCAGCAATTCCTGTCTCTCTGCTGTAGCTAACAGAAAGATGATGTAGCAACATGTGATTAGTGGAGATCAATATTACTCTTGCTTTATAAAGGAAGCCACCTACAGGTCCCCTTTCAGCCAAGTGGAATTAAGGAGCTGTGCATTTTTCACAGAGGAAGAAGACAGAAAGCTCTGTGTAAAAAAAGAAGAATTTGAGCTTGTGCTTCATAACCAGACCTGATTGCCTGTCTCAGTAAGTTCAGGGAACAGCAAGCTTTGCAGCTGCCTTCCCTGTCTCACAGTCCTGGCATTCTCATAGCCAGTTAAGTGTGTCTGCCAAAAGCTTAAAAGCACCCAGATGCCCTTTTGTTTTCAAATTCAGCCTTGCGGCATATTTATAAACAGATGCTTGATATATATATTTTTAGGAATTAATCCATTGACACAGCATCAAATTCCCACCCTGTGCAAAAAGCCTGGTTCATAGGCTTATGTGCCAGTTCTCTGTCAAATTAGGACTGAATCATAACACTCGGCTTTTTTATACAGCACTTTTCATCTGTAGAGCAAAAAGTGCTTTACAAAGGAGGTCAGCATCATTATACCCATTTTACAGATGGGAAAATAGAGGCACTGAGCAGTGAAGTGACTTGTCACCCAACAGGCCATGGGTAGAGCCAGGACTAGAAGCCAGGTCTTTTGTGTACCAGTATAGTACTCTATCCACAAGGCCACTGTAGTGGATGGGCTTTATATTGACCCTTTGTATTGGGTGAATTTCACCTACAGAGTCTGATCCTGCACCATTGAAGTCAATAGGAACATAAGAACAGCCATATTGGGTCAGACCAAAGGTCCATCTAGCCCAGGATCCTGTCTTCCAACAGTGGCCAATGCCAGGTGTTTCAGAGAGAATGAACAGAACAGGTAAGTATTGAGTAATCCATCCCCTGTTGCCCATTCCCAGCTTCTGGAAAACAGATGCTAGAGACACTTCATGTAGTTTTGTCATTGGCTTCAGTGGAAACATGATCTCTGGACTCCATCCTGCCATGTGCTCAGCACTCTTGCAAGTGTTTAAGCTTTAGAACATAGATAACTCAATGTTCCTTAAAGCTGGGAATGTGCTTTGCTGGATCAGGCTGGAGTGCTCAGTACTGGGCAGCATCAAGCCTTTAATTGCCATTCTCAAGGTGGCATACACAGGCCCAAATTAAGGCTGTCCTAGTATGGAAATGCTCAACAGACAAATGGGGGACCGTATGCGGATATGCATTTTCCTGCCACTCCAGTGTTTTCCAGTAGGAGATGGTTATAATGCTGCAGCCTACTGTCCCTGGCTGAAGTTCACCCCAGTGCAGACAGTCAGGCCAAGTCCAAGCACTGCCCGCTTCCTCAAAATAAGCCAGGGGATTCATAGGCCTTGCACAATGCACAGGGATGAAAATCAGCCTCACAAACCTCACTGAACTTTGGAGCACCATCCAGTGTTCAGTTAGTGGAAGTTCCAATACAAACTTTGGACCACTGATTCAAATTCTGCCCTTAGGTACTGATGGTCCCAAAAGGGTTAAGCTTGCCCCTCCATGGAAAAATCTGTCCTATCATATGTACTGCATTGCTGCAGCTGAAAATTAAAGTGAGGACCTGATGGCCTGTGGCCTGTCAGCACTGCTGAATGGATTCACACCAGCCATCCTTTGATGTATAAGACAGCTCAGTCCATTGCAGGGACTTGGGAGACAGGAGGGATAAATAAGGATAAACACGAAAGAGTCCCAGTGGATTCCCCCCATCAAAAATACATTTCTTCCTATCTCTGTATTCAGAGCAAAGGGATATGCATTCAGGGCCCAGACAGCAAAGGAGGTCTTTCATCTGTGGGCTGCCATTTCAAAGCCAGCACATGTCCATAGCAGCTGAAAGTCATTACTGTCTTATAGTGGTTACGCATCCTGAGTGTGGACAGATTTCCACATCAAAATTAGATACTAAGGTGAGAGGCACCTTGGAAATACTGAAGATAAACAGAATTGACTCTAAATTATACATCAGCATATAATCCAAGATGTAGCATAGGCCCCTGGTTAAGGTAATGGACTGGAACTCAGGCGACGTGAGATGTATTCCATTGACGGTCTATGTGTGGCGCTGAGCAATTCAGTTTCCCCGTCCATGCCTCTGTTTCCCCTCCCATCCTTTGTACATCTGTATTTATATTGTAAGCTCTTGGGGGCAGGGACTGTCTCTTACTACCTGTTCGTACCAGTGCCTAGTTCTATTGGGCTCTAATCTCGGATGTCATCTCCAGCTACTACTGTAATGCAGTCACCAATCATGCTGACTGAGGGGCCTAGTAATAAGAAACCAATCCAATTCCCCTAATGGAGTCAATAAAAAGATTCTTATTGACTTTGCTGGAAGCTGCATCAGGCCCAAATTAGACATGAAGAAACTAGTAGCCCTAGCGGTATCATCACACACTGCTGGGGTTCTGCCACTTCTTACACTACCTGCATCTTTTCTGTGGCAAGATGTCAGCTGTGAGATTGGAGTTCTGCCAAGCTGATTCCTGTGCGCCGCATGAAATTCTGTTTTTGGTTTGGTTTGGTCTGAACTCACAGGGAAGCTACTAAGAGAAAAAACAAAGAAAAGGTGTCATAAACAGATAAGTAAGAGTTAATAGAACAAAACTGCTTCATATCTCTTTTGCCTGGAAAGGGTTAACAAAAACAGTGAGCCTGGCTGTCACCTGACCAGAGGACCAATCAGAGGACAGGATACTTTCAAATCTTGAGGGAGGGAAGTTTGTGTGTGTGCTGGTAGATTTTGGTGGTTGTTCACTCTGGGGGCTCAGAGGGATCAGACGTGCAACTAGGTTTCTCTCCAATACAGGCTCTTATAAGTTCAGACTAGTGCGTACTAGGTAGATAAAGAGAGTTAGGCTTATGGTTGTTTTCTTTATTTGCAAATGTGTGTTTGGTTGGAAGAAGTTCAAATGTGTATTTGGCTGAAAGGAGTTCAAATTGGTATTTTGCTGAAAAGATTCTAATTTGTACTTGTATACTTAGGCTGGGAGGGTGTTCCCAGTGTCTATAGCTGAAAGACCCTGTAACATATTCCATTTTTTTAAAATTTAAAAGGTAAAGAAAGAAAAAACAGTAAAAATTAATTAAAAGCTTTTCTTGTTTAAGAACCTAATTGTTTTTTATTCTGGTGAGACCCCAGGGGACTGGGTCTGGATTCACCAGGGAATTGGTGGGGAGAAAGGAGGGAAGAGGAAGAGAGAGGTTATTTTCTCTCTGTGTTAGGATTACTTTCTCTCTCAGGGAGAGTCTGGGAGGGGGAGAGAGAAGAGGGGGGAAGGTGGATTTTCCTCTCTGTTTCAAGATTCAAGGAGTTTGAATCACAGTGATCTTCCAGGGTAACCCAGGGAGGGGAAGCCTGGGAGAGGCAACGGTGAGGGAAAGGGTTTACTTTCCTGCTTTTAAGATCCAGAGGGTCTGGGTCTTGGGGGTCCCCGGGCAAGGTTTTGGGGGGACCAGAGTGTACCAGGCACTGGAATTCCTGGTTGGTGGCAGCACAACAGGTTCTAAGCTGGTAACTGAGCTTAGAGGAATTCATGCTGGTACCCCATCTTTGGACGCTAAGGTTCAGAGTGGGGAATTGTACTATGACAAAAGGTAACAACTAATATCACCTCAAAATCCTCATCAGCATTGAGATGTTCTTATACCACAAGTCTAATATTCACCAGGGGTCCAGGTCTACTCCTCCCAACTCACTGAGCTAACCAGAATAGGGAGCGCTCTGCATCTCACAGGATGAGGCACCAGAGAGGCTGACAGAAATTCAATCTAGTGATGCTTCTGCATTTCTAGTGTGGCCATCTCAAGATTGGTTTATATTACTGGAGATATAAAATGTGCCTCTTGCCCACTTTAGGAACGTGCACGTGTCTTCCACAAGACACATATACCCAAGTCACAGGCTGTTCAACTGCCATCAATAATAGCATCACCCCTGATCACTCAGGGATAAAAACTTTCCCCTTTAATCCACTCAGGATGTCCTCAAACTATCCATCACGTCAAAAAACTTTGGAAAATATAATAGGTCAGAAGCACTTCGGTTTTTATCATACAGTTGAGATAGATCCCCGGTCCCTAGAAATGAATGGGTGCAGAGGAAAAAAAAAGGATGGGTTTGTGGTTAATGTGCTGAGTTGGGAGATCTGAAACCAAACTGCTGCTCTGCCACAGACTTTGTGGGACCTTGCAAAGGTCATTTAATCTCTCTGTGCCTTAGTTCTCTATTTGTAAATGGGGGCAAATGATAACACTGTCTCCCAAAGAGTCCTTGCCTCCAAATTCTGACAGTTTCTTAATATGTGGATGTGCAGCACCCAGCACAATGGGTGGGTGGGGAGCCTCTGGGAACTATGCTCATGTTCATATTAAACCATAATAATGAAAAGTGTTATATACTACTATTCTTGAAATTTGGAGGGGGAAGGGGAAAGACAAGGATGGGAAAGTTCCTGCAATACAAGATCAAATTTTAAGTATTCCCACAGACAATAGATGACAGGCTTTTTGTTCTGTGTTTGTACAGTGCTGAGCACAATGGAGTGCTGGTTGATTATTGGCGCTCCTAGTTATTACTCCCGTACAAATACAATGATCAAGAGATGGGGTATTCTTGGATTCTCTTCCTGGCTCTCTGACAGACTTGCTGTATGACCTTGGTCATGTTTCTCTCATTTTCAAGTGAAGAAAAAATTGCCTGTCACATTCAAGAGCAGCCTTTCACAAACTCTTTGGCAATAAGCAGGCTGTCCAATGGTTATAGCACTGCACTGGTACCTCAAAGATTTAGCTTCTATTCCCAGCTCTACTGCTCAACAGCTGACCTTGAGCAAGTCACCCTGTGCTTCTCCTCCCCTCCCCGCCCCAATCTTTGTCTGCCTTGTTTGTTTAGACTGTAAACTCTTTAGGGGAGGGACTATTTGTACCACACCTAACACAATGGGGTCCCGGTCTTTGTGCAGGCCTGTAGGGCTCTCCTATAATACAAATACTAGTTATAATCTTCTAGATAAAGGGTTCTCTATAAAGTAATATGATTAGCTAATCTTTGAAAGATGGAAAATGCTCTGGGGATGCTAAGGATTATTCTAATTGCTAAGCATTATTAGCGAAACATATTAGAGGTGAAAGTCTGTCTGAAAACATTCAAGAGCAGCATCTACTTCTTCCCAATTGAAGCATAGCTAAAACTGACACTACATCTAATCCAAAATTTATGCTATGATCTGCTTAGAAAGGGACCTGTTTACAGTATGGAGCAATCCTGATACATATTTCATAGACTCATAGACTCATAGGTCAGAAGGGACCAATATGATCATCTAGTCTGACCTCCTGCACAAGGCAGGCCACAGAACCCCACCCATCCAATTTTATAACAACCCCTATCCCAGGACTGAGTTATTGAAATCCTCAAAATTGGTGTGAAGACCTCAAGCTGCAGAGAAACCACCAGCAAGCGACCCATGCCCCACGCTGCAGGGGAAGGCGAAAAACCTCCAGGGCCCCTGCCAATTCGCCCTGGAGGAAAATTCCTTCCCGACCCCAAATATGGCGATCAGCTAAACCCTGAGCATGTGGGCAAGACTCACCAGCCAGCACCCAAGAAGGAATTCTCTGCAGTAACTCAGTTCCCATCCCATCCAACATCTCCCCGCAGACCATTGAGCAGACCTATCTGGTGGTAATCCAAGATCAATTGCCCAAATTAACGATCCTATCATAACATCCGCTCCATATACTTATCAAGCTTTGTCTTAAAGCCAGGAAAGTCTTTTGCCCCTACTACTTCCCTCGGAAGGCTGTTCCAGAACTTCACTCCCCTAATGGTTAGAAACCTTCGTCTAATTTCAAGTCTAAACTTCCTAATATCCAGTTTATACCCATTCGTCCTCGTGCCTACATTAGTACTAAACTTCATAATTTATCTTTCCATCCTACTAAAACCACTGCAAAAAATTGGCATGACAGAAATTCTTCACTCTGGAGAAGCCAAGAAGTGCTAAACACAGGGCTGAGACACTGATAATTTCCAGGATCCATACTTGTTAGAGAAACCTCGGATTATAATTTGTTGGGTTTCTTTAAAAAAAAGTAAAAAACTTCACATATTTTTAAATGGGTAGGAACACTGTCTCCTACATGAAGGGTAACCAGATGTCCCAATTTTATAGGGACATTCCTGATATTTGGGGCTTTTTCTTATATAGGCTCCTATTACTCCCCACCTCCTGTCCTGATTTTTCACACTTGCTATCTGGTCACCCTACCTACATGTTTGCCTGCCTCTTCCTGATAACCCAGTGCTGAGACTTTTAGGGTACAGCTATGTGACAAATGGCAGCCCATGGCAGCAAGTCTCAGAGCCTGGGTCTACGGACTCGGGCTTGCAGGGCTCACACTACAGCACTGAAAATAGCTGTGTAGACATTCGGGCCTAGGCTATCCCACCGGCAATATAATTATTCAGGCCCCAGCCCAGCAAAATGCTTAAACCTGTGACAGAGCAGTCCCCAGTGCTCTGCTGGATCAGGGCCTCAGCACTTACCCTGACCACATTGTAATCTCAGGGCTAGATCCACCCGTGCAGAGACAGAGAAAGTGGCTTGCACCATTTCTACTCCCTGCCCTGAGATGTAGCCTTTCCCATTTAACTCCTATGAGCTGCTGGAGTGGCGCAGAATCACCAGGGTGCAGGTTCATCCTAGCTGGGCCACTGAGTGTCTGTCCTCCTGTCTTGCCCTGTCTCCAACCCATCCACAAATTACCCTCATGCTGGGAGATAGAGGCAGCGCTTGCAAAGTGGCAGAGCCCACTCTGTGCCCCACTTTGCTGATGCTCTTTCCTAGCGCCTACCCGAAGGATTCTTTGTACCAGCCTATCTCAAACCCATCTCATCTTTGAGTAGTAGCATAGCTGGATGCAGCATATTGTATTGTTTTTAATGCATTTGGTTAGTGACAAGGGGGGAGGGAAAAGGTAGGTCAAGCAAAGAAGACAAATGGAGCATCTGGGTTGGACACTCATCTTCTGGTCACTCCCCAGATGGGGAGATTTCCATTTTGCCTTGCTGGGTGATGAAGCATTGACAGTTCTTGTGATATTCAGAGTTTTTTCTTAAAGCCCCAGCTCCTGGAGTCCTCTAATTAGGTAAGTATTTACACTTTCATTAAAAAAAAGTTTCTAGCTTTCATGCTTTAAGAGAAAAGCTTGAAAATGAACCCTAAAGTCTCAAACGCCAGAAGGGCAAATAAAAATTGACACGTTATTGCAAAAATAATCTCATCCTTTTAAAGCCAAGCTCATGATTTGGAAAATTTTGAATGTTTGCGATTTGAAATACTCATGGGAAAGTAATATGGCCTAGCAGACGGAGTGCTGGCCTTGGACTCAGGAACCCTGGATTCTATTCCTGGCATTGCCACTGGCCTGCTGGGTGACCTTGGGCAAGTCACTTCAACTCTCTGTGCCTCACTTTCTCCATCTGTAAAATGGGGATCAGGTTTCTGACCTCCTTTGTAAAGTGCTTTGAGATCTACAACAGAGAAGTGCTATAGCTCGGTCTATATGACACTTTCCCAGCATTGCATGGAGGGAAGCTGGGAGCAGTCTTGCCCGTGCTAGGTTTATTCAGCTGGCTGTATGGCTGCAGCTAGTGCTCTGCCTCCTCTCAGATTCATTAAAGCATTTTATTGTGTCAGAAACAACTGTATTTATAAAGAGATTTATGTATTAAAGAAACAGCTAATCCCTGGCAAATTGAATTATCATAACATTGAAGTGAACTCCTTCGTTTCATTCTGGGAGAGCGTGAATGGTTTATGGGGATGCCTTAACCCATCTTAGGATCTGCCTGGGACAAGCCAAAATAAATAAAAAATAAATAAGTGAATTGGAGAGAGCATTTAGCAGCAAATCATCAATGTCCTTCTGTATTCCCAAAAGGTTGCTGCATTAGAGAAACCATGTGAGTTAGGGAAGGAGTTTAGTTTCATCTGTTCTCTTAGTGAGGAGATCTTTCTGTGCTACTTAGATACATACTGAATATCTTGAAGGAGAGGGAGGTGCTGCAAATAACAATATAATAAGATGTATATTATCATAGTGCTTAGAAGCCCCAGTCATGGACCAGAACTTTGCTGGGCAATACGCTGTACAAAACACAAAACCAAAAGATGGTCCCTTCCCGTATACAATCTAAGTGTATACAACTGGCAGATTGAGACAGATGTGAGGAGCCCAAAGACAATATTGGCCAGCAATCTATTTATTTATCCATCTGCTTACATGGCACTAATCAACAAAGAATCCCATTGCCTCATAAGCCGTAGTACAACACCTCATAGTCTCATAGACTCATAGGTCAGAAGGGACCAATCTGATCATCTAGTCCGACCTCCTGCACAAGGCAGGCCACAGAACCCCACCCATCCAATCCTATAACAACCCCTATCCCAGGATCGAGTTATTGAAATCTTCAAAATTGGTTTGAAGACCTCAAGCTGCAGAGAAACCACCAGCAAGCGACCCGTGCCCCACGCTGCAGGGGAAGGCGAAAAACCTCCAGGGCCCCTGCCAATTTGCCCTGGAGGAAAATTCCTTCCCGACCCCAAATATGGCGATCAGCTAAACCCTGAGCATGTGGGCAAGACTCACCAGCCAGCACCCAAGAAGGAATTCTCTGCAGTAACTCAGTTCCCATGCCATCTAACATCTCCCCGCAGATCATTGAGCAGACCTATCTGGTGGTAATCCAAGATCAATTGCCCAAATTACAATCCTATCATAACATCCCCTCCATATACTTATCAAGCTTTGTCTTAAAGCCAGGAAAGTCTTTTGCCCCCACTACTTCCCTCGGAAGGCTGTTCCAGAACTTCACTCCCCTAATGGTTAGAAACCTTCGTCTAATTTCAAGTCTAAACTTCCTAATATCCAGTTTATACCCATTCGTCCTCGTGCCTACATTAGTACTAAACTTAAATAATTCCTCTCCCTCCCTAACGTTAACCCCCCTGATATATTTATATAGAGTAAGCATATCCCCCCGCAGCCTTCTTTTGGCCAGGCTAAACAAGCCAAGCTCTTTGAGTCTCCTTTCATAAGGCAGTTTTTCCATTCCTCGGATCATCCTTGTAGCCCATCTCTGAACCTGTTCCAGTTTGAATTCATCCTTCTTGAACATGGGACACCAGAACTGCACACAGTATTCCAGATGGGGTCTCACCAACGCCTTGTATAACGGTACTAACACCTCCTTATCCTTGCAGGAAATACCCCGCCTGATGCATCCCAAAATCGCATTTGCTTTTTTAACAGCCGTATCACATTGGCGACTCATAGTCATCCTGCTATCAACCAGCACCCCAAGGTCCTTCTCCTCCTCCGTCGCTTCCAACTGATGTGCCCCCAACGTATATCCAAAATTCTTATCATTAATTCCTAAATGCATAACCTTGCACTTTTCACTATTGTATTTCATCCTATTTCTATTACTCCAGTTTACAAGGTGGTTCAGATCTTCCTGAATAGTATCCCTGTCCTTCTCCGTATTAGCAATACCCCCCAGCTTCGTGTCATCCGCAAACTTTATTAGCACATTCCCGCTCTTTGTGCCAAGGTCAGTAATAAAAAGGTTAAATAAGATCGGTCCCAAAACCGATCCTTGAGGGACTCCACTAGTGACCTCCTTCCAGCCTGACAATTCACCTTTCAATACGACCCTCTGGAGTCTCCCCTTTAACCAGTTTCTTATCCAACTTACAACTTTCGTATTCATTCCCATCTTTTCCAATTTGACTAACAGTTCCCCGTGCGGAACCGTGTCGAACGCCTTACTGAAATCTAGGTAAATTATATCTACCGCATTTCCTTTATCTAAGTAATCCGTCACCTTCTCAAAGAAGGAGATCAGATTGGTTTGGCACGATCTACCTTTACTAAATCCGTGTTGCAATTCGTCCCAATTACCATTGACTTCTATGTCCTTGACTACTTTCTCCCTTAAGATTTTTTCCAAGACCTTGCATACTACAGATGTCAAGCTAACAGGCCTATAATTACCCGGATCACTTTTATTCCCTTTCTTAAAAATAGGAACTACATTAGCAATCCTCCAATCATACGGCACAACCCCCGAGTTTACCGATTGCTTAAAAATTTTCGCTAACGGGCTCGCAATTTCACGCGCCAGTTCCTTTAATATCCTCGGATGGAGATTGTCCGGGCCCTCCGACTTCGTCCCATCGAGCTGTTCAAGTACGGCCTCTACCTCAGTTGCGGTAATATCCACTTCCATATCCACATTCCCGTTTATCATCCCTCCATCATCCCAAGGTTCACTAGTCTTATTAAAAACTGAAGCAAAGTACTTGTTTAGATATTGGGCCATGCCTAGGTTATCCTTAATCTCCATTCCATCCTCAGTGTATAGCGGCCCCACTTCTTCTTTCTTTGTTTTCTTCTTATTTATGTGGCTGTAGAACCTTTTACTATTGGTTTTGATTCCCTTTGCAAGGTCCAGTTCAATGCGGCTTTTAGCCTTCCTCACTTTATCCCTACATGTTCTGACCTCACCAAGGTAGCTTTCCTTACTGATCCTGCCTTTCTTCCACTCCCTGTAAGCTGTCTGCTTTTGTCTAATCCCCTCTCTGAGTTGTTTGCTCATCCAGTTTGGCCTACGACTCCTGCCCATGTTTTTTTTCCCCTTTCTCGGGATGCATGCTTCCGACAGTCTCCGCAGCTGCGACTTAAAGTAATTCCAGGCCTCCTCCGCATCCAAATCCACTAATTCCTCCGTCCAATCCACTTCCCTAACTAATTTCCTTAACTCTTTAAAATTAGCCCTCGAGAAGTCAAAAACCCTAATCCCAGATCTACATTTGTTTACCCTTCCATCTAGTTTGAACTGAATCAGCTCATGATCACTCGAACCAAGGTTGTCCCCCACCACCATTTCTTCTACGAGGTCCTCACTGCTCACCAACACCAAATCTAAAATGGCATCTCCTCTCGTAGGTACTTCAACTACTTGATGAAGAAATCCATCCGCTATCACATCCAGAAAAATCTGACCCCTATTATTCTTGCAAGTACTCGTCCTCCAGTCTATATCCGGGAAGTTGAAGTCCCCCATAATCACACATTTCCCCTTTGTGTTTACTTCATTAAAGACATTAAAGAGGTCTCTATCCATATCCCAATCTGATCCCGGCGGTCTGTAGCACACGCCAAGCACTATCTCAGGGGAAGCTCTAGTTGCTTTTTTACCCAATGTGATTTTCGCCCAGACAGACTCTGTCTTATCCATTCCATCGCTTCTTATTTCGCTACAGTTAATGTCATCATTGATGTACAAGGCTACTCCACCACCTTTGCCTTTCTTTCTGTCTTTCCTAAACAGCACATAGCCTTCAATACCCGTGCTCCAGTCATGAGTACTATTCCACCAGGTTTCAGTTATCCCTATAATATCTGGTTTTACTTCCTGCACCAGTAACTCCAGTTCCTCAATCTTGTTACCTAGACTCCTCGCATTAGTGTACAGACCTTTTAATTTTCGGCGTTTGGCATCAGTGACATTCTTTCCTCCGTCGTGCAGAGACCTTTTACCACCAGCATCACCCGTTACTCTGGTTTCTCCACTATTCCTCCTTGGATCAAATCTTGGGACCACAAGGGTATCCCCTCTCACTTTGTTTACTTTCCTCTCCAGGTTACATTCCGGCGTGGAGATCTCCTGAACATCTCCCAACCATCTCCCCCAACTTCCTAGTTTAAAGCTCTCTTGATGAGGTCGGCGAGCCTCCATCCTAGAATTCTATTTCCCTCCTTGCTTAGATGAAGTCCATCCTGAGCGAACAGTCGTCTATCCGTAAACGCTTCCCAGTGACCGTACATCCCAAAGCCCTCCTTATAACACCACTCCCTAAGCCATCTGTTGATCGCCATAATCTTGTCACTCCTTCGTCGCCCCGCTCTAGGAACCGGCAGAATCCCACTGAAGATCACCTGAGCCTCGATGTCTTTGAGCCTCTTCCCCAGTCTGGCATAGTCCTCCTTGATACAGTCCAGCGAGTAACTAGCCGTATCATTCGTTCCCACATGAAGGATAATCAACGGATTCTTTCCCGCTCCCGCTAAGATCGTATTCAGCCTCAGGTCCACATCCTGTATCTTAGCCCCTGGCAGACAGCACACCCTTCTGTTCTCCCGATCAGGTCTAGTTACAGGCCTATCCACTCTTCTCAGTAAAGAGTCTCCAATCACGTAAACTTGCCTTTTCCTGGCGACAGTGTGATTCTGCGGTCTATCCCCCACAGCAGGTGGTCGCAATTCCTTTTGATTTGTATTCGCCCTTACAGTCCTCCTAGGGCTCACACTTGGTGTCGCCTCCATCGACTCCTCCCCTCTTTCTGCAGGACTAGCTGCTCGCCTCTTCTTCCTCGCTCTTTGTCCTTCAGCAGCCTGCTGTGCTCCATCTTGATTTCCCAACTCAGCAAACCTGTTCCTGAGTTCTATTTCTCCACCGCTGGCCCGTCTTTTCCTCTGCCTGGTTCTCCTAGTCACATGCTTCCACCGTCCACTTTCCTCACCCAGCAGCCCCTCCTCAGAGTCCTTTGGTCCTGCTTCTATCTGTCTGAGCTTGTCCCCTGCGCCTCATCATGTCTGTGTTCCATCATCTGCTCAAATCCCCTTCTAAACTCAGCCAGAGTTTCCACTTGCATCTCCAGTCCTCTGACCTTTTCCTCCAGCAGCTCTATCAGGCGGCACTTCATGCAGATGAAACTCCTTTCAGGTGCTCCCTCTAGGACCATGTACATGCCGCAGCTACCGCATCCAGTCATCCTCAGCGTGTCTGCACCTGCTGCCTCCGCCTCCATCGTAGCACTCCAACTCTGTGCCCGGCAATCCACGCCTCACACCACTCTGCAGGCCACCAACAAGGGTTGGGCTGCTCGCAGACCCCTGCCTCTTCTCTGGTCTGCCTTCCTGGTTCCTCTGCCTTGGCCTCCCCTGTAACCTCCCCCTGGAAACTCCCACTGAAACTTCCCTGTTAGCCGCTCTGTTCACTGGCTCCTGTGCCGCTGCAGCTGACTGTGATGAGGTAGGAAAGCATTATTCCCATTTTACAGATGGGGAAGTGAGGCATGGGGTATATGAATGTGCCCCTTATCACAATTCAACATCCTCAGTCACTTCCAAGCACTTGCTCTTATTGTTACTATTAGTTGTATTATAACAGTGCATAGAGGCCCCCTGCCAACCAAGATCAGCCCCCCCTGTGCTAAGTACTGTACAGACACAAAATAAGAGTCCCTGTCCAAAGATTCCAACAAGACTTAAGCATGTGCTTAAAGTTAATACATGTTTAAGTGTTTTTGCTGAATTGGGGCCTCAGTGTCAAGAGGCCAGGTAGCCAGCACTGGGTGTTTCTGGTTTTGACTTCAATGGGATTTAAACACATGCTTAAAATTAAGCATGTGCTGAAGTGCTTTTGCTGAATACGGATCTTAAATACATGTTTAGAACAAAGCACCTACCTAAATTGCTTTGCTGAACAGGGATGGGAACATATGCTTAAATCTATGTTACAAAGTAGCTTGTACTGGGGAGTTTCTGGTTTGGGCAAGTTCCAAGCAAAAATGAACAAAACCAAACAATTCCTCAGCCTGTTGTTGCCAAAATTTATTTACTCCTCCATAGAAAAGGCCATAGTTTAAGGAAGGAAATAAACCTTTAGTGCAAGACTTATCTAAAAGATCCCACAGTGGATGAAATGTACAAGATTAAAGTAAAACAATGGTATGAAGAACAAAGAGGCAGATGTGAAGATTTAGCTGGGAGGGTGTATGTTGGGGACAGGTTTTATATGTTGTTGAGGGCAGTTTTATATGAGCCACAGGGATAAGCTCAAAAGCTAGACTTCTCCAAAGCTTGGAGATGTTCAAACCCATCTCTACACTTTCATATGTAAAGTCCCTCAAGGTAAAGAGGAGACAGGACTTGGCTGTAATAAATACAAAAAGGAGATTCTTTAATGGCTGGTGTGGACAGTTTCTGTGGTTCTCTTTGGCTTGCTGTAGCTCAGAACGATTAACACAGCTTGATCTGCCTGGCATCTTTTTAAGTCCTGGCCTTGGCTAAGAAGAGATTGTTAATTCTACTATACTAGAAATGCAGAAAATGTTAATTGTTATTATAAGTTGCTCTGTGTATAAACTTTATTAATGATTTCTTCCTCTGCATGCAAATTCCAGCAACTCTAGTATCATAATTAAATTAGCATTGTCTATGCTTTAGAGTATTTAAAGTCTGAAATTACAGGTGTCATAAACAGATAGTTAAGGGTTAATAGAACAGGAGTACTTCATGTCTCTTTTGCCTGTAGAAGGTTAACAAGTTCAGTGAGCCTGGCTGTCACCTGACGGGAGGACCAATCAGGGGACAGGATACTTTCAAATCTTGAGGGAGGGGAGTCTTTGTGTGTGCTGTTAGTTTTTGGTGGTTGTTCACTCTGGGGGTTCAGAGGGACCAGACGTGCAACCAGGTTTCTCTCCAATCTCTTTGATACAGTCTCTTATATGTCCAGAATAATGAGTACTAGGTAGATAAGGCGACTTAGGCTTATGTTTGTTTTCTTTATTTGCAAATATGTATTTGGCTGAGAGGAGTTCAAATTTGTATTTTGCTGAAAGGATTTTAATTTGTACTTGTATACTTAGGCTGGGAGGGTATTCCCAGTGTCTATAGTTGGAAGATCCTGTAACATATTCCATCTTAAATTTACAAAGATAATTTTTACTGTTTTGCTTTCTTTAATTAAAAGCTTTTCTTGTTTAAGAACCTGATTGTTTTTTATTCTGGTGAGACCCCAGGGGACTGGGTCTGGATCCACCAGGGAATTGGTGGGGAGAAAGAGGTTATTTTCTCTCTGTGTTAGGATTACTTTCTCTCTCAGGGAGAGTCTGGAAGGGGGAGAGAGAAGAGGGGAGAAGGTGGATTTTCCTCTCTGTTTCAAGATTCAAGGAGTTTGAATCACAGTGATCTTCCAGGGTAACCCAGGGAGGGGAAGCCTGGGAGAGGCAACGGTGAGGGAAAGAGTTTACTTTCCTTGTGTTAAGATCCGGAGGGTTTGGGTCTTGGGGGTCCCTGGGCAAGGTTTTGGGGAGGCCAGAGTGTACCAGGCACTGGAATTCCTGGTTGGTGGCAGCACTACAAGTACTAAGCTGGTAATTGAGCTTAGAGGAATTCATGCTGGTACCCCATCTTTTGGACACTAAGGTTCAGAGTGGGGAATTATACCATGACAACAGGCAATAACTATAAAGGAGAGTGACAACTAATGCCGATAACTCATTCCTGCAGAAACTGGGCCGAAGCAGAGCAGTAACAACAGTTTTTATTCACAACAGCTACTTTATGATACTCATTAAGCTAATTTTTATTATCACAAAATCTTAGAACAGTTGAGTCAGGTTATTTGTGCTGAGATTTGAAATGCTCCAGTCTTGAATAATTAGTATTGTGACACTGACTTACATCACGGTCGCAGACTTGATACAAAAAGCAGTCTGGTCCAGTGGCTAGGGCCGCAGACTTGGATCCAAGAGACCTGCATTTATTCCCAGCTTTTCAACTAACCAGCTACATGACCTTAAATAAGCCTCATCCTCCTTAGTCTCTTGCCTATTTTGACCTCCATCATGCAAAGACTTATGCATGGGCTTGACTTTACACCCTGTGAATAGTTCTACTGCTGTCAGGTCTGAGTAGAACTCCTCTTACCCATGCTCAGCCAAGAACCTTTCCTCAACTAAGAAAACCTCTATCACAACTTTGGTCAACAACAAAAGTGTAGTACAACTACAAGCCGGAGCTCTGGGTGTTGTAAAACCTGGTTGGTACAGCTTTTAAATCTTCAGAGGTTTTTTTGTGTTTTACCAGGGAACAAAGCTTTAAATCACAGAGACTACAGTAAAATTGCTTTTGCTTTCCAAAAAAAAAATGGGGCCTCGTACACCACAGCGTTGAGGGCAGGGGATCAACACAGCAGCAGCAGTGCTTGCAAGATGACTTCACTAGACTATGGAGACCATGAAATCTGTTAACCCTCCAAACTCCTGATTCCTGAATATCAGAGGCTTGAAAAGAAAGGACTGCAAAAATATGCCTTGATCTAGTTTTCTGTTTTGTTAAATAGTCATTCCATTGGATTTTAATCTTCTGTAATAGACATGACAAAGCCACAAAAAACCCGCAGACATTGGGCTTGTTTTTGGCTTAATTGGCTTGTGAGTTGCTTGTTGGCTAGTTTTTGGCTTGTAGCTTGTTGTAGCTTTTTTTTTTTGTTCGGCTTCCGGCAAGTGGGGGCAAGGGACAAGCACGGGCAATGGGGTGAGAGAGTTAGGGGAGCACAGCGGGTCCACCACAGTCCCAGACTGCACAACAAGGAGATCTAGTCACATAAAGTGTTGGGGTTCTTAGGGACTGGCTTGTTTTGGACTTGTTTTGAAATGGGATTAGCTTGATTTTTGTCTTATTGTGGAAGTCAGGGTGCTTATTTACTGCTTGAAATTTGGCAACTGTGTTCTGTAAATACAGAAGAAAAAAGTAAGCTATGTATGAGAAACCAGGAGAGCTTTTAAGAGACACAGTTCACAAATTTAGTTTTATGAGAATCAGTGGAAAGAACTGTATAGAACCACTGGCCAAGAGTGGTTTAGAAGTAAACAAAACCTTTGTATGAGCTGTGTAAACCCATGTAAATTAGCTGTTAGCTGGTGAAATGGATTGTCTGATCCAACAACAAATCTTACAAAAAATCTTTCACTTCTACCTCTTGGAGAGGTGGATCAGCTACATGAGAGGAAAACCCCTTCCGTTGACGAAGAAAGCTTCTATGCTACTGTGTCACATGACTGGGGCCTGGAGCAGGACTCAGGCTCAGTGATCACAGCAGAAGTCAGGCCTAGTGGTTAGGACCAGGAGTTGGCAGCCAGGAACTGGAGCCCAGGGTCAGAGCTGGAGTCAGGCCCCAGTGCCAGAGGTGAGGGTCAGATCTGAATTACCTGGAGTGAGGCAGGAGAGAGGTTGGGGCCAAGACAGGAGCGGGGCAGGATACAATCAGGTCCTATCACAGCCATAGGCTTAAGGGCCAGTCTGCTGACTCTTCCAACCGAACAGGGATGGTAGCTACTCAGGCAGCCTGCTACAGGCCAGCTGTGCTTGTCAGGTTGCCCAGAACCAGCACTACTGCAGGCCCTAATTCCTGCTATGCAGCACAACCGTGAAATAGCTGCAGCACTGTAGATGTAGTGTAGACCAGAGGTTCTCTAACTGGGAGGGAGTCCTCCTGGAAGGCATGGAAAATATTCAGGGTGGGGGGCGAGAAGCATTAGGAGTCAACTGAATACATTTTACCCCTCAGCAATGACTAACTAGCAAAGCTGATTCCTCTGGATATATCAGATCCTCAAATGGCGCTGTGCATTTTGGATGGATTTCTGCTAAGTTTGCATAGCGTTATACAAAGTTGTCACCATCTGTACATGAATCTGTTTGCTACAGTATGGTGTGCATATTTAATTGTCAGCATTGACCCCTAACTGCAGTTTTGCTTTTGCTCTTATTACAATGGATTGTTGGCTCTATTTGAATCAATGCCTTGCTGTTTTTAATATTTAGTGAGAGTCACATGTTCATTTTTTAAAAATAGGTATATGTACTTGGGGAGGGGGCTAAAACTACTTCAGACACAAAGAAGGGGGCCATGAATATGTTTGAGAACCACTGGTGCAGATATACCCCTAGTGAGAGACAATCCCCTGAAGAATGTACAGCTTAGAGAGAGTGTCACAGGGTGAGAGGGGAATGAACGGTGAAGTAGGCTGGTTTCCAGTCCAGCTTGCTATCCACTAAACTATGTCACTTCCCCAGCACAAACTGGATTTGAATCTGTTTAGTTAAAGGCATCCATTTTGCTGGCAGTCTCTCTCTCTCTTGGCAATTATATTGCATGCGTTACCCTGGTGCCTGCGCGCCTGTTCCAGGAAATCATTTGGAGAGCAGCTAGGTCACCCAGTGTCCATCCGGTCAATTATTTTAGGAGTGGTTGGAGATTTCCACACTTGCAAAAGTAGTTACTTGGCGATCAATAGAGCTCGGAGCGAAGGAGATATCCCTCTTCATTAGGACATCGATCTTTATACTGACACCCCGGAATGTTTTATGGTTGGTTGGAAGTTCTGCAGAGGAAAAAAAAATCCCAAACTTTATCAGCTAGAGAACGAGTGTTTAGCTGCTACTGCCACTTTGGTTTTCAGCAAGACACAGGAGAAACGTACTGGCCAACAAGGTTCTGATTCAGCCTTGCCCTGTACAACATGGAGTCATTTGCACTGAAGTCAGTGCTTGGTAGTGCTTCATACCCGCTTTGTGCTCCACGAGGTGTAGGGCAAGGCAGAACAGGATCCTCAGGATTTTATCTTGTCATGGGCTGAATGCCTTTAACTCCTTTTGAGTTCAGGGAAGTTATGTGTTGCTCATCTCCTTGTAAGAGGCACTCCACACTTTGCAGAATTGAGCCCTTAGGCAGGGGTGAAAGTAACTCCGAAGACTTACCAGTATGGAGGCCAGCTCTGGCCCCTGGAAGGGGCGGGGCCCTGGGCAAAACAGACGAGGATGGGGGTGAGTGTCCCCCAGCCAGCCCTTCCATGCTACCTGGGGCTCCAGCAATGATTTAAAGGGCCCGGGGCTACTGCGGCAGCTGCGGCCGGAGCCCCAGGCCCTTTAAATGTCCGGCCCCAGGGCAGCTGCTCCTTCCTCCCCGCCGTCAGCAGCCAGAGGGACAAAAGGGACAACTACATTAAAGTGCCGCCAAAGCAGCGACTTAAGCAGGGTCCTTTGCCTTGGCAACCCTTTAACATTGTTGCCTCTTCCCCTCCCCGTCGACAGCCCTGCCAGTACAGACCCTACCGGCAGGACCAGCAACGGGGGAGGCAAAAGGGGCAAAGAACCGTACCAGCCCACTGTCACCCCTGCCCTTAGGGCTCAACTGCATAATTACCATAAACCCTAAGTAAGGGGAAGCTGGACTGCTCCAGGAGTAGGGCAGGGGCAGAATGGTGACTCCAAGTCACAGGTTGGTCACTGGTTCTGTCCTTTCTCCAGGGAGCAATAACCTGCAGAGATTATTCCCACTTCAACTTCAGCTCAGCTGTGCTGGCAGGTGCAATGGGGAGTCTGGATTTCACCTGCTCCGTTCCCATATTTATGCAAGGGGGAGCAGTAGACCCCATGGAGACTTCTTTCCTTTCCCAGCCTGTGCTGTAACCGACACTGCATGCAGCCCAAGCAGGGGAATATGGAGCATGTAAAGCAGGTCGAAATTTCGCCCTTATTGGATTTTGGATTGTTCAAAATCTGTATTGGGGTCTGAACTATAGGGCTCAGCCCCTTCCCTCGTTGCAGCTTTTACACTCAAATAACGTAAAAGGGAATTTCAAGTTTATTATTATCCCTTATGATGCTCCTGAAAGGTGTTGAGCTGGCAGCCATGGGAAATAAATTAGTTGTTTATTTTCAGAGCAAGTACAGCATGGGCGGCAGCAGGGCCCAAGTCCCTCACACTGTCCCCACCAGTGTACTGTACCTCATCCATGACTGGGTTTCATTCCAACCGGCGAACTGAACATGATCAGGGCCATAGCCCATTATCAGTCCTTGGAGCCATGCAATCTCTTCTGTTTATGAACTGTAAAAAAATGTACTTCTGCCTAGTTGTTTCCTAGGTCCAGGATTTTCAGCATTGAAGTCAACGGAGCTATACCAATGTACACTAGCTGAGTACCTACTGCATTCTGCAGGAATTGCAGGGTTGCTTGAAGATACACTTACAACACAGACATCTCCTACTTCAACCAGAAATAATATTTGTGTTAATGAATTCTAAATATGGA
This sequence comes from Gopherus evgoodei, assembly GCF_007399415.2. NCBI lineage: Eukaryota > Metazoa > Chordata > Testudines > Testudinidae > Gopherus > Gopherus evgoodei. Next base: position 154,091,219 of record NC_044323.1, on the reverse strand, counting down.
ACGATCAAATCACATTCAGCGAGGCATAAACTGGCGAGCACAGGGTCGAGACAGATTTTTTTTTTCTCCATTTAGATTCATACATTTTTGGAGACCGTATGAGCATCTGGTCTGACTTCCTGCCGCATAATGCAGGCCATAGGATTTCACCCAGTGATTCGTGCCGCTACTCAACAACTTGTGGTCAAGCACAAGCATTTCTTTGTGGGCACGTGTGCACTGCAAGCTGTAGGTCTGACTCATAGCTTGAGGAGACATACCCGAGCCAGCTGTGAATGAGATTGAACGCTAACCGATGAGAGACGCCTTGGCAGCAAGAGCACCAGGAGGGGCTAGCACCCCATGTATGAACCCGTCCAAAACGTTAGATTGGTCCAATGGTTACAGCCAGGGCTGTCCCTAGGAGGATGCGGTTGTGACGAACTGGGAATGTTCTTAATGTTTTCTCTGGATACTGTGTAGGTGCCTCAGTGTCCCCTATGTAGTTCTTAAGTATCAAGCAGAGCAAAGGGCCAGTGCACCTAAATGCCTGGCACTCTATCTCCTAGCAATTGAACCCTGCAAGGTGCCAACTGAAGGTGTTGGAGACAAAGAAGTCAGGTGACCTCCTGGCCTGGGAAAGAAGCTGAGCAGAGGAGGAGGTGCTGGAGTGGTTTTCAATCTGGAGCTGGCTGGGGACGAGGAGTGAAGTGCAGATGGGGGGGTCTGGCTCACTGCCCCCTAGAATGGACCTGGCCAAGGGATCTGGTTCGCTGTACCTACAAGCTCTGTTTTAGACCGTGTTCCTGTCATCAAATAAACCTCTGTTTTACTGGCTGACTGAGAGTCACGTCTGACTGCAAAGTGGGGGTGCAGGACCCTGTGGCTTCCCCAGGACCTCGCCTGGGCGGGCTCGCTGTGGGAAGCGCATGGAGGGGCAGAGGATGCTGAATGCTCCAAGGAGAGACCCAGGAGCTGAAGACGTGAGCTTCTTGCCCTGAAAAAGTCTGCTCCAAGGGAGAGGAGGCTCCCCAAAGTCCTGACTGGCTTTGTGGGGAGCAGTTCCAGAGCATCGCCCAGGGACTCCGTGACAGCAGGGCCCAGAGCAGAAATGATGTATCTGTCACACCCAGGACTGGCGCTGACCAGTTGCACCAGTGGCCTGTGGGGTCCCCCAGAGTGTGGGGCCTGGAGCAGTCATCCTGATTTGCTGTACCCAAGGGATGGCTCTGGTTATAGCTTTAGCCTACAACTCAGGAGATCTCCATTCAATTCCCTGTGTTACCTTGCTCAAGTCACTTAGTCTTTTTGTGTCATATCTCCATCTGTACAGTGAAAATAATAGCATTTTCCTACCTCACAGGGGTGTTTGTGAGGATAAATACATTAGAAATTGTTAGGTGTACAAATATTTTGGTAATGGGAACCATAAGTGCTTAAGAGAGAGAGATAAATCAAAGCTTAGAGCAAAGGAAGGTGAACAAAATATTACCCTTATTTTCATCGGGAAACTCAACCACAGCAGGGACTGGAACATCCCCTCCCTTTTCAAAGAGAGTGGGGGTCAAATTAACTTAATGGGCCCATCTGTTTAGCTGCCCACTGTCCTACAGTAAGAATAGTCTCACAAATAAGTCGTGCGACAGAAATACTGCACAGTGGCATTGCCCTGACATCTTAGCCAGAAAGAACACTTCCTAATGTATTGGCAGTTGAAGGAGACAGAAATAAGAGACAAGAAGTTGGGAAATGGGGATATTAAGAAAACCTGTCAAATGCCATACTGGACATTTTCAGCTTCCCAGTCAGTGAAGGCCAGGTTCTGGGCCAGAGCAGTAGCTGGCATAGATTGATGTAGCTCCATTGACTTTAGCAGGGTGACACACCAATGTACACCAACGGAGGATCTGGCCTTCTGAATCTAACACTCAGACAAGGAAGCTAGCGTGGACAGATGCATGGAGGAGAAATACTCTCTGTGGGGTCAAGACCAGCTCCAGAACCACTCCATGACCACTAATGGTGCACCCCTGAGGGGAAGGGAGGATCCAAGTCACAAAGAATCCTCTGGCCCATCTTGCCTCCTCTTACCCCTTATTGGAAAAAAAGTATGTGCCTTGTACCTGGTCCAGGATAACAGCCTACTCTTGCTGTCAGCTAATGTAGCTAAACCTTTAACCCAAATGATAGCATTCTGTGCTGAGGTATGGCATTCAAACCCTGCTGCTGACCCTGGCAGGAGATTATTACATTGTCAGGATTCATTACCTGAGTGCTGGAAGTAGGGGTCCCACTCTCCCCTGGCTTGAAGTGGTTTCCATCATATACAGGGTTTACAGTTTGGTTCAATGGCTCTCAGCACCCCCACTATGCAATTTGTTCCAGCACCCCTGAGTCATTATATAGGAACAGATCTTCTGCTGGTGTAAATTGGCATCCATCAATTTATTTCAATGGAGCCGCACCAGTTTATATCAAATGAGCATCTGTCCCATAATGTTTAAAGGACAAACATGACTAAAGGACTAAAGGACCTTTTTTGGCCTTAGTGTAAGAGGCAGAATCTGATTTTCCAGAGCACATTTTCCACCTGCAGGTGGTAATAGGCACAATTCACAGCACTTATATTATTGTTGGAAATTATTAATAGCACTACGGTAGCTCTGAGAGATCAATATCAGGGCCCCATTGTGCTAGTCACTGTGTGCACACAGTCACAGATAATCCATACCCCCACACTTTATATAGATGAAGTATAAGGCTGCATATAACTGGCAACTGAGACTTAGGGAGGTGGAGTGACTTAAGGTACATTTACACTACAAATTCTACAGCAGTACAGCTGCATGGCTGGAGCACAGACACACACTACAGCAATGGAAGGGGATCTTCCGTGAGGCAGTATCTAGGGTGACAGAAGAATTCTTCCATTGACCTAATGCTGTCTAAACTGGTGTTTAGGTTGGTTTAACTATGGGCTTGTCTATACTGAGAGTGCTCCAGTGGCACTACTGTAGCGCTTAGGAAGATGCTATCTGTACCAACGGGAGAGATTCTCCTGTTGGCGTAGGTACTCCTCCTCCCCAAGGATGGGAAAAGCCCTCCTGTCAACATAGCACTCTCCACATCAGGAGCTAGGTTAGTAGAACTGCGTCACACAGGGCTGGGGATTTTCCACATCCCGGAGTGACACAGTTACACTGGTGTAGGTTACAGTGCAGATCAGGGCTAAGTCTCTGAAGGATATGAATTTTTCACACCCCTGAGAGATGTAGCTCAGTCACTTTAAGTGATGACCAGCCGTTACCCAAGGCCATACAACAAGTCACTGGTAGAGCAGCGAATAAATCTATGAATCTATGAATATAACCCAGGCCCCTGACTTCTAGTCTAGTACGAGATCAATTTACATGTCTAAATACTTGATCTGTGCATTTGATACGGTTCCACATGGGGAATTATTAGTTAAATTGGAAATGATGGGGATCAGTATGAAAATTGAAAGGTGGATAAAGAACTGGTTACAGGGGAGACTACAACGGGTCGTACTGAAAGGTGAACTGTCAGGCTGGAAGGAGGTTACTAGTGGAGTTCCTCAGCGATTCGTTTTGGGACCAATCTTATTTAATCTTTTTATTACTGACCTTGGCACAAAAAGTGGGAATGTGCTAATAAAGTTTGCAGATGACACAAAGCTGGGAGGTATTGCCAATATAGAGAAGAACTGGGATATAATTCAGGAAGATCTGGGTGACCTTGTAAACGGAAGTAATGGTAATAGGATGAAATTTAATAATGAAAAGTGCAAGGTCATGCATTTAGGGATTAATAACAAGAATTTTGGTTATAAATTTGGGACACATCAGTTAGAAGTAACAGAGGAGGAGGAGGACCTTGGAGTATTGGTTGATCACAGATGACTATGAGCTGCCAATGTGGTATGGCCGTTAAAAAAGCTAATGCGGTTTTAGGATGCATCAGGCGAGGTATTTCCAATAAAGATAAGGAGGTGTTAGTACCATTATACAAGGCACTGGTGAGACCTCATCTGGAATACTGTGTGCAGTTCTGGTCTCCCATGTTTCAGAAGGATGAATTCAAACAGGAACAGGTACAGGGAAGAACTATTAGGATGATTCAAGGAATGGAAAACCTGTCTTATAAAAGGAGACTCAAAGAGCTTGGCTTGTTTAGCCTAACCAAAATAAGGCTAAGGGGAGATATGATTGCTTTTTATAAATATATTAGAGGGATAAATATCAGGGATGGAGAGGAATTATTTAAGCTTAGTACCAATGTGGACACAAGAACAAATGGATATAAACTGGATACTAGGAAGTTTAGACTTGAAATTAGATGAAGGTTTCTAATCATTAGAGGAGTGAAGTTCTGGGACAGACTTCCAAGGGGAGTGGTGAGGGCAAAAGACATGTCTGGCTTCAAGACTAAACTTGATAAGTTTATGGAGGGGATGGTATGATAGGATAGCCTAATTTTGTCAATTAATTGATCTTTGATTATTAGCAGGGAAATATGCCCAGTGGTCTGTGAGGGATGTTAGATGGGGTGGGATCTGAGTTACTACAGAGAATTCTTTCCTGGGTGCTGGCTGGTGAGTCTTGCCCACATGCTCAGGGTTTAACTGATTGCCATATTTGGGGTCAGGAAGGAATTTTGCTCCAGGGCAGATTGGCAGAGGCCCTGGAGGTTTTTCGCCTTCCTCTGCAGCATGGGGCACGGGTCACTTGCTGGAGGATTCTCTGCACCTTGAGGTCTTTAAACCATGATTTGAGGACTTCAATAACTCAGACATAGGTTAGGGGTTTGTTACAGGAGTGGGTGGGTGAGATTCTGTGGCCTGCATTGTGCAGAAGGTCAGACTGGATGACCATAATGGTCCCTTTTGACCTTAAGTCTATGAATCTATGACTCCTTGTGACATACCTGCTCTATTTACATGATTGTCTACCTGATCAGTGGGTTCAGTCCAACATGCCACACAACAAGTCCACAATTAATTGTGGGTTCAAGACTTCAAGCATGAAATTGAGCCCACAAAATCAGGTCAGGATAAGGCCCTTTTTAAATGGAGACCTGTGTTCTTTCCATTAAAAAAGACCCAATAATGGTCTGTCTTAAACTGGCCTGCACAAATTGTGCCCCTCACAATAGCTTTCCTAAGTTGATTATTAATTTCAAGAAACAGCACGTCAAGGTTGGGATTATATTTCCACTTCCAAGTTTTATTTGTTTGAATGAGAAACCTATACTCAAGCACAGCAAGCAGAAGATTGGCTGACACAGCAGTGGCAGTAGAAGGTAATGGGTTACTCATACAGGTTCCTTAATCTCTAAACCAAAGCTAAAATTGCTTCATCCAGCAGCACTTTCTTTTCATTCCAGGAAACCTAAAGCCCACTCCATTTCATTCCCCAATTTTATTTTTAGGAGACTTGCTTTTGTTTCCACAGATATCATTTTCCAATCCTTTCTTGGCAGGTACCACTGTGAAATATGCTTGATATATCAAAAAGCACAGTGAGTCCTGAAATTAAGCCCCACACTGCAGTACATCTGTATGAAACAGAAAATTTTAATCACTCTGCTATTAAATTGCTATATTCAGAAGTTATATGTTTATGAACAGCAGTTTATTTTTGTCCCCTTCCTCCTTCATAGCTGTGATTGGTGTCATTTAGTGCAAGAAATCTCTGTGCAGGGGAGGGGAGAAGACATGAATATCCATCATACATTCACCGGTTGCATTCAAGCTGGGCCGTATCTTGTTTTAAGCAGAAGATCACTTTTTCTGCACCTGTCTCTCAACTATGGTTTACGGCTCATCTGTGCGGGAGACAGAGCTTTCCCTGGAGCCAGTTTGTGCCTATGGAATGAACTCCCAGGGGAAGGAACTAAGGACCATCACAGAGTTCATCCCTTCTGCTTCAAGTGCAAGGCTCACTTCTCTGAATCCCTTCTCTAACACAAACACATGTAGATAAAAACAACAAAATAACTGCATGCACAATGCCCTTGGAGAAAGAATGAAAAAACAATCCACACGTGACAGTGACAGTCACATTGCTTAATGCATTACTGGAAGGTGAACAGATACTACAGTTATGAGCTTGGTGAAAGACTTGAATAGAATAGAATAAGAATAGAATAGAATAGAACAGAACTTCTTTCCTCTCTTCTAGCTGTTGTGCTACCTGAAGAGAGGAAAGAAGTTCTCTTCAAGTAGCACAACAGTGGATAATTGATTACACTTTTATTTAGTAATGTAAATGCTTCTAATAATGAAGTTTTTGCTGAGAAGAGGTACATTTCCCACCTCTAAAAGACTGATCTCCGAATACAGAGAAAACGGAACAGAGTGGTGCCTAACATCTGTTTAATCTATAATACAACATTCTCTAATAGCCTTGCAACTGTCATAAAATACTAACAATTTTTGGTTAATGTATTATTTATCTGCCAACACGACATCATTTCCATGTTCATTTATTTAGTCCAGTGTCTGTGCACTGTGGGTTAGTAAAGTCTCTAGTGCAGTGTTGAGAGACACAGAAGTTAAAAGGCCAGAGGGAAAATGTAGACATGACTGATTTATTTATATTTATGAGTCAAAGATTAACTCTTCTCCACTTAATTGAAACTGTGCACCAGACTCTCAGTTACTCTGCTCCTGCCCTGAGATTTAAATCACTATTGAACTCCCTGGGTGCAACCTTGGGCCTATTGGACTCAGGGAGAGTTTTGCCATTGACTTTCAGGGGCCCCTATGTTCTAGGACTGGGCAGAGGTCTGTGCAGCCCTGATGTACATTGGAGCAGATGTACACGTGCAGTGATTTGCACCAGTGCAACGTGAGAATTACAGAGTTTTACACCCTTTTTGCACTGTTGTAAGTGACCACGTAACTCAATTAGTGTTACAAGTCCCCCACTGCATTGATTCACAGAGGATTTGAGCTATTACAGTCCCCAGCTACAAAGCCTTGTTATTGCAGCTCAAGCTATAGTAACTCATGGTTTTAGCTCTGGAGATCCCTGGTTCAGTCCCTGCTGTGTTGGCCAAAAGAGCAGCTCATCCAGCATTTGAACCACTGAGAGTCTCCGATGGTTGAGATGAGCTTCCTTTGAGCAGCGGAAGTGTGTAACCTACTAATGTCATGTTTGCACAAAGTGTGGTGCAACAGTGAATTGTGCCCTGAATTTTGTGTCTCCTTAAAGTGGAGCAGCAACAAAATCTCAGACTTTCTATGAAAGATTCATCTGAGTAGGAAGTTCTGACAGCATGCCTGGGGCTTGAGGAGATAGACTGAGTTTATTGTATTGGCAAGAGAACTCAATCATAGTTAGTTACATGACTACCCTAGTGAGTAATTTAGGGAATCCCACATCCTGGACTAGATTCACACCAAAAGCAGTGTGTCCTTATCGTTGTTGCTCTTAGACCAAAGACCCTACCATGCAGTTTGGAGTGATTCATCACCAATGCTGTCCTCTTGCAAGAGATTTCTCTGAATGTCTTTCCTATTTACAACCAGTGTGAAATGAAGTTAAATTAAAAAACAAAACAGCGCAACCCTTTGAGAAATCAAGCTGACGAAACTTAACTTAATTATCATCTGGCAGTGTTCTCCGTAGCTTCCTAATAAAAGGCCATGCTGTGATTCATGCAAAAGATGATATGAGGGAGAAGGATGGATATTATAAGAAAGACGCCCCATCTTCCTTTTTTCTTTGCTACCTGAGTCACCCATTCCCTAGCCGCTGTTTGCCAGAAGCTGGGAATGGGCGACAGGGGATGGAACACTTGATGATTACCTGTTTTGTTTATTCCCTCTGAAGGACCTACCTTTGGCTCTGTTGGAAGACAGGATACTGGACTTGATGGACCATTGGTCTGTCCCATTATAGCCGTTCTTATGAGTTATTAACAGTCACAGACAACTTTCCCAAGATGTTTGATTCCTCCTCACACCAGACATGCCGTTGACCTGAGATAAACTTCAAGACACGGAGCATTTAGAAAGGCAATGATGATGCACCAACTCAAAGATAGGAAGCTAGTCCATGAAAATGTAATGCTGTGGTGACCCAGGGTAGGTCTGTAATGTAATTATAGCTCAGGTAGACACACCCAAGCTAGATTTAACCTAGTTTGCTTGGGTTCTGGAGGAGTTAAACTGCAGCCACATGGGCTTCAGCTCAGGATGAACAAGCCTGCCTGTAATCCTGCAGCCAGCCCAAGCCGAGGTGCTCTCTGCCACAGTTTCACTGCTCTGGGATGCGAGATAGCTAAACTGCATTATAGATATGCCCACTGAAGGTGTAGGAAGGAAGATTTCTTGCAAACTACACTGACAGCTCCAATAGATTCAGGCACTGATCCAACAAAGCATTTAAGCACACGCTTAACTTCAAGAATTCAAGCAGCCCCAGGCCCAAATCCTGCTGCCATTGGAGTGAATGGCAAAACTCCCACCAGCGAAAAGTTCTTCTTTGAGTGATTGCTCATATCCATTCCAGGTAGGTGTACGCGCCGTGCGTGCACGTCTGCCAGAAACTTTTTACCCTAGCAACTCCAGTGGGCCGGCAGGTCGCCCCCTAGAGTGGCACCAGTATGGCACCAGATATATACCCCTGCCGACCCACCCGCTCCTCAGTTCCTTCTTACCGCCGTGTCGGTTGCTGGAACTGTGGAGTGCGGCTTGCTGACCTCCACGTCCCTAGCTCTCCTGTACTTGTTCGTCGTTTTTAGTTGTAAAAAGTTCATAGTTAAGTAGTAGATAGACTGTTCGCATAGTAGTTAGTTAGAATCTTGTATATAGTTGTCTAACATCACTTGCAGGTGGGCCGTTGCCCTCCCCGGCACCCGGCACCGGGCCCATGCCTGGCTCGCCGGGCTTCAAGCAGTGCTCGGCATGCAAGAAGCCGATGCCTACGAGCGATCCCCACGACGCGTGCCTTAAGTGCCTGGGGGAATCGCACATCAGCGAGAAGTGCCGCATTTGCAAGGGTTTTAAGCCTCGCACGAAGAAGGAGAGAGACCAAAGACTCCGCGCTCTCCTTATGGAAGCGGCTCTGTCTCCGGCACCGGCGGCGCAGTCAGCCAGTTCTACTCTGGCACCGGACCGCGCTGGCACCGGCAAGATTCCCCGGCACCGACCATCTCCGACACCGGGAGCAGACTCACGTCCCTCGGCGTCTGCAACACCATCCAGGCAGGCCCGAGTGGAGCGCCTGGCACCTACCCTTGCCGCGGCACCGCCTGCAGGGCTGCTGTCAACTCCGGGCCCGGAAGGTCCATCGAGTCCAGCCCCTCCTAGCTCCCCCTTAAGATCAGGGGTCGAGCTACGGGTACCGTCTACGCCGGAGACCTTTGCCTCGGCTCGGGACTTGATCGCAATGATGGAGCCATCGCAGCCTCAGCCGGCACCCTCGGGACGAGTAACCTCCAGGGGTAAACCGATGCTTCGAGCGCTGTCTCCCGAGTCCCGGCACCGATCACCCCGGAGGCGAGAACGCTCGCACTCGGGGCGCCGCTCGGAGTCCCGGCACCGTTCTCCCAGGCGGTACCGGTCGTACTCACGGCACCCATCGCCATCTGCACGGTCCCGGTCGGGCTCGTCTCACCGCCGGCACCGAGACTCCAGGAGCCGTTCACTTCGGCGTTCGGCTCCTCGGTCGACCTCCCGGCACCGAACCTGTGGTAGGTCCCGATCCCGGTCGACCTCCCGGCACCGCGCCGGTGGCAGGTCCCAGTCTCCGCTGCCGTCCCGGCACCGCGCTCATCAAAGGTCACGGTCCCGCTCCCGGCACCGACATCGCTCCCGATCCCGATCCGGATCCCAGCACCGATGTGGGTCGCGGCACCATGCCTCGGCACCGAGGGGAGCGTCGGTCTCGGCGCACAGAGTCGCATACCAATCAGGCTCAGTGCCTCCGTGGCCCTCTAGGGAGCCATCGATCTCTTCCCAGATTGACAGCGCCTATGCCATGGGCCAGGACAGACAGTCGGCCCTGTTCCAGGACCCTCCCACAACAGCGAGGGCCTCAACAGTGGGGGTTTTGGACCCCATGGGCGTATTCCCAAGCCCGGGGTCCGCAACACATTACCCCCCCGCCCTACGGGGGAACGCAGACCTCCGGAGGCGACGGGATCTAGACCCCCTTACTCCCCGGAAGCAGACGGCAGGTCCAGTCACCGGGACCCAGAGTTCCCTCCAGGGATGGAGGTGCAGCCCCACACGGACCCCCCCGTGGACACTTTGTTGCTGGGGGTTTCCTCGTCCTCTTCTCCAGCCGAGGCAGTGGCGGGTACCTCGTCCTCCAGTCCTCCCCCGCTGGATCTTAGGGCACACCAAGACCTCCTCCGCCGGGTGGCACAGAACTTGGACTTGCAAGCGGAGGAGGTGTCTGAAATTGAGGACTCGGTGGTGAGCATCCTTTCCGCCGATGCGCCCACCAGAGTGGCCCTGCCCTTTATAAAGACAATCCAGGCCAACGCCACTAACATCTGGCAGTCACCGGCCTCCATCCCTCCGACCGCTCGAGGGGTGGAACGAAAGTACATGGCCCCCTCGAAGGGCTATGAATACTTATACGTTCACCCGACACCCTGCTCGTTGGTGGTCCAGTCGGTGAACGACAGGGAGCGCCACGGGCAAGAGGCCCCAGCGCCCAAGTCGAAGGAGGCGAGACAAATGGACTTCCTGGGCCGCAAGGTCTATTCGGCGGGGGTGCTACAGCTCCGGGTCTCAAACCAGCAGGCCCTCCTCAGCCGCTACTCCTTCAACTCGTGGGTAGCGGCGGGGAAGTTCGCGGAGCTCTTGCCTCAGGACGCCCGCCAGGAGTTTTCCACCATCCTGGACGAGGGCAAGAAAGTAGCAAGAACATCGCTACTTGCCTCCCTTGATGCTGCTGACTCGGCCGCTCAGACCCTGGCCTCGGGGCTCACGATGCGCTGAATTTCTTGGCTGCAGGTCTCTGGCCTTCCACCGGAGCTCCAACATACAATCCAGGACCTCCCCTTTGAAGGCCAGGGCCTGTTTTCTGATAAAACAGACCCTAGACTAAAAGACCTCAAGGACAACAGGGTCATAATACGGTCGCTGGGAATGCATACGCCTGCAAGACAGCGCAGGCCATTCCGGCAGCAGAACCAGCAGCAGCAGCCGCGGCTGTACCCTCAGTTCCGCCCGCGGCAGGAACAACCGCCGCAGGCAGTCCGGTGGCCAAACGGGGCAGAACCAAGGCTCCACCAAGGCCCCTCCAGGGCCTAAGCCTTCATTTTGAAGGTGCACCCGAGGGCGCAGTACCAGTTTCCCCTCCGGATCCCTCCCCGCAGTTTTCCAACCGCTTTTCTTTTTTCCTCCCGGCGTAGACCCGAATAACGTCGGACCGTTGGGTCTTGCGTACGGTGCAGGCCGGTTATCGCCTGCAGTTTTCTTCGCCTCCCCCCCCACCCTCCATCCCCGTCCCTCTTCAGGGACCTCTCTCACGAGCAATTCCTCTGTCAGGAGGTGCACACGCTCCTTGTCAAGGGAGCCATAGAGTCGGTTCCGGAAAACAAGAAGGGCAAGGGGTTTTATTCCCGCTACTTTCTAATCCCCAAATCCAAGGGTGGCCTCAGGCCCATCCTCGACCTGCGGGAACACAACAAGTATATCGTGAAGTTGAAATTCTGCATGGTATCCCTTGGAACCATCATCCCATCCCTGGATCCCGGAGACTGGTACGCAGCCCTTGATATGCAGGACGCTTACTTTCACATCTCCATTGCCCCCCAACACAGACGTTTCCTCCGCTTTGTGGTCGGCCGCCAACATTATCAATTTGCGGTCCTTCCGTTTGGCCTCTCTACGGCCCTGAGGGTGTTTACAAAATGCATGGCAGTCGTCGTCGCACACCTTCGACTTTGCCGCATTCACGTCTTCCCCTACCTGGACGACTGGCTGATCCAAGGCACATCGGAACTGCAGGTCCGCGTCCATGTCGACAGGATCAGCACTCTCTTTGCTGCCTTGGGCCTCGTCATCAATGTGGACAAGTCTACTCTGCTCCCCACGCAGCGGATAGAGTTCATCGGGGCTGTTCTGGACTCTACCCTGGCCAGGGCCTTGCTACCCTTGCCCAGTTCCAGTCGCTGTCGGCCATCATTCTACGTTTGCAGGCGGCCCCGCTGACCTCTCTACGAACATGTCTGGCGCTTCTAGGCCACATGGCAGCCTGTACGTTCGTAACGGCATATGCCCGACTCCGCATGAGGCCTCTTCAATCATGGCTCATTGCGCAGTATCGGCTGGCCAGACATTCGTTGGACACAGTCGTCACCGTTCCTCAGAGGGTGCTGGACTCCCTTCGCTGGTGGCTGGACCAGTCCGTAGTCTGTGCGGGGCTCCCGTTCCATCCGCCCCAACCCTCGGCATCCCTGACCACGGACGCCTCAGATCTGGGCTGGGGGGCACACTGCGGCATCCAGAGAACTCAGGGCTTGTGGACACCTCAGGAGATCAACCTTCATATCAACATACGAGAGTTGAGAGCGGTCCGCCTTGCTTGTCAAGCGTTTGTCCATCTTCTCCAAGGTCGTTGTGTCGCGGTGTTCACCGACAACACGACGACCATGTTTTACATCAACAAGCAGGGCGGCACCAGGTCCTCTCCCCTGTGTCTCGAGGCAATGCGCCTCTGGGAGTTTTGCATAGCCCATTCGGTTCACCTTTCCGCCTCCTATCTCCCGGGAGTGCGGAACACTCTAGCGGATCAGCTGAGCAGATCCTTCCATTCGCACGAGTGGTCCCTTCATCCGGACGTCACCCTCTCACTCTTCCAGAGGTGAGGTCGTCCCCGGATGGACCTCTTCGCGTCCAGGCAGAACAGGAAGTGTCGAGCATTCTGCTCCTTCCAGGGTCGGGAACCAGGGTCTCTAGCAGATGCATTCCTGATCCCATGGACAGCCCACCTGTGTTACGCATTCCCTCCCGTTCCACTGATACACAGGGTTCTCCTCAAGGTGCGCAGAGACAGAGCCCGGGTGATTCTCATAGCTCCAGCATGGGCCAGACAGCATTGGTACCCCATGTTGCTGGACCTCTCAGTAGCCAACCCAGTTACCCTGCCCCTACATCGGGACCTGATCACCCAGGACCACGGCAGGCTCTGTCACCCGGACCTTCCGTCTCTACACCTTAAGGTATGGCTCCTGCGTGGTTGACAGGCTCCGAGTTGCGCTGTTCTACCCCGGTTCGGGAGGTTCTCATGGGCAGTAGAAAGCCTTCCACCAGGGCGACTTACTCAGCTAAGTGGAAGCGTTTCTCCTGCTGGTGTTCAGAGAAAGCTCTTCGCCCTATGGAGACTCCCGTCACCACTATTTTAGACTACATCTGGTCCCTCAAGACCCAGTGTCTGGCGTTGTCATCCCTCCGGGTCCACCTAGCGGCCATCTCCGCGTTTCATCCTGGAATGGACGGATGTTCTGTCTTCTCCCACCCTATGGTGGCGAGATTCCTGAAGGGACTATCCACAAATCCGCCCTCCAGCCCCTTCATGGGACCTCAACCTGGTCCTAACTCGGCTCATGGGCCCTCCATTCGAGCCATTAGCTACTTGCTCCCTGCTCTACCTCTCGTGGAAGACCGCCTTCCTAGTGGCCATTACCTCAGCTAGACGAGTGTCCGAGCTGAGGGCCGTCACAGTGGACCCACCGTATACCATCTTCCATAAAGACAAGGTACAGCTGAGACCTCACCCTGCCTTTCTTCCCAAGGTGGTCTCAGCTTTCCATGTTAACCAAGAGATTTTCCTCCCAGTCTTTTTCCCAAAGCCCCATTCGTCCCGCAGGGAGCAACAGCTCCACTCGCTAGACGTCTGTCAGGCGCTAGCATTTTATGTGGACAGGACCAAACCCTTCCACAAGTCCCCCCAGTTATTTGTGGCGGTAGCGGGCCGGGTCAAGGGGCGGCCGATTTCCTCCCAGAGGTTATCTTCCTGGGTTACCTCCTGCATCAGGACCTGCTACGACCTGGCCCACGTTCCGACGGGCCGTGTGACTGCTCACTCCACCAGAGCACAAGCATCATCGCTGGCTTTCCTTGCCCACATGCCAATCCAAGAGATTCGTAGGGCGGCGACCTGGTCATCGGTCCACACATTCGCTTCCCATTACGCCCTGGTTCAGCAGTCCAGAGATGATGCGGCCTTTGGCTCTGCAGTACTCCAGGCCGCGACCTCTCATTCCGACCCCACCGCCTAGGTAAGGCTTGGGAATCACCTACCTGGAATGGACATGAGCAATCACTCGAAGAAGAAAAGACGGTTACTCACCTTTGTAACTGTTGTTCTTCGAGATGTGTTGCTCATACCCATTCCACACCCGCCCTCCTTCCCCACTGTCGGAGTAGCCGACAAGAAGGAACTGAGGAGCGGGTGGGCCGGCAGGGGTATATATCTGGTGCCATACTGGCGCCACTCTAGGGGGCGACCTGCCGGTCCACTGGAGTTGCTAGGGTAAAAAGTTTCCGGCAGACGGGCACGCGCGGCGCGTACACTTACCTGGAATGGATATGAGCAACACATCTCGAAGAACAACAGTTACAAAGGTGAGTAACCGTCTTTTCTCTGCAGCACTTACACAAGTGCCAAGTGTTGTGAGCTGAGGTGCAGTGAGGAAAGATTCTAAGAGCAGTCAGAGTTGTTTTACGGCTCAGCCTGTGAATTTCTCATACTGAAGAAGGATCAATAGACGACTATTGACCATGGGAACAGATGGTGTGAACTCAACTAAATGCAGTAACTAAAGGAAAGAACCGCTTCTAATTGGCATGGGGTGCCTGCAGGCAGACTTAATACTTAAGTAACAGAGATATCCCTGAAATTAAAAATAGTGGCTTGCTCTTACATTCAAGGATCTTTCTCCTGCAGATCTCTATGTGATTTAAGATACATACATCATTAAGCTTTACAATTCCCCTGTGAGTAGAGCTGGGTGACCGTAGTGAACAATTCATTGGGCAAATTCCATTTGAAAACTGACTACTATTTCCATGAATCTGGTGAAACACTTGATTTATGTTTTGTGCAGATGTATTTAATCCTTTTTCTTTTTTTTTCAAAAACATATTTCAGCCCATGGATTGTTTGAGAGTAGAGAGAGACCATGAACAGGAAATCATCTAGAATGAGATTTTCAGTAAACCCTAAGGGAGTGAAATACCTAACTCACACTGAATTTCAGCCGGGTTTGCGTGCCTAACTTAGGCTCCTTTGTAAATCTGAGCCTCCTATTGCAAACTCAGTTCTTTCCCTTTTAACAAGTTATTTGCATATAGGTTTATTTTTTGAAGAATTTGTTCCTGATTCCAAACAATTAGACATGTCACACAATGTCCCATCTCATGGCACCACCTGGTGGCAAGACCCAACACTGCGGTGCTCTACCTCAGTTTCCCCCTTTAGACTCTTGAACAGGACCTCACAAACTCCTCATTTTGATCAGAGTCTGTTTCCGGTGGGGTCCTGAAAGGGATCAGCTCTTGACCCTATGCTATTAAAACTTTTTATCAATGACCTAAAATAAAACAAAATAATCACTGATGAAGTTTGCAGAGGACACAAAAATTGCAGGAGTAATAATAATGGAGATGTCCAGCCACTGATTCCAAGCAAATTGGTAAACTGGGCACAGGAAATAATATGCATTTTAATATGGCTAAATGTAAATGTGTACATCTAGAAACAAAGAATATCGGCCATACTTACAGAATGGGGTACTCTATCATGGGAAGCAGCGACTCTGAAAAAGATTTGGGGGTTGTGGTGGATAATCGGCTGAACATGATCTCCCAGTGTGATGCTGTGAGCAAAAGAACTAGTGTGATTGTGGGATGCATAAAAAGGGGAATCTCAAGTTATTTTATCTCTGTATTTGTTGCTGGTGTGACCACTGCTGGAATACCGTGTCTAGTTCTGGTGCCCATAATTCAAGAAGGATATTGATAAACTGGAGAGGGTCCTGAGAAGAGCTATGGGAATGATTAAAGGATTAGAAAACATGCCTTATATGGATAGACTTACTTTATTTGAGCTGAAAGAGAAGGTTAAAGGGTGACTGGATTATAGTCTATAAGTACCTACATGAGGAATAAATATTTAATAATGGACAATTCAACCTAGTAGAGAAGGGTGCAGCACAATCCTATGGCTGAAAGATGAAGCTAGACAAATTCAGACAGGAAGTAAGGCTGTTGTTTTTGTTTTGTTTTTTTAACAGTGAGAGTAATTAACCATTGGAACAATTTTCCAAGGGTCGTGGTGGACTCTCCACCACTGACCATTTTAAAATCAACATTGGATGTTTTTCTAAACAATATGCGCTGGGATTTATTTTGGGGAAGTTCTATGGCCTGTGATATACAGTAGGTCAGAGAAGATTATCACAATGGTCCCTTCTGACCTTAGAATCTCTGATGAAGTCCTCAGAGTCCAAATCTGACAGTGCTGAATGGACTAAACATCATAAACAGAGGATTGTCTGCCCCATCAAGGATCCTCTTCAGTAATGACCTTCAGCAATGGTCCCAACGTGTCTTTACTAAACATAAGAAAACATACATTTGCCCCTTTTCTGAGTACCCCTTCTGTGAGTGCTTTGGTGCTATGCCCTGGCTCTGCAGAATTTTTCTTTGCTCTTTTGGAAAGCTTTTTGGCTTTCTACTGGGAGATCCTTTTCACTCCAGCAGGTTCCCACTGCCTGCCCTTCAATGGCAACTCTGGTAGCCCCTCTCAGGCAGTTCCCTGCTGCTCCTGTTCCCCCTTCCTTACTGACAAAAGCCTCCGTCCTCAGTTATATCTGTCCAATGATAGGGCTAGCTGACCCTGAGCCTCCTGCCCCCTGTTACAACATATTTGATATGAACATACCTCAACCTATGGATTGCTCCCAACCAATCTGCTGCCTGTATTACTTTGAGCACTCTCTGCTTGTAATTTGATGTGCATGCTGGTCACCTAATATCTGCGAGGCAGACAAGCATTATCATTAGAGCTGGGCAAAAACTTTCTGATAGAACAGTGTGCTGTAGAAAAATGCCGATTTCATAGAATCACAGAACTGGAAGGGACCTCGAGAGGTCATCTAGTCCAGTCCCCCACACTCAAGGCAGGACTAAGTAGTATCTAGACCATTCCTGACAGGTGTTTGTCCAATCTGCTCTTAAAAATCCCCAATGATGGAGATTCCACCACCTCCTTAGGCAATTTATTCCAGTCCTTAACCACTCTGACAATTAGAAAGCTTTTCCTAATGTCCAGCCTAAACCGCCCTTGCTGCAATTTAAGCCCATTGCTGCTTGTCCTATCCTCAGAGGTTAAGAACAACATTTTTTCTCCCTCCTCCTTGTAACAACTGTTATGTACTTGAAAACTGTTATGTCCCCTCTCAGTCTTCTCTTCTCCAGACTAAACAAGCCCAATTTTTTTATCTTCCCTCATAGGTTACATTTTCTAGACCTTTAATCATTTTTGTTGCTCTTCTCTGGGCTTTCTCCAATTTGTCCACATCTTTCCTGAAATGTGGCACCCAGAACTGGACACAATACTTCAGTTGAGGCCAAAGCAGCGCACAGAGTGGAAGAATTACTTCTTTTGTCTTGCTTATAATCACCTGGATCGATCGGTCTTCAGCTGTCGTTAAGATTGTGCCAATCACAACACATCCACCATTCTTCTTGCATTCTTGCCTTTCTTCTCTATGTTCATCCGAAATGTTTAACAATGTCATCTTCCCATCTTCTTGGAGCCCGACCAGGTCGTCTTTTCTGCTCTCGCAGGTACCACTCAGTAATGATTGCGGTCCACCTATTGTCTATGAACCATGCTATGTGGCCCACGCATCGTATCTTATTATATCTGCTTTCCATGACAGTATCTTTCACACCACTGCATTCTCTAATCATTTCATTTGGGATGCGATCCAGATGGGAAATTCCCAACATAGCTCGTTCCATTGCCTTTTCAGCTACCAACAGCCACTGTTCTCTCTTCTTCAGTGCCTAAGTTTCACTGCCATACAGCATGGCTGGCAGCACTGTTGAATTGAAGATATTTGTATGTGTGGTCTTGTTGATTTTTCCTTTGAGGACATCCTTGATGGAATTAAACACACACCATCCTGCCTGAATCCTTCATGAGACTTCGCCGTTCATGTCTTGACGCATATTAACTTCTTGGCCCAAATATACATACTGTTCCACTTCTTCAATTTTTTCTCCTGTTTCTCTCTTGCTACTATGTTTATACATCCCAGAATGATGTTTGGTTTTTTTGCAACAGCATTACACTGTTGACTCATATTAACTTGTGATCCTCTATGACACACAGATTCCTTTCCACAGCACTCCTTCCTAGGCAGTCATTTCCCATTTTTTATGTGTGCAACTGATTGTTCCTTCTAAAGTGGAATACTTTGCATTTGTTGTTATTGAATTTTATCCTATTTACTTCAAATCATTTCTCCAGTTTGTCCAGATCATTTTGAATTTTAATCCTATCTTCCAAAGCACTTGTAACCTCTCTCAGCTTGGTATTGTCCATAAACTTTATAAGTGTACTCTCCATGCCATTATCTAAGTCATTGATGAGGATATTGAACAGAACTGGATCCAAATTTTCCAAAATTGAAAAATTTTTGGGTACTTATTGATTTAACATATTGATTTTTAGACAAAGCAAATCCTGATTCTTGGCAGGGGGATAGACTAGATGACTCCTGCGGTCCCTTCTAACCTTATGTCTCTATGATTCTATGAATTGAAACTTCAGAATATTTCATTTTGAGAAAATGCTAAGATTTTGGCTTTTTGTCCAGGATTCACCTGATTACATCAAATATTATTTGACTCATGACAAAATAGCAGAGCTGGCAACAGATAAACTGAGGTGAGGTAGCGTAAGGCCTGGTCTACACTACGAGTTTATACCAAATTTAGCAGAGTTAAACCGAATTAACCCTGCACCCATCCACACAACGAAGCCCTTTATTTCAATGTAAAGGGCTCTTAATACCGATATCTGTACTCCTCCCCGATGAAGGGAGTAGCGCTGAAATCGGTATTGCCATTTCGGATTAGGGTTAGTATGGCTGCAATTCGATGGTATTGGCCTCCGGGGGCTATCTCACAGTGCACCATTGTGACCGCTCTGGACAGCAATCTGGAGTTGGATGCACTGGCCAGGTAGACAGGAAAAGCCCCACAAACTTTTGAATTTCATTTCCTGTTTGCCCAGCGTGGAGAGCTGATCAGCACAGGTGACCACGCAGAGCTCATCAGCACAGGTAACTATGTAGTCTGAGAATCGAAAAAGAGCTCCAGCATGGACCGCATGGGAGATACTGGATCTGATCGCTATATGGGGAGAGGATTCCGTGCCATCAGAACTCCATTCCAAAAAACGAAATGAAAAAACATTTGAAAAAATTTCCAAGGCCATGATGGAGAGAGGTCACACCAGGGATTAAGTACAGTGCCGTGTGAAAATTAAGGAGCTCAGACAAGCCTACCAGAAAACCAAAGAAGCAAACGGAAGGTCCAGGGCAGGGCCGTAAACATGCCGCTTCTACGCTGAGCTGCATGCAGTTCTAGGGGGGGTCCTCCACTACTACCTCACCCCTGTCTGTGGATTCCGAGGTGGAGGTAATCTTAGCCTTGCCTGAGGATTCTGCGGACGGGGAAGATGAGGAGGAGGAAGAGAAGGGCGACCTTGCAGAGAGCACACAGCACTCCATTCTCCCCAACAGCCAGGAGCTTTTTCTCAGCCTGAGAGAAGTACCCTCCCAGCCTTCCCAAGCCACTGTCCCAGACCATGAAGCCATGGAAGAGACCTCTGGTGAGTGTACCTTTGTAAATATAAAACATGGTTTAAAAGCGAGCGTTTTTTAATGATTAATTTGCCCTGAGGACTTGGGATGCATTCGCAGCCAGTACAGTTACTGGAAAAGTCTGTTAATATGTCTGGGGATGGAGCAGAAATCCTCCAGGGACATCTCCATGAAGCTCTCCTGTAGGTACTCCAAAAGCCTTTGCAGAAGGTTTCTGGGCAGGGCAGCCTTATTCGTCCTCCATGGTAGGACACTTGACCACACCATGCATGTAGCAAGTAATCTAGTATCACTGCATGACAAAGCCTAGCTGCGTATGGTCCCGGTGTTTGCTGGCATTCAAGCAACATCCATTCTTTATCTCGCTGTGTTATCCTCAAGAGAGTGATATAGTTCATGGTAACCTGGTTGAAATACAGGAATTTAATTAAGGGAACAGAGATGGCAATTCCTACTGGGCTGTTTGCTTCCCTGCAGTTAGCCAAGCAGAGGGAGCCGGGGGGGATTGGCGCTGAGCTTTTTTGCGTTTGGCTAGCAGAGATCTTCCCTGCTACCAGCCACACAGTGGGGGAGGAGGGTGGCTAGCAGAGATCTTCCATGATACCAGCCACGCGGTGGGGGGAGGAGTAAAGCGATCATCCCAGAGAATTGGATGGGGGGGGGTTCTGGTGCTGCATGTTAACAGGAAAGAAGCAGCACTCAAAGGGCTTTGCTTGCTATTTGGGAAAGGAGGGCACTGGATATATGAAGGTTGCAGAAGCGGAAAGACAATGGCTTACCATGGCCGCATGCAAGCCGAATTCTGATGCCTGGACCTGTGTCTGTGATCTCTAACACCAAAGCCGCAGGCACTCAATATTAATATGCAAAAATGTGACTTTGTACTGAAATCACATGTGCTATGTAAGGTGAATAGTGGTGTTCACCGTGAAAGAGTATAACCATTGTTCTGTAAAATGTATCTTTTTAAATACTTCTCTCCTTTTTTTCCCTCCCTCCTGCTGCTGCAAATTTTTCAAGTCTCCCTCCTCCGTCCTGAAGGCTATCTCAGATAAGGCGGTGGAAAAAAAAGACGCGAGACGAAAATGTTCTCGGAAATCATGGAAGTGACCCGCAATGAAAGAGCTCATCTGAATGAGTGGAAGGATGTGGTATCAAAGTACAGGAAAAATGCCAGTGACCGTGAGGACATGAGGGACGAATGTGAGGAGAGGAGGGACGAACGTGAGGAGAGGAGGGACACTCGAGATAAGAGGTGGCGGCAGGAAGATCAGAGGTGTAGGCAGGAAGATCAGCGGTGGCGGGATGCAACGCTGGGGCTGCTGTGTGATCAAACTGACATGCTTCGGCATCTGGTGGAGTTTCAAGAACGGCAGCAGGATCACAGAGTGCCGCTGCAGCCCCTGTATAACCACCCTCCCTCCTCACCATGTTCCATCGCCTCCTCACCCAGACATGTAAGAACGCGTGGGGGGAGGCTCCGTGCACCCGCCCACTCCACCCAAGTGGACAGCCCAAGCAAAAGGCTGTCATTATTTTGAAATTTTTTAGTGGCCTTTTCCTTCCCTCCTATCCTCCTCCCAAACCACACCCAGGCTACCTTGTCAGTTCTCTCCCTCTTTTTATAATGAATTAATAACGAATACATGCTTTTTAAATGATAGTGACTTTATTTCCTTAAGCAAGCTGTAATCGAAGGGGGAGGGTGGGTTGCTTACAGGGAATGAGTCAATCAAGGGAGTGGGGTGTTTCATAAAGGAGAAACAAACAGCAGTCACACCGTACCTTGGCCCGTGATGAAACTGGTTTTCAAAGCTTCTCTGATGTGCATGGCTTCCTGGTGTGCTCTTCTAATCACCCTGGTGTCTGGCTGAGCGTAATCAGTGGCCAGCTGATTTGCCTCAGCCTCCTACCCTGCCATAAAGGTCTCCCCTTACTCTCACAATGATTGTAGAGCACACAGCAAGCAGCAACAACAAAGGGGACATTGGTCTGGCTGAGGTCTGAGCGAGTCAGTAATATGTGCCAGCGTGCCTTTAAATGGCCAAATGCACATTCTACCACCATTCTGCACTTGCTCAGCCTATAGTTGAACAACTCCTGACTACTGTCCAGGCTGCCTGTGTATGGCTTCATGAGCCATGGCATCAAGGGGTAGGCTGGGTCCCCCAGGATGACTACAGGCATTTCAACATCCCCAACTGTTATTTTCTGGTCTGAGAAGTAATTCCCTTGCTGCAGCCATTTAAACAGAGTAGTGTTCCTGAAGACGCGAGCGTCATGAACTCTTCCCGGCCATCCCAGTGGATGTTGATGAAACGTCCCTTGTGATCCACTATTGCTTGCAGCACCATTGAAAAGTACCCGTTGCAGTTTATGTACTGGGTGCCCTGGTGCTCCAGTGCCAAGATAGGGATATGGGTTCCATCTATCGCCCCCCCACAGTTAGGGAATCCCATTGCAGCAAAGCCGTCCACTATGACCTGCACATTTCCCAGAATCACAACCTTCCGTAGCAGCAGCTTAGTGATTGCTTTGGCTACTTGCATCACAGCAGCCCCCACAGTAGATTTGCCCACTCCAAATTGATTCCCGACTGACCGGTAGCTGTCTGGCGTTGCAAGCTTCCAGAGGGCTATTGCCACTCGTTTCTCAACTGTGAGGGCTACTCTCATCTTGGTATTGTGGCATTTCAGGGCAGGGGAAAGCAAGTCACAAAGTTCCATGAAAGTTCCCTTACGTATGTGAAAGTTTCGCAGCCACTGCGAATCGTCCCACACCTGCAACCCTATGCGGTCCCACCAGTCTGTGCTTGTTTCCCGGGCCCAAAATTGGCATTCAATGGCTAGAACCTGCCCCATTACCAGCATGATCTCCAAAGCGCAGGGGCCCGTGGTTTGAGAGAATTCTGTGTCCATGTCCTCATCACTCTTGTTGCCGCACTGCCATAGCCGCCACCTCCTCGCCTGGTTTTGCAGGTCCTGGTTCAGCATAGACTGCACGAGAATGCGCAAGGTGTTTACAACATCCATGACTGCTGTCTTCAGCTGAGCAGGCTCCATGCTTGCTGTGCTATGGCGTCTGCACAGTTCATCCAGGAAAAAAGGCGCGAAACGGTTGTCTGTTGCTTTCACAGAGGGAGGGGTGAGGCTGTACCCAGAACCACCCATGACAATGTTTTTTTCCCCATCAGGCACTGGGATCTCAACCCAGAATTCCAATGGGCGAGGGAGACTGCGGGAACTGTGGGATAGCTATTGGATAGCTACCCACAGTGCAATGCTCCAGAAATCGACACTAGCCTCGGTACATGGACGCACACCACCGAATTAATGTGCTTAGTGTGGCCGCGTGCACTCGGCTTTATACAATTTGTTTTAAAAAACTGGTTTCTGTAAAATCAGAATAATCGCGTAGTGTAGACATACCCTAAGTGACTTGCCCAAGGTCCACAGTAAATTTTTGGCAGAACCAAGACTTGAACCCAGGAGCTCTCTCTCTAGTTATGAGTAATTGCTTCTTTATCTAGGAGATAATCAAAACACCAGGAAACTTAAGAAAATATATTGAATATAAAAGTCTGTGATATAAAAAAGCAAAACACACCCTCAAAAAGCAATTTAAAAAAAAGATCTACAATGCTGGACTGAAGGGAGGGAAATCATTTGCTGCAGCAAATCAGTTATTTTCAGATGTAGATAACACATCCACATGACACGAGCAAACTAACAGTTTGCTGGCAACAGCCAATTCACAATAGCTACCAGTCTCTTAATCAATGTTCCACTGCCATTGGCATAAGATAACTTCATCCATGTCCTTGTCAAAGTGCAGAACATTCAGGACATAAAATATAGACGTATATATACACTTTATTTTCTCCTTGGAGAATTTATGTACCGTTACATTCCATTATTTTTTTCCAGCTGAACATTTAAATAATGTTGAATCCGTGATCACTAAACCAAACCTTTTTTTGTTCAGCAAGGTGAAGTTCTTTGACCCCTCCCATTCCTGCCCCCAGGTGCTTGTAAATATATGACAAATTACCCTATAATGCTGATAAATTATTACTGGTATGCCTTGACTTCTAATTAAATGTTTGGAGATGGCAGCTGATTAATCATATTTCTGGCAACTGGCATCAGTTTCTAACTCTGGTACACAAGATTAGATCTTTAAAATTCTAGGAGGCAAATATGCCAGCATTCAGATAGCGCATTAGCGTGACCTTTTGTTTACATAATGGCGTAGGTGCAAAATGCGGTGAATGATAAATTAAACATACCAGTTCACAATAAAGCCCACCTCATGGCATCTCAGACACAACTGGAATTCTGCAAGACCAAAAGGTGTCAAATTCAATTTTTTTTTCCAGAAAATACTCTCCTCCCCACACACATCTTATAATTAGCCTGTGGAACTCATTGTTCCAGGAAATTGCAAAGGTCCCAATTTTTAAAGGTATTTAGCTTCCTAAAGATGCAGATTGACCCCAGCAGGATGTTCAAAAGTGCCAAGTTTTGGAAAGGCTAGGAAACCTTAATGCATTGAGCAGGGCTGGCTCTAGAGTCCCATTAGGGGAGGGCAAGTAGTTATTTTTAGAGCCCTAGTTTGCTATTTTAAAACAAATAACCTTCCAAGGTTAGTTATACCCCTGGAAAATCTTGGATATTTAGAGTTTAAAAGAGTAAAAATTGGCTACTGTGTCCATATTTTGCTGATTTATACTTTATATAAGTGATGAGGACTCTCCGATTCGTTGCTAT
Source organism: Gopherus evgoodei (assembly GCF_007399415.2). Lineage (NCBI taxonomy): Eukaryota > Metazoa > Chordata > Testudines > Testudinidae > Gopherus > Gopherus evgoodei. Next base: position 154,066,584 of record NC_044323.1, on the reverse strand, counting down.
TACACTGCTTAACTGGACAACTTTGTACATATTTTGGCCTGACAATAATGTGGGGACCTTCAAGATCATTTTGGGGCAAATGTCCCCCTTCCTACTTCCCTTCCTCCTCCAATAGTGCCCAGCCTGGCTTTAGGGCATGATCCAACCTCAAATGAATCTACAGAGGGGTTTAGGGTTAATTTTATTGAGTGTTTAGGAAAGAATATGCAGTGCTACAAATCATCATTCATAACTCTACCAACAATGCAATAGTAACAAATATGATAATGGACTGATTGTTTTTTAAGAGTGACATTATGCAGTGATGGAGTATAGTTGTAGCCATGTCGGTCCCAAGATATTAGAGATACAAAGTGGATGAGGTAACATCTGTTACTGGACCAGTCTCTGTTGGTGAGAGACAAGCTTTCAAGTCACACAGAGCTCTTCTTCAGGTCTCCTGGTCCAATTAAAAATATTACTTTGTCTCTCTATTATGCAGTGATACAGTCCTGATTACCTATTGGACAGGGTGGAGGGCACGGATCAGTGTTCACTTCGCACTCCCTGTCAGTACCTGGACAAGCTGGGGAAGGTAATGATCCAACCAGCGAACCAAATTCAGTGATGAATCATGGTCACATGCCACCTGAAGCACGTTGAGTTTACACTAAGAAGAACTGGGCAGGGTATTGCCATGTCAGAGGAGGAACTTCCTTACACCAGCCATGGTGTTCTGACCTGGAGATTTTCTTTAAGTGAAAAAACAATTCTGTCTTTACTCACTTAACAACCCTACCATAGTGATTAATATTCAAACATTTTCATGTGATGGTTTCTTTTCAAGTGAGTGTATACGATGAGTATTGACACATAGTAGAGATATCCAGGTATTTAATTCTCCTATATTTCCTTTTCCATGAACTGGATGTGTTAATTTTCCCATAACAATTATCTCCCCATATCTTATGAACCATTCCTCCAGTTAGGGGGGATTTAAAAAAAACAAAACAAAACTATTTTCCAATAAGAAGTTACCAATAAGTTTAGCGACTGCTATCACATGAAATATTAATTCTTGGTTTCTCTGAGTGTGACCATTTGTACTTGGAAGATTTTAATTGTACAAGCAGCACATATTTGAAAAGGAACAACTCTTTGTGCTATCCTGTTCCTTTAAATGTTTGGTTGCACTGTAGTCCACCTCCTTAGCGAAAATCTGACTTTGGTTTTGGATCCTGTTTCTATAAAGACAGAGCAACAAACAGCTGGATTTCTATCAGCTACTCCTGTGTCCATCTTCTTCTCTGCCGGGACCAAATATAACACTCTAAATGTGCAGCACTACAAACTGGAGTGTCTGCAGGATAGTAGTGATGAGAAAACACTCTTAAAAATGACATGGGTATTCATTCCATTTACCTGTGACTAATAAGACTAGAAAATGAAATTTCTAGCAAACCATTAGGTCTCCTTAATAAAACACTTCAGACGGTAAAGCAGAAGACATAACACAGTGCCTTTAATATCCAAAGTGAGTTATAGAATGTCATTTGAAGTGGAGAACAATCTATTAATCTTAGTAACTCAGACAGTGAAAGAGTAAAACATGAAATCCTCAAAGTCCGAATGGTTAATCACCATCTGAAGCTGTATATGAAATGCATGCCACTCAGTCTGGGTGTAAGTTATTTTAATTAAAACATTGCCAGCATCACCTTAAGTGCTTAAGCTCTGATAGTGAAAAATCCAAATAATGAATACACTCTACACTTTCATTTAAGGATTTCAAAGCACCTTAAACATGGCTGAAGCCTCACACCACCCTTGTGAAGTATAACATACCCAAGGTCCACAGAATGAGTCTGGGGCAGAAACAGAACCCATAAAAAAAAAGAGAGACTTGCCCAAGGTCGAACAGCAGACCCAAGAATAGAGCCTGGGTCTTCTTATTTCTAAGGCCACTGGACAACACAGTCTCCCGTAAGAATTAATACTCCTGGGCCATTGCACCATAGGTTCTCAATCTTTCCCATAGTGTGACCCTGTGTTACAATAAGATAAAGTTTTAGACACTGCCCCTTCCTTCCACACCGTTCCATGTAGCCATAAAAAAGCCTGTTGCTTAGTGTCACCACACACAAAGGTTCTCCCTGTATCTTGGCTTGCGATTAAGCATTCATGAAGAGAATGATAACTACACGGAAAGAGGAGAAAAGGAAAATGTAATAAGCATTTATGAGGACTTCTTTCCAGGAAAGAAAGGGGATGGTGTCATAGTATCTTTCCCCAATCTGAACCTTAGAGTCCAAAAGTTGGGGTACCAGCATGAATTCCTCTAAGCTTAATTACCTGCATAGATCTGATAAGCTGCCACCAACCAGGAATTCCAGTGCCTGATACACTGTGGTCCCCCCAAAACCTTCCCTGGGGACCCCCAAGACCCAGACCCCCTGGATCTTAACACAAGGAAAGTAAACGCCTTTCCTCACTGTTGCCTCTCCTAAGATTTACCTCCCTGGGTTACCCTGGAAGATTACCATGATTCAAACTCCTTGAATCTTAAAACAGGGAGCAATGTCCCTTCCCCCCCACTTCCCCTTCCTCCCTCACCCAGAGGCAATACAGATTCAAGCTCCGTGAGTCTAAAACAAAGGGATTCCCCCTTCCCCCTCCCTTCCTCTTCCCTGTTAAATACAGACTCAATTCCCTTGAGCCTCAACAAGGGGAAAAAATCAAACAGGTCTTAAACACAAAACTTTTAATAAAAAGAAAGAAAAAGAGTAAAAGTTATCTCTGCAATTTAGATGGTAAAAGTTACAGGGTCTGTCAGCTTATAGAAACTGGAGAAAAAGCCTTCTCCAGCAGAAATACAGTTTAAAATACTTCCAGCCAAATACACATTAAAACTCTACCAGCCAGATACACATTTGCAAATAAAGAAAACCAATTTAAAAGACTACAACCGCCTGTTCCTTAATACTCACTATTCTGAATATATAGAAGACTGTAGCAGAGAGATTGGCAAGAAACCTGGTTGCACGTCTAGTCCCTTCCAGGACCCAGAGAGAACAAAGCCAAACCCCAAAAACACAAACAAAGGCTTCCCTCCACCGAAATTTGAAAGTATCTTGTCTCCTGATTGGTCCCCTGGTCAGGTGTTTGGTTCCCTGTTTGTTAACCCTTTACAGGTCAAAGAGACATTAACCCTTAACTATCTGTTTATGACAGATGGAGCATCCAAAAAAATACAGGTTTTCTTTGAAAGCATTCTCCATTGCCTCATCTACCTAGCAAAGCACTTCACTTCAATGTAACTGTTCAGGTGCATGAACGCAAATTTCAATCCTCTGTTAGATTCAAACCTTATATGACTCCCATCACCAGACTACCTGAGCACCTGACAAGTAATTTATCCTCACAACACACTGTTGAGGAAGGAAGTATTATGATCCCCGTTTCCAGACTGGAAACTGGGAGACAACAAAATTTTCTGTCTTGTCCAAGGACACACAGAAAGTAAGTGGTAGAACTGGGGACTGAACCCAGATTCTCAATGAAGCTAGACAGAAAATGTATTTTTCCCCATGCCCTCGACACTGTAATTTTCAATTTTTCATCAAAAAACTGTAAACTAAAAATGAATTTTCAGAAGTTTTTGACATTTTCTTTTTAAGCCAAACTTTTTCAGGTTTTTGGATTTTTCCAATTAAATAATCAAAAGTTTTTGAGGAGAGCATATACTTTCTATGAAGATTTTTGTTTAATCCAACCCCTATTTTCCATCTGACCCAAGTTTCAATGGAAAATGTTAGACTATTCCTAGCCCTATTCCTGAGTGCTACTCAGGTGCCTTAACCACAAAGCTATTTTTCCACACAGTCACTTTAGAGACTTTCATGGCTGAATGCTGTCAGATAGTACACACCTCCACTAGCAGAAAGGAGAATATTAAAACAATCAGAAGGTAAATCCAAGATGCCACAAAGACCTTCTCAAATGACATCTGAGTGCATCTCAACTACAACCTGGGTTTCACTGTGCTAATTCTTCTCTTTATAGTAATAACATAATTCCTGCCATTTATTACATAACCTTCCAGCTCCTCTCAAAAAAAGGGTAGCAACACCTAGTAAACTTAAACAGGCTATGATGAGTTTTCAAAGCAGAGAACAGGAATTACAGTTCATTTGTGAGCAGGTTCTCCTAGCAAACTATGGGATAATACAATTCATTAATTCCTCATTAAGTTTGGGAAGATGACCTTTTAAATCATAATTAGACAATAAAAAACAGTCTGTCAAGTACGTGCCTATCGACGAGACATCACAAATGAATTTTGTGTATTATAATTGCTAATGGATTATTAATTGGATAGTTTGCTTAATAGGACTGTGCTTACTATTAATAGCATTACAAACAGTACAAGGTGTGAGGAGAAAAAGGTAGTTAATGATCCCTTACTTTTTAAGAATTAATATATATAAAAGGATCCAATGTGCGAACCACATGATCAGCAACAACAACCTCTTTTCTGTTTCCTTTCTTTTTTCTTGTCCTTTGTGTACTTACATTCAGATGTAGTTTGATGGCAATTCTATGTGTCCATATAGTGGAGTATTTTATGTTCTCTAAGATACAATGACATTACTAATGTATCTATTTTGTCTCCAAATATATAACATGATACTTAGGCCAGATTTTCAAAGTTTTTTTAGGCATCTAAAAATGTTTATAGGCACTTAGTGGGATTTTAAAAAATGACTAAAAAGGATACACAACTACCCACCCCAAATACAAACCCGCCATTAGCCCATGGTTACATAGTCGGGATGGCTAGCCCATGATGACACTTGCTACTGTCTGAGCTACCATTGCTACACTGCTATTTTTAGCACACTAGCTCAGTGATCGCTAGTATGAGTATGCTTATGCAAGCTGGGAATCACACGTCCAAGAGTAGACATAAGCATAGTATTACACCACAGCACTAGTCTCTAACTGACTTCTGTTAACTTTGCAAGAGATAGTTTGGACATCAAAAAACTGTAAACTAAGAATGAATTTTCAGTTTTATTCAGTTTGTCCTCAGATAAAGTGAGGCATATTTCTTCCACTGAGGACTTTGGCCAATTAAAGCCTTCAGGCTTTAACTAGTTGTGTTCAATGGCTTAGGCAAAGAGGGTTGATGGTCTCACTCCAGTTCCCCATGGGCAGGCATCCTTATAAAAATCACCACTCCACTTATTCGTAAGCTTTCACTCTTGACCCTACTCCACAGGGTTAGTGGTTCTGTTAATGGATCAGTACAGTCAAAGCTTTGAGACCGACAACAGAGACAAACCAGCACTCTTAGTCAAATTATTAGGAGTGGATTTCTCCCCTTTACAAAGAGTACGTGCAAAGTAGGGTGACCATACGTCCCGTTTTGGTTAGAACAGTCTCATTTTTAAGCCCTGTCCCAGCAATCCCACTACCACCCCCTGCCTACTTTTTTTCAAAAAAGTGGGATGCGGTGTGGAGGAACATCGGGCAGATGCTAGACCCATGCAGGGGGGAGGCATGGCTGAGGTGGGGAAAGGGAGAGGCATCATTCCAGCATGCAGAGGGTCAGCAGGGTTCCACCACCTGGCAACAACCATGTGGGGGTGGAGGGCTTGGCCGAGTGGCTTGGGGTGTCCCGTTTTCCATTTGGGAAATACGGTCAACCTAGTGAAAAGTCTAGGCACCACTTCATCAGGATTAAATGGGATGTAAGTGTTGAAAGGATACTATGTGGTTTCTGCACAGGAGTGGATTTCCCCTATCTGAAATAGTAGCTTACTCAAGTACTTCAAGAATATATTGTTAATGTGAGAGGGCCTGAATCTGCCCCATCTAAGTCTGTGGGAATTTGGATTAGGCCTTGAATAAGGCTTTTATGTATGTCAAGTACACAGGTTTGTATAGATTGTATCTCACCTGAACGCCTCTGGGGTTGCCCTTTCTTGTATCAGAATGCTAGATTTAGTGCGAAAAACCATTGTTTCAGGTAGTACGTAAATTGGGCAAGTAATATAAGAACATAAGAACAGCCACACTGGGTCAGACCAAAAGTCCATCTAGCCCAGTATCCTGTCTTCCGACAGTGGCCTGTGTCAGGTGCCCGTGAGAACATGAACAGAAAAGGTAATCATCAAGTGATCCATTTACAGCTTCTGGCAAACAGAGGCTAGGGATACCATCGCTGACCATTCTGCCTAATAGCCATTGATGATCCTCCATGAACTTATCTATATGAGTGACCTATTGCTAGGACAGGTTGCATGAATTAGCTTTACCACAGAAATCATAGTAAGACCAATGCTGTTCCACAGAAGGCCCGATTCTCATTTACACTAAGGGCTTGTCTACATCACAAAGTTGCAGCGCTGGTGAGGGGGTTACAGCGCTGCAACTTAGGAGGTGTACACATCTGCAGGGCATCACCAGCGCTGCAACTCCCTGTTTGCAGCGCTGGCCGTACTCCCGTTTTGTCTCGGGTGTAGAGGATCCAGCGCTGGTGATCCAGCGCTGGTAATCAAGTGTAGACACTTACCAGCGCTTTTCTTGACCTCCGTGGAATAAGCAGGTATCCCAGCATACCTGAGGAAGCGTCTGGTAATCAAGCAGGTCTCCTTCCCCGGTTTGCAGGGGGGTTCGGGGAACGCGAGAGCAAACCACGGCGAAGCTGGTCTCCTTCCCGGTTTGCTCTCGCGTTCCCCGAACTCCGTGCAAGCAGGTGTCCTTCCCTGCGGTTTGCAGGGGGGTTCGGGGAACGCGAGAGCAAACCGCGGCGAAGCTGGTCTCCTTCCCCGGTTTGCTCTCGCGTTCCCCGAACCTCCGTGCAAGCAGGTCTCCTTCCCTGCGGTTTGCTCTCGCGTTCCCCGAATCTCCGAGCAAGCAAGTCTCCTTCCCTGCGGTTTGCAGGGGGGTTCAGGGAACGCGAGAGCAAACCGCGGCAAAGCTGGTCTCCTTCCCCGGTTTGCTCTCGCGTTCCCCGAACCCCCCTTGAAGCCGCCCAACAGCACTGCAGTGTGGCCACATCTAACACCACTTGCAGCGCTGGTTGCTGTAAGTGTGGCCACTCTGCAGCGCTGGCCCTATACAGCTGTACTAATACAGCTGTAACAACCAGCGCTGCAAAATTGTAGATGTAGACATACCCTAAGACTAACACCACTCTGGCAGTGTAAAGGGTAATTAAGTCAATGTAAACATAATGTATACCCACTGTAAGTGTCCCTTTATACTTCTAGAGCGATGTAAAAGGACAACCATATAAAAGACAATCAGGCCAAAAGAATCTAATCCCTTTGCTACTTTACCAAAGCAGGTTGTGAGTTTAAAAAAAAAATAGCAGTCCTATTGGTTAGAGATCTGCAGGAGAAGAATGTCAGCATGAGCCGTGCAAAAGCAGATTGCTTCTCCAAAAGTGAAATGGTCAATATATCTTTTCTTCTTCCTTTGGACTGTCAGAGAATAAACTGCATTTTCTGATGTGTATCCAAGTTAATAAGCAGAGGAGGTGGAAATACAGGGAACTTCCACAAGAGACATGGCTCTTAGCCAGCATCAAACTCAACTTCAAGACCACTAAATAGAAGTAAAAAGTCAAAAACCTAAAAGAGTCTGTGATGTTAGAAGACAATAACAGCTGCTAATAAATACTAGGTCTGAAAATTCTTAAAGAGGTAAAGTGGAAACACATTTCAAAGCCAGAGTCCAACTGGTGTTCTCTTTCGTACCGTACATCAAGAAGTGCATTGAGTTAGTAAGGGGGCAAGCTTGTGGATAAAGCATCTTAGATTCACTCATTTGTTAAAGTCACAGGGTCCAAAGTTTCTGAGCTTCAAAGTCCAGAGGAATTCCCGCCAGAGCATAAGATGATTTAAGTTCTTCCTTACACCTTCTGTCACTGACGACCTCCTAAATTCCCACAAATGAGCCATAAAAATATCAAATGTAAATAGATTTTAAAGGGCAAGTTTGGAGGAACATATAATTGGATACCTTTGGTGTTCCATTCACTTTTCAATGGACTTTGCAGTCTGCCAATTCAAGGGATCAGAACAGATAACAAACTTAACCCCCATGAGTATGTCTGGGTATACAATGAGATGGAAGGGGCAAAAACATATCCTCCCTTTTGACAGGGCCAGCTTGAGATGTTCATCCAGGATAATACTGAAGGTGTTAGGGTTATTAAGAGGAACGTATAATAGAAAGGAAACATGATCTTGTGTCTATGGCATGGAACTCGGATTCAAGAGAACTGGATTCCATTCCTTGCTTTGCCACAGACGTCCTGTGTAACTTTGGAAAAGCCACTGGATCTCTCTGTGCTAATGTCTCACCGGTAAAATTGGAATAATAATAATTCCATTGTTTGTCTCATCTTTTGACTGGGGAGGAGCCGTCTCTCACTAAGTATATGCTCAGCACCTAGTGAAATCCATGCTCATCTCATTTCCAGGCCACGTAGGCACTGTTGTGGCATTAATAGAAACTGTGATTTTTTTTTCCATGTGGAGATGCATGTTCAATGTCAGAAACATTATCAGTTGGTTACTGACCTGATTAGCATTGCTTCTAGCACAAGCGACTTGGGGCTGAGTCCTGCACATAGCTGAGAATATAGCATGAGTTTCAACAGGAGTTGAGGGTTCTCAGGAATGCATAACTAAGTCATTGTAATTTAAACTGAAGGCAAGTGTGAACAGCAAAATCCATGGGTAGATTGCATTGCAGCAACTGCATTCCATCTCCTAATGCAAAAATCTCCTTACAGCATGTTGAGTTTGAATTCAGCTCATGCTCTGCCATCAGGTTTGCAGAGCAGGGAAGTTTTTGAGAATGTAGCAAAGCAGGATCCAGTTTAACAGGCAACAGACCTGACTGAGCATGTGATATATTGAACTAAAAGCAAAAAGTGGGGGAGGAATTGTGGACCTGGATGCCCTGAGGAGAGCTGGATTGGCTGCAGCTGTTGGCAATCTAAATGAGTCACACAAAATTCCCCCTGGCATCTCGTGGGGGCCACCCACTATCTTTACCTTGGTTGCCTTTTCTTCCACTCTGGATAAATGCTACATGGGATGATCAGGGCTTTTTGTTTAAGCAGTTTAAAAAGAAAACCTCTCAGTTCCTTCTGTCAGCTAAAACTCCAGCGACAGAAAGTCAAAGTCAAATAGCAGGTGCCACTGTAGTTAATGTCAAAACTTTCTTCACAGTGACTGTGGAGTCTCACTGGGACATGGCTGGTGGCATCAGGCAATACTGGTGGAGAGTGACACTGAATATTTCTCTGTTACTGCCTGGCATTGTTTCTGGGGCTGGTACAGCATCAATTTGTAGCAACTGATTATAGTCTGGCAATATAACAGTGGCTGCAACTGCCCTTTCTTCTCACTCTGACATATGCACTCTATTTCTTTATTATTACAACTATTCATATTACCCATTATGGAGCTTTTCATCCAAAAAAATTAATCTCTCAGGTCCCCTTTGAATCATTCTAGCAAAAGTCGAAGCATTATCCACAGATTATACAGGAGTGGCATAGATAAACACTATCCATGCATATTTCAAACATTAAACCTTAAGACTTGGATTTTCAAGAGAGTCTAAAGGGGTTAAGTAAGGGAGGTGGCAAGTACCACTATTCCCATTTTAGAGATGGACAAAGTGAGGTTAGGTGACTTGCCAATGGGCACACAGCAAGACATAGTGGAAACACAGTGAGAATGAATGAGTCTCCATTAGTTCTCCTTTAAGTCTTCCTCTTTCCCCCACCAACTTCTCCATTGTCCCTTCTACTCTACCAGTTTAGTACTTTGGTCTATTTTATATGCCATGTTCAGGTCCTGCCCAGCCATTCTACCCCTGATTATGATCAGAAATGTGTACAGGTTTTGTAGAGCCCTTATCATAACCTAGTCCCAGATTTGGACCTTAGCGTCCAAAATATGGGGGTTAGCATGAAAACCTCCAAGCTTAGTTACCAGCTTGGACCTGGTAAAGCTGCCACCATCCAAAAAATTAGAGTGTTTTGGGGAACTCTGGTCCCCCCAAAAACCTTCCCTGAGGACCCCAAGACCCAAATTCCTTGAGTCTCACAACAAAGGGGAATAAACCATTTCCCTTCCCTTCTCCCTTCCAGGTATTCCCTCCCTGGGTTCCTGGAGAGATAAACAGAAGCAAACTCCGTGAATCTAAACAGAGGGATTCCACCCTCCCCGTTTCCAGCCTTGAAAAACAGAAGTACCGAGAGCTAATCTTTCTTCCCCCCTCACCCAGAGGGAATGCAAAGTCAGGCTAGTAAATTTAACACACACAGATTTCCCCCTGACTTCTTCCTCCCACCAATTCCCTGGTGAGCACAGACTCAATTCCCTGGAGTTCCCCACTAAAGAAAACTCCAACAGGTCTTAAAAAGAAAGCTTTATGTAAAAAAAAAGAAAAATACATAAAAATGGTCTCTCTGTATTAAGGTGACAAATACAGGGTCAATTGCTTAAAAGAAATATGAATAAACAGCCTTATTCAAAAAGAATACAATTCAAAGCACTCCAGCAACTACACACATGTAAAATACAAAAAACCATATAAATCACTATCTGATCTTTTGTACTTACAACTGGGAAACAGAAGATTAGAAAGCAAGAGACAGAAATCCTCCCATAACCGAGAGAGACAGGCATAAGACAAAGAACTCAGACACAGCTTCTTTCCACCCAGACCTGAAAAAGTCAGGTTTCCTGATTGGTCCTCTGGTCAGGTGTTTCAGGTTACTTCTTTCCAGGTGTAAGAGACATTAACCCTTAGCTATCTGTTTATGACAGCCCTAATTTGGGAATATTAGATAGAAATGGGGTTTGATTCTGGAAACCCTTAATCACACGACTTCTCCTGTCATCTTCAGTGTGACTGAGGAAGGGTTTTCAGAATCAAAGGCCAAATTTACAAAGGGATTGTGACTCCTAAAGATGCAGATTCTAGTGAGATTTAGAAAAGCTGCTAAGCATGCTTGGTGCCAAATGCCCATTGACTTTTAATGGGAGTTAGGTGACTAACTTGTTTGGGTGCTTCTGTAAATCCATGTTGGAGCCTACTTTATTTTAACTTTCAAAGACCTTCACAGCCTGTTCCCATGCTACCTATAATCTCTCATTCTCTACTGAGAGGTCATTGCCAGCCTATATTGCCCCGTTGTTCCATTTCCAAAGAAGCATCTTCATATTGGGAGGAGTCCCCAGTAAACATTGGCAAAGCTACCTAATTGTGAACCTTCTAAACTCTGCTCAAAACTCTTTCCCACAGTGCCTACAAAACACTTGACAATGGCTAGGCTGCTCATGTACGGAGACCATTGTCTACCATGCTGACCAATGTGATCTCACTGATTCCATGTACTCCATCTCTCTCTGTGTTCCTCTGCTGTCTCCTGTTTCATAGACTGTAAACTCTTCGGTGTAAAGATCATCTTTTTGTACAGCACCTCACACAATGGGGTCCTAGTCCATGGCACTCTTAGGCACTACAGCAATACAAAATAATTCATAAGAGGAGGTTACTCACCTAGTGCAGTAACTGACGTTCTTTGAGATGAGTGTCTCTGTGGGTGCTCCACTCCAGGTGTCGGTGCGCCCCTGTGCCTTTGATCGGAGATTTCTGCAGCAGTACTTGTACCGGCCACGCATGCACAGAGCCTGCCCCCCTGCTCTAAATATACCTCTTAGTGAGCATGCACGACCAGTTCCCTCAGTTCCTTCTCTACAACGAAGGCTACCCCAACTCCGAAGTAGAGGGGAGGAGAGTGGGTAGTGAAGCACCCACAGGGACACTCATCTTGAAGAACGTCAGTTACTGCACAAGGTGAGTAACCTCCTCTTCTTCTTTGAGAGATGTCCCTGTGGGTGCTCCACTCCAGGTGACTTTGAAGCAGTATCTCTCAAGGAGGTAGAGACTTCAGATCTGGTAAGAATGCAATAGATAATAGTGCTCTGCCTAATCATGTATCAGAGAGAGGGCCCTGAGTAAGGGCATAGTGTTTAACTAATGTGTGTTCGGAGGACCAAGTGGCTGCTTTACAAATGTCAGTCAATGGCACTTTACGTAAGAAGGCTACAGATTTAGATACAGCTCTAGTGGAATGCGTTCTGATGGATGTTGGAGGTGTAACGTTTTTTATCCGATAGAGTCATATGCAATCGGAGATCCAGTTTGAAAGTCTCTGGATAGGTGAAGATCCCAAGTAGGGGTAGGTGGCTTAATGTCTGGGTATAAGGTTTAGAGTCCGTTAAGGAAACGCTTGATGATGGGATGAGCGAAGACCGAGGTATTGTCGATTGTATCATGAAAGGTTGTGATAGCAGCTAAGTGGACTCTGATGGAGCTGAAGGAAAGGCTGGCGTGCTTGATGTCCAATAGGTAGTCCAATAGGTAGTCGAGTATGCGGGGAAGGGTTGCGGATGTAGGAGACAGTTGTTTAGTTGCACTTCCACTTCCGGAGACAGGTGGTATGGGTGGATTGTGGTCTGCTGTGTAGGAGAACCCTTTGAACTTGGTCGGAACAATCTACTTCATGTTGGGAGAACCATGCCGGTACCAGGTTTTGAGATGAAGCGTGGAGAGATTGGGGTGAAGAAGCCGGCCGTGTTGCTGTGGTAACAGGTTCGGGATGAGAGGCAGTGAGATCAGCGGTCGAATTGAGGAAAGGAAACCACGGTTGTCTCAGCCATGAAGGTGCAATCAAGATCACTGTGGCAAGGTCCGTTCATATCTTTATGAGGACCCTGCATAGAATAAGTCCCAGTGCCATGGGATCATGAATGCGTCTCCGAGGGAGTGTTTGCTCAGTCCCGCCCTGGAGCAAAAATTGAGGCATTTCGTGTTTTTTGCAGTTGCAAATAGGTCTATGGTTGGGTGACCCCAAGTACGAAATATGTTGTAAATGATTCCCTCGTCTATCTCCCATTCGTGCTCCAAAGGGAAACGTCTGCTTAACTCGTCGGCAGTGGCATTCATCATCCCGGGGAGATAAGCAACTGATATGTGGATGTGGTTCGCAAGGCACCAATTCCAGACTTTTATTGCCTCTGAGCAAAGAGAGTGGGAGCGAGCCTCTCCTTGCCTGTTTATGTAGAACATGCAGGCAATGTTGTCAGTCATTATGCGTACATGCTGATTTTTGATTAGTGGCAGGAAGTGGCAGCAGGCATTTCGTACAGCTCGAAGTTCTAGAACATTGATGTGCAGGGAGGTCTTGGAGGGAGACCATAGCCCATGGACTATTTGGTGAGAGATGTGGGCACCCCAGCCTGTGAGAGATGCGTCAGTAGCCATTATCAGAGTTGGGGAGGTCTGGAGGAAGGGGACTCCAGAGCAGAGGTTGGAGGGAACTGTCCACCATAGGAGAGAGTCTTTGACTCGGAAGGGTATGGCCAGAGGTTTGTTTAGCGAGTGCACATTCAGTCTGTAAAGTGTGGCCAGCCAAGCTTGGAAGCACCTCATTTAGAGATGTGCATTCTGGACCATGAAGGTGCACGAGGCCATGTGCCCTAGTAGTTGGAGGCAGTCTCGGGCAGTGACCTGAGGGCTGTCACGAAGTTTCGTAGCCAGTAGCTTTATGGTATTGAATCGGTTGGGTGGGAGAGAAGCTGGCCGGTTCTGGAGTCGAGGTCCGCTCCTATAAACTCTAGGGGTTGGATAGGACGTAATGTGGATTTGTTTATATTTATTTGCAGGCCCAGAGATTGGAAGCAATCAATGGTGAGTTGTATGAAGCGGAGGGCTTCATCGAACGTGGAGGCCTTGAGAAGGCAATCATCGTGGTAAGGGAATAGTATGACCCCTTTTTTTCTGAGGTAGGCAGTGACTACCGGTAGGAGCTTGGAGAAAACTCGGGGGGCAGTGAAAAGGCCAAAGGGTAGAACTCTGTATTGGAAATGCATTGAGCTGAGGGTAAAATGAAGAAAGCGTCTGTGGGCCGGATGGATAATGACGTGAAAGTAGGCATCTTGTAGGTCGAGGGCTGAACACAAATCGCCCTGCTACAGCGCTGGAATTATGGTGGTAAGAGTAACCATCTTGAACTTCTGTTTTTTGAGCCTCCTGAGATCAAGGATCGGTCGCCATCCTCCAGTTTTATTTTCTGTTAAGAAATAATGGGAGTAGAACCCTTTCCCCTTGTGGCATTCGGGCACAAGTTCGATAGCACCCAGGTGAAGGAGATGCTGTACTTCTTGCTGGAGGTGTGGCTCGTGAGAGGTGTCCCTGAAGAGGGACGGGAAGGGTGGGTGGGTGGGAGGTAAGGAAAGGAAGGGGATAGAATACCCAGTTGTGATGACCTCTAAAAGCCACTTGTTGGTGGTAATGTTCTGCCATTGGTGCAAAAATGGCCATAGGCGGTGACCAAAGATAGTTGTAGGCGGTGCATATGTTGAAGTCAAGACGATGTTTTCGAGACCCTCGACCAAAGGTTCAAATCTGCTTATTAGTTGGAGGAAGTTGAGGAGCCCTGGAAGAATTGAGGCGACGCCGCTGGTATCTCGATCTCTGGCGTTGGTGTTGCTGCTGTTGTTCCTGAGATCTGTTGAAATGCTGAGTATATGGGGGGTAATGTGGACAGTGGTAATGTTGATATCTGTACTGTTGCCTTCTGGTCGTAGGGGTTTGGATTCCTAAGGACCGGAGAGTTGCCCTTGAATCCTTCACTGAGTGAAGCACCTCATTCGTGGTGGAAGCAAAGAGTTTATCACCATCGAAAGGAAGATCCTCTGTTGTACTTTGAACCTTGCAAGGAAAAGAGGAAGAGGAGAGCCATGAACCTCGGCGCATGACCATTGCGGTAGTGGTGGATCTTGCTGCGGTATTGGCTGCATCCAGAGCTGCTTGAAGAGCCATGCATGATATGATTTGGCCCTCAGAAACCAAAGCTGTAAACTCTTGTTTCTTTTGATCTGGAATATGTTCAATAAAGTCCATTAACTTGTTATAGTTTTTGTGGTCATACTTTGCCAGAACAGCAGTATAATTGGCAATTCGAAATTGTAAAGTTGAAGAGGCATACACTTTGCGACCAAGGAGGTCCAAGCGTTTGCTTTCCTTGTTGGCTGGGGTGGAGTGGGAATATTGTTGTTTGTTTCTTTGGTTGGCTGCGTCAATTACCAGTGAGTTTGGCACAGGATATGAGAAAAGGAATTCAGAGCCCTTAGAGGGAATGAAGTATTTACGGTCTGCTTGTTTGCAGGTAGACTGGCTTGTGGCTGGAGCCTGCCAGATAGATCTAGCCGGTTCCAGAAGGGCTGCATTGATTGGTAATGCCAGCCTGGATGAAGAAGAGGGTTGCAGGATGTCCGTTAGCTCATGTTGTTGGTCTGGGACTTCCTCTAAGTTGACTCTAAGCTCGCTGGCAACCCTTTTAAAAAGGTCCTGGAATTTCGAAAAATCGTCAGAAGACATTTGAGAGGAGGGAAGTAATACTTCTTCAGGCGTTACTTCAGGTGCTGCTGGGTCAGGGGCAGGAGTTCATTGCTCCTGCAAATGGGAGGATGCTGCCAAATGTGTCATATCATTTGGACGTTCGTCTTGTGGTGCCAAGCAAGTGCCGCGCCTCATTGAAATGGAGTAGCGGGTGTGCTGCCGAGGAAAAGATGCCCATGGGGCCCAATATTGCCATGGTGGTGGGAAAGGCATAGGTGATGCCATCAAGGGGTTCCCATACCAGGAGGCAGGATCTCGAGGATATTCTGAGGTAATTTTCCTGTGCCCACGGGTGACAGGGGTCCGAGGATGGGAGTCTGTATACATCGAAAAATCACCCTGTATTTCAGGTTCCCCTTCACTGGAAGAAAGCTGTTCAGACCCTGAATCATTCATAGGGGAGAAGCAGTCCTTAAGCAAGGGTGACTGCAGCATAGGTGACACCAGGAGGTCACTTGACTGGGTAAACTGCAGCGCTGAGGCAGCTGAAGGTGAAGCTGATAGAGCTGCTGTGAGGGAATTCGGGTCTGCACCGGAGTTCCCAGTCTTGGCTCAGTGCCAGATAGCGCTGTCAATGCCGATGCAGGAGCCGGTGCTGCGCTATTAATAGCAGGCTGCAGTGCCTCAGGGAGATCCTGTTATGTCAGCACCGCGTTCGTTGCGGTGCCGATGGGTTCCATAATCAAGGCAGGCAACTGAAAACCTGTAGCCTCAGCACCGGAGCTTCACGCTGCTGCCGCAACCACAGGCAGGTTTGGCGCAGTGCCTGAGGAGCCTGGCTCGTCGAAAGTGCTCAAGCGGGGGAGCACAGATAAGGGAATAGTAGATCTGACTGGAGAGGGTTTGTGTCTGAGAGTTTCCTATGCACTTGACAGAAGGTGCCCTCTTTTTGCCGTTTTCTTCTGCCTTTTTGAAGCAGGAGAGCTGTGCCGGCGAGCAGAGGCAGAGTCTGCACCAGGGTCTGAGGCTGACCCTAAGGATTTTTGAAGTAATATGATTTTAAATTTTAGCTCCCTGCCTTTTCTCACTCTGGAGCTTAGTTTAGTGCAGTGGGCACATTTTTGGGGAATGTGGGTCTCCCCAAGCATTTTATGCACTGCGAGTGTCCATCCGAAAGAGGAATAGGTTCCTTACAGGAGGAGCAGCGCTTAAAGCCTGTGAAGCCAGGCATGTTGGAAGCAGCTGCCGCTGAGAGAATTTTTTTTTTAAACAGTAGAAAAAAGGGTAAGTAACACTAACTAACAAGAAACTGTCTAACTACAAGTTATTTTAAGATGAGGAAAGAAATTCTTTAACGAGTCTGCTGAGCTCCATCTCAAGCCGGGGACAGTAAAGAAGGAACTGAGGGAACCGGCTGCGCATGCTCACTAAGAGGTATACTCAGAGCGGGGGGGCAGGCTCTGTACATACGTGGCCAGTACGAGTACTGCTGCAGAAATCTCCGACCAAAGGCACCGGGGCGCACTGACACCTGGAGTGGAGCACCCACAGGGACCTCTCTCAAAGAACAACAATAATTTAGGTACCTTGTACATCTGCCCCAGGTCTTTTGCTATCTATTGACTAGTCTTAGTATATATATTGAGAGGGTCATACTGTTTGGTACATTGCATGTTCCATTTGTCTGGCTTTTTTTTTTTCTTGTTTTTTGTTTGTAATCCATTGATTCAAGCTGTTATAAGGATTATTGTTCCTGCTCACCTATGAACAGGAACAAACTGATTCACCTTTTATATAGAGCGAATATTACGATTCTAAGCACCCATTTTGCAAGTACTCTGAAGTGAGACCTCCCATTGAGTGCTGTGAGATTTTTGCCTGCAGATGTTTTTTTAAGATGGGGCTCGTGCTTCCTTCATGAAATTATTTCTAATACTCCAGGGATAAGGGTGTGGAAAAGACAAACTAAGTAATAGAGCCTCAGGTAGTGTAAATCAGCATAACTCCACTGAAGTCCAGAACAAATATACTAATTGAAGATCTGCTGCTACATCAAATGCACTAGCCACATACTGCATGATCCATAAAGGCAGGAGCAGTAATTGTTTTGAGGGTGGAGAAGTTGGACAATCAGAGTTGAGGCCACTGCAGCAGCTTCCTTTTTGTGGGACAACTATTTCAGTTCCCCAGTTGCAGTCCGAGTTCATCTCAAAGATGCAACGAGAACACAAGAAAGAGGGCAACATATTTAGCAAAGGACAGTTATTCCCTAAGGATGATAAAAACCAGTTTGTCTGTCACCAGCTTCCTTTTGTGTTTGGATTTGAAACACGCTATCTTTGCAGACAATAAAATGTAAGTAAAGAACGAGGAAAAGACAGATCCTGTAAACAACAGAAAGCAAATCTCAGAGGCTGGCAAATGTAACCAAAGTAGAAGAAAAAGTTGAGTGCCTGCCAGTTTTGTATGGCGCCATGGGAGCTCAGCACTTTCTCTTCAATACAGTCATTCCCATGCTCCACCATAAAGTATAGGAGAGAGAGAGAGAGACACCCTGTAAAGTGACAGAAGAAGCATCTGATTGCACTTGTCCTAGAATGCTCTTAAATCTCTCCTTCCCACTTTGTTCCCTTCCCAGACAGACCTCCCATGAGGCTGACACTATAGCATCTTGTTGGGTAAACTTTTTTCTTTTTTTTAAGAATTTCTAAAAGTTCAGTCACCATGTAATGTGCATTGTGTGAAACCGGGCACTACAGTTGGGTCATACATAACTACAGATATGGGGCCCCCCCGATCTGGTGTAAAACAACACAGTTCCCATTGGCTTGAATTGAATCTATGACAATTTGCACCAGCTGAGGATCTAGCCCATAGAGCATTAACGTTTCTTCTGTTCCGCACAAAAAATCTCTATGTTATATCCTTAGGGGCAGCCGGTTTAGGAAGAAATCACTTGAGAGCAGACAGCTAACAAAACTACCATTTATTTACAGACACAGAGCTCACCTAACCGGCCGAAGCTGACTGGGCTATCCCCTAATAATCTAACTCAGTTGCCACAGGAACAAAAATCATGACAACCAAATACACAACATATTCCTCCCCCCTTAATAAGAACATCCCCTAAATAAAACACACACTAGACTAGAGAGGAGGGTAGACTGCCTCCATTCCCGGCTAAACCCTGGGGATTATTTTGCCCCATAACTGTGGGTTCGCCCTAGCTAAAGATCCAGCCGATGAGGAGGCCTTCTGTCTCTAGGTGGATTCTGGCGAACTTCTGGTGTTGTTGCACCCGAAAGTACCATGGGCTCAGGGTCCGCAGCACAAACAGGTGAGGAGGTGGTATCAGCTCGTGCTGGGCAAAGGGGTATCTCAGCCGCCGGCAGTAATGGAGGAGAACAGTCAGGAACAGATGATTCGTGATTTGGTGTCTCACCAGAAGAGGTGAAGTCAAACCACTCAATTGCAGATGTGTTCTGAGGACTGGCATGACCTGGCAATAGCTGATCTACATGTCGCCGCCACGTAAGATTCTCTGCAGTCCGGACTGTGTAGGAAACAGGTCCTGTTTGAGTGATGATCGTGGCAGAGACCCATTTAGCTCTGGAAGTATAATTCTGAGCCAAAACTGGCTGTCCCGGGCTAAAGGCTCGGTCTTTTGCTCTGGGTGCCCATCTGATGACTTGATATTGCTACTGATGTTGCACAATTTGTCGGGGTTCAGAAGGTTTCAGCAGATCAAAGCAAGTGCACAGCTGTCGTCCCATCATTAGAAAGGCCGAGGATGCCTTGGTCATAGCATGAGGTGTGTTTCTGTAGGAAAGTAAGAAGGTATCCAGATGCTTTTGAATGGAGTGTTGTCCCCTTGCTGATTTCAAAGCGTGTTTCATTGTCTACACAAATCTTTCAGCTAATCCGTTGGTGGATGGATGATATGGTGTTGATGTGATGTGGTGTATCCCATTTGCCTTCATAACATTTTGAAACTCCTGAAAGACGAACTGCGGTCCGTTGTCACTCACAAGTTGTTCTGGCAGACTGAAATGCCTAAAGAGTTCCCATAGTTTTTGGATAGTACTCTCTGCACTACTGGACTGCATTATAGAGACTTCTGGCCATTTAGAATGGGCATCTACTGCCACCAAGAACATCCTTCCTTCAAGGGGGCCAGCGAAGTCAATGTGAATACGTTGCCACAGGTTTTCAGGCCAATCCCATGGGTGTAGGGGTGCCCACTGGGGTGCATTCCTCACACCCTGACATGACATACAAGCTTTTGCCTTCTCTTCAATAGCACGGTCCAATCCAGGCCACCAAAAATAGCTTTGTGCAATTTCCTTCATGCGCACTATTCCACAGTGACTGGAATGTAGCTGTTCTAACATCTGTGATCTCAGTGGTGGCAGAATAATGACATGTCTCCCCCCACAACAAAGAACCAGATTGGACCGATAACTCCCTCCTCCTGGACATGTAGGTAACAAGGTCGGGTGAGACTGGAGAGGTTTGTCAAGATTTTCCATGCATCACCAGGTCCATAACTTGGGACAATACTGGGTCAACGCGAGTTGCTTTCTTTATCTGAGTAGCAATGTTGGGTGTATTCTCTACCTGTTCAAAGTAGAAGATTTCCTTTTGAGCACTATCTTGATGTTTGACCAGCAAAGGCAACCTTGAGAGGCCATCTGCATTGCCGTGCAGAGTGGATTTCTGATATTTCATTTCATATGTGTGTGCTGAAAGTAACAATGCCCAACATTGCATACGATTAGCAGCTAATGGGGGAATGCCTGTGTAGGGTCCAAAAATTGATGTCAGAGGTCGATGGTCTGTGAGAAGAGTAAACTTTTGCCCAAACAGGTACTGATGAAACTTCCGAATTCCAAAAACAATTCCTAATGCCTCACGTTCGATTTGGGCGTAGTTAGTTTCTGCTTTGCTTAGAGTGCGTGAAGCAAAAGTAATAGGTCTCTCTTCTCCCGAAGGCATAATGTGTGACATGACTGCTCCCACTCCATAAGCGGAGGCATTGCAGGGCCAATTGTAGGGGTCAGGATGGATCAAAGTGCGTTAGAACTTCAGAATTTATCAATGCATCCTTAGCTTTGTTAAATGCAACATCACAGGCTTCAGTCCACTTCCAGGCCTTGTTCTGCCCCAGGAGCTCATGAAGTGGCTTTAGCAGTGTGGCTAACTGTGAGATGAACTTTCCATAATAATTCAGTAGTCCCAGAAACGAGCGCAGCTGGCTTACATTTCGAGGTGGGGGAGCCTCCACAATAGCTTTAACTTTTGCAGGGGCCTTATGAAGACCTGAAGAATCAATGATGTTCAATTCAAATATTCAACAGAGGGCTTGAAGAATTCACACTTGTCTTTGCAAACTCGTAGGCCATACTCTTCCAGTCTTTGTAGGGTAGCCTCTAAATTCTTTAAGTGATCCTCTTCATTCCTTCCAGTGACCAGGATATCATCCAGATAGCACTGAACTCCTGACAAGCCACACAAGATCTGGTCCATAGCCCTCTGGGACGGGGCGGGAGCAGACGTTATTCCGAAGGGTAGGCGACAGTATCGATAAAGCCCTTTATGAGTCATAATAGTCAACAGCTCTTGGGACTTTTCATCGACGTGCATCTTTAAATATGCTTGACTCAGATCAATCTTACTGAACTTTTGTCCCCCAGCCAGGCTTGCGAAGAGGTCATCGATGCGGGGAAGCGGGTATTGCTCTGCACACAACACTGGGTTGACAGTGACTTTAAAATCACCACAAATCCGGAGAGAGCCATCTTTCTTCACTATTGGAATGATAGTTGTGGCCCATGAGCTATGGGTAACTGGTATTAGGACTCCATTGGTGACCAGGCGCTCCAGGTCTGCTTCAACTTTTGGGCTGATGGCATATGGCACAGTTTGGGCTTTCAGATATTTTGGTGGACTGTCAGGTTTAATATTCAATGTCACAGTGATTCCCTTCATACTTCCCAAATCATTTCCAAAAACAGCAGCGTGTTTCCTTAGTATAGGGGTTAGACTGGTTTCTTCTATTGTCATCCGGTGCACTTCTGCCCAGTTCAGCTGAATCTTCCCAAGCCAAGACCTACCCATTAAGGCTGGGTAGTTACTTCTCACCACAAACAGTGGCAGTTTAGCAGCCTGTCCATTGAGCTACACCTTAATATCAATAGTTCCCAACATGGGCACAGCTTCTCCAGTATACGTCTTCAGAACAGTTTTTGTTGCCTTAAGCGGAAGATGCTATAGCTTTTCTTTATACACAGTCTTGGAGACCAGCGAGACGGCTGCACCGGTGTCCAGTTCCATGTGTATAGGTTTGCCATCCAACAACGGGGTTACCCAGTATTCATGTGAGCCCACGGCCAAAGACAAAACATGCAGTGGCACTTCCTCTTGCGATGAGGTGTCACCTTGATCATCCTGGGTCTGCTCTAGGGTATGCAGGTTTCCTCTTTTTGTCAGCCAGACCACAGGCCTCTTTTTCTTTTGTTTACAGGCACACTAAATGTGTCCCTTTTTGCTACAGTGTCGACACACCAGGTCCTTACACCAGCATTCTGATGCCTGGAGACCTGGCTTACCACAGCGGTAACATTCTTGACTCTGTACAGTTTTGTGGGTAGGTTCTTGTGACACTTTTTACACCCTAGGGGATGCACCAATGTATTGCGCCTCCCTTGTAGCCAGTTCCATGGAGACAGCAATATCAACAGCCTTCTGTAATGTAAGCTGAGCCTCTGTCAGTAGGCGCTTCTGTATAGCTTCACTGTACAGGCCACACACTAACCTGTCACACAGGGCATCATTTAACATCTCTTTAAATTCAGAGTTCTGCTAGCTTTTTTAAAATTGCTACAAACCGTACAACTGTTTCATCTTCTTTTTGGTCTTTTTTGTGGAACCGATATCTTTCAGCAATTACCAGTGGTTTTGAGGAAAAATGGGACCCCAGGATTTCCACGACGTCACTGTAAGATTTAGTCTCAGGCTTAACAGGGTGTAGTAAGCTTCATAGCAGGGAGTAGGTTTTAGCCCCTACAACACTTAACAATATTGACACCTTCTTCTCTTCTGTAATATCATTTGCAATAACAAAAAGCTCAAAACGCTCAGTATACACATGCCATTGCACTATATTCTCATCAAAAGGTTCCAGAGGCCCGGTCAGAGTAGCCATGATTTTTAGTTTCACTTTCACAGTCAGTGCAAACAAGCAGTTTTTTGTTTGTTCTTTACCTTGACTTCTACTTCCTTCTGTTACTGGAGCAGCACCGGAATCCCATCTATCATCGCCACTTGTTATATCCTTAGGGGCAGCCGGTTTAGGAAGAAATCACTTGAGAGCAGACAGCAGACAGCTAACAAAACTACCATTTATTTACAGACACAGAGCTCACCTAACCAGCCGAAGCTGGCTGGGCTATCCCCTAATAATCTAAGGGTATGTCTACATCTAAAATTTTGCAGCGCTGGTTGTTACAGCTGTATTAGTACAGCTGTATAGGGCCAGCGCTGCAGAGTGGCCACACTTACAGCAACCAGCGCTGCAAGTGGTGTTAGATGTGGCCATACTGCAGCGCTGTTGGGCGGCTTCAAGGGGGGGTTCGGGGAACGCGAGAGCAAACCGGGGAAGGAGACCAGCTTCGCCGCGGTTTGCTCTCGCGTTCCCCAAACCTCCCTGCAAACCGCAGGGAAGGAGACCTGCTTGCACGGAGGTTCGGGGAACGCGAGAGCAAACCGGGGAAGGAGACCAGCTTTTCCGCGGTTTGCTCTCGCGTTCCCCGAACCCCCCTGCAAACCGCAGGGAAGGAGACCTGCTTGCACGGAGGTTCGGGGAACGCGAGAGCAAACCGGGGAAGGAGACCAGCTTTGCCGCGGTTTGCTCTCGCGTTCCCCGAACCCCCCTGCAAACCGCAGGGAAGGAGACCTGCTTGCTCGGGGTTCGGGGAACGCGAGAGCAAACCGGGGAAGGAGACCAGCTTGATTACCAGAGGCTTCCTCAGGTATGCTGGGATACCTGCTTATTCCACGGAGGTCAAGAAAAGCGCTGGTAAGTGTCTACACTTGATTACCAGCGCTGGATCACCAGCGCTGGATCCTCTACACCCGAGACAAAACGGGAGTACGGCCAGTGCTGCAAACAGGGAGTTGCAGCGCTGGTGATGCCCTGCAGATGTGTACACCTCCTAAGTTGCAGCGCTGTAACCCCCTCACCAGCGCTGCAACTTTGTGATGTAGACAAGCCCTTACTCAGTTGCCATAGGAACAAAAACCATGACAACCAAATACACAACACTCTACTATAGGACCTTAGTGTGATGCAGTGCGATTCAATGGATCTGAGAGAAAATGCACAGGAGTGGATGAAGCAAGTCAAACCCATCTCTGTCTTTCAAGAATATCACTTTGATAGGTGGAGGATAGATAGATGGAAGGATAGGACCCAGTGTTAGAAGACACAGAGGAATAGCCGTTGAATTAGACTGTTAAAAGTAGAAATGTTAAGGGTAGAAAGTTTTTTCTGTTGCATCGGTGGTGTATTGTGTATCAGTTATGATGAGAACAGAAGTGTCTTTTTTAAAAACAGCTGGACATGTTATATAGTATTAGATTGTGGAACAGAAGGAAGTTCTGAACACTCCAAATACAGCATTGTGAAATTGTGAGACCTGCAAGGCTATGGGCAGCTGTTACTTTTCCCTCAGTATGCTACACAGAATAAGCAAACATGGTAGACTAACAAATATTTCATCCAGTACATTGTTCCCCATTATATTCTGCTACACATTGCTTTTGCCACATCTCATATTCTGACAAGGTATAATGCAACTAGACATTGTCTTACAAACTCTAAGATAGGAAATAAGAGACTAGAAAATTGCTGAGAAGCCAAGCATTAAATGCAAAAGCCTCCTTTAAGCCAAAACCCCACAGCAGAACAGTGGTATTGTCAGGGAGAGGATCAGATTCTGGCCAATGCAGGCAAAATGGCATAACCACTTGCCAAACGAGTGCATGTATAATGCTACAAAAATAACACAAACATACATCAATGTCCTAGCTCTAATCCTTCCCCCAGTTCCTATCATTCCTTTTAGATACAAATACAGATCTGTGATACTGTGCCTTGTCCTTTTTTCACACTAGTATATGTAATTTCAGAGACTTTACTCCAGATTTATACTGAGGGGAATGAGTGGAAAACCAGCCCTGGAATTGTTTAGTATATATGATGACATTTATGAATTTGTGGAGAAATTAGTACTATAAAAGAACTGAATTTATAACTGTTCATGAGTCTTTCTATATTAAACAACACCAAAGAGCTACCTAGCTCTTACTCTGCAAAATGAAATTTGGATTAACAACAAAAAACCATCATGTTAAAAATACAATATATCTGGGACATTATCTTTATCAAATTCAACTTCTCACTGTAGACACACTTTATGGGACAGATCCTTGGGTGCTATAAATTGACACAGCTCCAGTGAAGTCCACTGAAGCCAAATGACGTTGCTGTCCTGAAACCATTTTATGAAGGTCTAGCAGACATAAATATCCATCACCATGTTAAAATAAATACAGTTATGAAGTTTCGCACTGAGTTACCCCAATGACTTCTGCTCTTTACCTCTCCTAGTTTGGGCAGTCTGAAATATTGCTGGTATAATTTGGGAAAGATCATGCCCTTCAATGGACAAAATCCTGTATATTACACAGATTCCTCTATGACAATATGCACACTTTATTGACAGAGAGTGATTTTAAATTAAACGGCATATTACTGTACATTAAGAATTTGAAGGCAAAGACTGCTAATAAAGACTGAAAAAGTCAAACTCAAACAGTAACCCCCTTAATACCTTTTTTCATCATGCAAACAGTAAATCATTTCTTTTCAGTAGTTTTCAGCCATAAAACTGCAAATAAGGCATTTTGTGCTGAAAATTGATTTCTATCGAGGACTATACCTCCATGCAACTTCATTTGTAACTGACATGGATTACCAACAACAGAGCTTGCAATATAAAAAATAGATGACAGTAAGTAATTTAGTTGCATATTGCTACTCTTGAATCTTCAATCTAAATGGAACTATTTATTTTATTTTATTATTTTCCCCCCAATGCATGGCACCTAAGACAGAAAGCTATGCGTGGAAATTGAAGTGTAAGCTAAAATGCTGTTGCAATACATCGGAGGATTTCAACTATAGTATACTTTAACCTTTATTTTTCATTTGTTTAACATTTATTACAGCATGGTATGATTGGGCATTAGGAAACCAAGATTTAGTGTTTGCCAAGAATCTAAGCAAACCTAAGCAAAGAACACTTGCATGCAATAATCCCATGGATGCTTCTGCCAGATTCTATGATACACAGGAAATAAATACCCCATCCTCACACTACATTAGAAATGGAAGGACGGATCATTGAATGCCTTATTGCTGGGATGCGAGTCACTGAGTGCTGAAAGCAGAACGGTCACAAACTGTTAGTATGATGTTTTGTTACCAGGTCAATGGAAGGGGAAGGGGTGGGGGAAAAAGGTTGGTGCAAAGTAAAACAGAATTGTTTGACATTGGGTGATATTAGTTAGGAAGATCATCTTAGCTGGAAGCCAGAACCCACCCACAATAACTGTGAGTTTGGTTTCTATCTGGACCCCTGAACATTAATCCAGATACATGAAACCGTGACAAACATTGGCTTATATTGTTCACACCTCCCTCTTAACACCATACCCCCAAAATATTGAGTTTTTCTCCATCTTCACCGAAGTAGATAGCATGACTTTTTGAGACATGATAGGCAGACACTTTCCTATCTTCCATCATCAAGGAAGGAGTTCAAGAAGTGCTAAGGAGAACCCATAGAGACTTCTCAGGCCCTGATCTACTAAAGAATTTCAGTCAATTAGACTACTCCCGATTAAAGTTAAGTATAAACTTAAATGTTGTGCCAGGTTAGGGTTAGAGCGTTCAGCAACTTGCAAGGACAAGTTCCATGTGTATATCATCCTTATAACCTCGGAAGACCCTGCAGGATCAGAAGTTTTGTAATACACATTCTTCAAGAGCAAGGAACATGTTTGAAATCCTGACCCCATTAAAATTAATGAGAGTTTTGCCATTACTTCAATGGAATCAGGATTTCACCCATGTCTTCACTTAATTCTGTTCAGTGCCTAATACACTGTGAATTCTGTATCACAATGATAAGGGCATTCCTTTTTTTAAAAAATTACATATAATTTGGGGGCAAATATGTTCTAAAATGAAAGCCAAATACATTTAAAAAAAGATTTGTAGGACACAGATACAACAGCCTTGGCAAGATATTAATCTTTACCAACTTAATCTGCCCATCTGGTGACAGCAGGATAGCCATCCACCTGTTTTCATCTTTCTCTTTTGCATGCATTAATGAAATACAATTTAATTTAAACAAATTTTCTAGAGTCTTAATTCCTAGATAGCATTGCCTTTCCAAATGCTTTTAAAGAAGAAATCTAATTGTGTTTTCAATTTTGTTATTAAGAAACATGACCTGTGACGCGCCACTGCTTGTTGTCTCATTAGAAATCTTACAGACGGCTTTGATTACTTCAATTGTGGGGAGAAATTGAGTTACTAATATCTATTTAAAAATAAGTGTTTGTGGTAAAGGGATACTCTGCAGTCATTATTTCCTCCACATGGCAGAACTCTTTCTTTTTAAACGGTTGAATGTCTGTTCAGCCATACTGTCTAACTCTATCTTGTCATTTATGTATATATGCATCTATTTGTTGTCTCTTGTCCTATACTTAGATTGTAACCTCTTTGCGGAAGGGATTGTCATTTTGTTCTGTGTTTGCTGAGTATCTAGCACAATTGAGTCCTGGTCTATGGCTGGGGCTTTGGGGTACTACCACAATACAAATAATAAATGCTAATAATAATTCATGTCTGTTGGATCTGCCTGTATAATGAAACCCATATTGCAGCTGGAAGTAGAGGTGAACGGGACTGGCCATGACCATAAAGTTAAGCATGTGTGTATGCGTTCTATTACAAGGGGGCCTTGGAGCCTCAAGCCCTAATCCTGCAAAAGAGTTAAGCATATGTTTAATGTTAAACAAACGAGTGGATCTTGGCCTCCATAGGACTACTCTAATGGATAAAGTTAAGGATGTGTGTAAATCTTTGTAGGAGCACAGTCTTATTTGAAAAAGGTGAGAAGGTCATCTCATTCTGTTCTTCTCATAGTTCGTGTGGAATGTAGGTTAGGATGGTCTCCAGAGAAGCACGGACATGACTCAGTTGAAGGCAATAGGAGCTTTTCATGAACATCTGGGGCTAGAGTTTGACATTCAGGGTCTTGAAAAATACATTAATCTGGATCCTGAACCAATTCTCTGTAGGACATCCCTCAGTAACTCCACCTTATCAATAGCATTTTGCAACAGCATCGCCCTCTTCTGAGTGCTGTCACTTCATGGCTCTTCTATGTACACATTCTAATGGACTAACCAATGAGCAGTCGGCTATAACCTGCTGGGAATGAATCTGGTGTGGGCTGGGTTAACTACTGCTCGATGAGAGATCCTTAACTCTAGAGACATAAATCAACACTGGGAGACACAGATTCTCCGTGTAAATCAGCATAACTTGACTGACAGCAATGGAGGTATGCCAACTGAGGCTCAGGGACAGTATTTTCATTTTATGGCGTTCAGCAAAATTGGATATTTTGAGGGAAATACAGTGACAGTGAAAACATTAAAAAAAAAAGAAGTCCACCAATGACTGTATTCTCCTTCAACAGAAAACCTCTTTTGTGGTTCAGTGTGAAGATCATAGACATTATCAGAGGAGTTTCCACCTCTCTTTCCTTGCTGGACATTTTAGTCATCATAGTTGAGCAGCTTTTGATGGGTCCTCTTTGCAGAAATCCATATGGGCATTTCATTAGTGTCAGTCTATTGGGGGGAAAGGATTTGCATCCCCCTCAAGGTTAGAATTTCATCTGGTTTCACTTTGAACCGTGAGAAACCCTACATCACCAATCCTACATATTTCCTGGAAGCTGGGCCAAAATGTGTGTGCCAAAGAATGCGCCTTATTCTTATGCAACTCCATCTCACTTTCACACCTGAATCCTTACAAATGTCATTAGTGCTCATAGTTGACCAAACTATGCACCCACTGGAGTCAATGGTAAAACTCTCAATGATTTTTATGGTAGTGGATCTAAACTAGAGCTGAAAACTGTTGAAAATTCCATCCATGATTTGTAAAACCTCTATTATTTAAGTGGTTTTTGATTTTTTTTTAATGTGTGTGTTTGTTTTATTTGGGTTTTCTTGACTTAAAAAATGGCTCCACATATTTTTCCCATCTGTATATAGAAAACTTTACTTCCAGACCAAAACTACAACTTTGATGCTGAGTTGCAACTAACAATTACTTGCAGTCAGGTTACAGCTCAGAAAAACAATATCTTGTGAACAACAGCTATAGGTGGACACAATTGGCTACAATATTTTCCCTTCTAAAGTCAAACTTCAATGGAATATATAATCACTCACACACATACACAAAACAAGCCAGGATAACAATACAAAAGGTTAGCCAAGAATCTGTTTGACATTTTAAATAAATTTGAGTTAGCTGTGTTTTGTGTCCTTCCTTTGTTCATTTTCCATGAATATGCTAGCAGATAATTGCATTAGATGCAATGTCTATTTGCCAGTACTAGAAATTTTAAATTAATGTTGCAGAATATTGATGGAAAGCAAGTTTCAAAGTCCTATTTGTGAGTATTCACACTAAAAATCTCATTTAAAAGTTAAGTTCATCCATGTTCAAACTCAGCCAAGTATTCAAGCATGGATTTAAATCCATCCATATTTAGCAAAACGCTTAAACATGTGCCTAAGTCTTAAAGTCAATGAGATTTAGTATGTGCTCAAGTGTCTTACTGAAAAAGGTTTCAATCTCTCAAAGACTTATACACATGGGGTGAGATATGTGCTGAGCCTCTAAGATGTGCAGTATAGAACCTGCAGCCCAGGAGGAGGGCAGAGAGGTTACCTGAAGTCATCTTAGTGCCCTCTCAAACCTGGGCTGCCCTGTGTAAATGCCCTAGGGACCTGTCTAAGATATAGCAGCCTCCCAGGGTTACAAGAACTGCATTCTCGAATTCCATCCTGGCTGGTGAAGGGATACTCTTAAGGCAGCTTTACGGTTGTCCTCCTTAGTTCCTGCCCCACAAATATTCACCCCAGCCAAAACCAAGCCTTTTAGGGTCCCTTTACATCATTCCACCCCTCTTACCAAGCACAACAGGGCCAGAATGGGCCAGAGGAGGGGGCAAGAATTTCACTTAAGCACTATGGGTATGTCTATGGGGCAAAAAAACACCTGTAGCAGGAAGTCCAAGAGTCGGGTCTACAGACACAGGCTTGCGCTGCAGTGCTCCATATAACACTATAAACAACCTTGCTTGGACTCAGACTCAAACCTGATGAGCGGGGTGGGTGGTTAGAGCAGGGTGGGTCTCAGAGTCCAAACTCTAGCCCAAGCAGGAATGTCTATAATGCTATTTTCTGATAGCATAGACATATCCCATGAGTAGTCCCATGAACCTCAGTGTAACTTCTTACAGTGTGCGAAGTTAAGCATGTATGTAAACCTTTGAAGAGCAAGTCCTTAAGATGAATTACTGAATCAGTTAAGAAACAGAAAAATACCATATGACCATGTCCTGTTAAAGCATCTCAAATTTAAAATACATGCAACAAATTGCTCCCCCAAGAATTATTAATAGAAAAAGTCTGGCCAATATAATCAAATCATGAATCTCTATGAGAAATGTGCAATACGTTGGCAGACAATTAATGAACCAAATAAAATTAGTAATGTATGCAATCAAGCAACAGGCTTTACCTGAGAACTTTGAAAGTCACAAACATTCATACTCAGAACCAGTTAAGTCTGTCTCAGGTTACAACTAGAGTAGTCTTCTTGTTACAAAGTAGTAAAATAGTAGTTATCATTGACATGCCCAGAGTTATTGAAACAGTCTTGATCATTTACAAAAAGGCCTTGGAAATTTCATATGTATATCTTCTTATTTAATAACTGTTTACTTTGCTTTCTAGGGTATTAGGCACCAGCTTTCTGGTAAAACTGCAGTAGACCCCATAACTCAGTGCAGCAATCATTCTTTCTTGTCAAGCTTTCTTTGTCAATCAGCCTTGAAACGTTCAGATTCATGCAATAAAATAGTACTTCTGTTTTGTAAACTTAAAAAAAAATCAAGAAGTCAGCTAGTTTTGTCCACTATGAAAATACAGTAGAAAAATACCAGCTAACCGTTTATCTACCAAGGGGAAGTCATTTCTGTGTGTGTAACACACACAAAAACATGCTTATCTACAGAGAATGTACCCATAGTCCTGTTTCCCTGAACACAATAGGAAAAACAATGACAAGAGGCAAATTCCTTGGCTTTCAAACTCCCAGCCTGTCTTTCCACCAAGTCTTCTGCCCAAGAAGCATTCTCTCTCTCCTTCTCCTCATGGTCATGGTCATACCTGCATCTGTTACCTTCTGCTGGCTTTTTATCTCTAACACACACAAAACCAATATTGTAGCCCCCATGTTTTCAATAAATCTAAGGTGAAAAAAACAGTTACCCACCTTTTAGTAACTGTTGTTCTTCGAGATGTCTTGTTCATGTCCATTCAAAGTAGGTGTGCGCGCGCCATGTGCATGCCAGCCAGAAGATTTTCCCCTAGCAGTGTCTGTAGGGTCGGCCTGGGTGCCCCCTGGAGTGGCACCACCACGGCGCCCTCTAAAGGGGCCTGCCAACCCTCCACCCCTCAGTTCCTTCTTGCTGGCACTCCGACAGAGGGGCAGGAGAGTGGGTGTTGGAATGGACATGAACAACACATCTCAAAGAACAACAGTTACTAAAAGGTGGGTAACTGTTTTTTCTTCTTTGAGTGGTTGTTCATATCCATTCAAATTAGGTGACTCATAAGCCTAACCTTAGGAGGTGGGGTTGGAGATCACTGCTGACTGGAGTACTGCACGACCAAAGGCTGCATCATCCCTTGCCTGGTGCATGATGGCATAGTGAGACGAGAATGTGTGGATAGAGGACCACGTGGCCGCTCTACAAATCTCCTGAGGCGGAACCTGAGCCAGGAACGCTGCAGAGGAGGCCTGCGCCCTAGTGGAGTGGGCCATGACCGGAGGGACAGAGGTCTTAGCTATACAGTAGCATTCCCGGATGCAAGTCTTGATCCGCTGAGAGATTCGCTGACAGGAGACCGGGAGCCCCTTCATCCTTTCTGCCACTGCAACCAAGAGCTGGGTTGAGCATCTGAATGGCTTAGTATGCTCTATGTAAAAGGCCAAGGCCCTGTGGACATCCAGGGAGTGTAGCCTCCGCTCTTCGCTGGAGACGTGTGGTTTCGGATAGAACACCAGGAGAAAGATATCTTGGCCCATGTTGAACTGTGAAATGACCTTGGGTAGGAAAGCTGGATGAGGTCTCAGTTGGACCTTGTCCTTGTAGAAGACTGTGTATGGGGGCTCAGATGTTAACGCTCAAAGCTCTGACACTCATCGGGCCGAAGTTATCGCCACCAGGAAGGTGGTCTTGTACGACAGGTACAGCAGGGAGCATGAAGCCAGAGGATCAAAGGGAGGCCCCGAGAGGACGGAGAGGACCAGGTTCAGGTCCCAAGCAGGGGTCGGCTGACACACATGCAGGAAGAGCCTGTCCATACCCTTGAGGAAACGCCCAACCAGCAGGTTCACAAACACTGAGGTACCCCTCTCTCCCGGATGAAAGGTGGATATGGCCACCAAGTGAACGCGAATGGAGGAAAGGGAGAGGCCCAGTTGTTGTAGGTGAAGCAAATAGTCAAGGACAGCAGGAATTGGAACCCCCAACCCCCAGTGGGTCGTGACTCCTCTGACTCGACCAGATGGAGAAGCGCTTCCATTTAGCCAGGTAGGAGGCCCTAGTTGACTGTTTCCTGCTACTCAGCAGCACCTGCCTGACCTGCTGGGAACACTGTAATTCCACCAGGTTCAGCCATGGAGCATCCAGGCTGTGAGGTGAAGGGACTCGAGGTTCGGATGGCGGAGGGAGCCCCGGTCCTGCGTGATCAGGTCCAGGAGCAGGGGCAGCGTCAGGGACGCCTGAATGGACATGTGCAGGAGTGACGTGTACCAATGCTGGCGCGACCACGCCGGAGCTATCAGGATTACCCTGGCGCGATCCCTGCGAATCTTTAAAAGCACCCTGTGTGTCAGAGGAATCGGAGGGAAGGCATAGAGCAGGTAGTCCTCCCATGGCTGAAGGAAGGTGTCCAACAGAGACCCCCGACTGCGGCCCAGAAGGGAGCAAAACCATCGGCACTTCCTGTTTTCCCTGGAGGCAAACAGGTCTAGCCGGGGAGAGCCTCAAAGCTGGAAAATTGAGCGCACAACGTCCCATTGGATGGACCACTTGTGACCCTGGAACGAGTGGCTGAGGGTGTCTGCCAACCCGTTCTGCTCCCCTAGAAGATAGAATGCCGTCAGGTGGGTGGCATTGTGGACGCAGAAATCCCACAGCGCAAGGGCTTCCCTGCAGAGGGGAGAGGAGCCTGCATCCCCCTGTTTGTTGATATAAAAGATTGCCATCATGTTGTCCGAAAGGACTGAAACACACCTGCCGGCCAGGTGGGACCAGAAGGTCAAACACGCCAGGCGCACTGTTCTCAACTCCCTGACATTGATATGCAACTCGAGGTCCTCTGGTGACCACAAGTTCTGCATCCTGAGACGTCCCAGGTGCGCTCCTCAACCTCGATCCGAGGTGTCCGTCACTAAGGAGAGGGAGGGCTGTGGGGCAGCAAAGGGAACACCCATGCAGACTTCCCACAGGTTGAGCCACCACTGAAGTGAGCGCAGCACCAAGCGGGGAATGGACACCACTGAGTCCAGGGGGTCCCTGACCGGGCGATAAACTGTCGCCAACCAGGACTGCAGCGGCGAAGCCGGAGTCTGGCGTGGACCACCACATAGGTGCATGCTGCCATGTGGCCCAACAGCTGGAGGCAAACTCGCGCCATGGTGACCGGGGCTCGGTGCAGTCCGAGGATGAGCTTGGAAATTGCACGGAACCTGGACTCCGGCAGATACGCTTTGGCGTGTGTGGAGTCCAGAACCGCTCCTATGAACTCTATGCATTGCGTCGGAGACAGAGTGGATTTGGCATCATTCAGGAGGAGGCCCAGATCAAGAAAGGTCCACCTGATGAACAGCACCTGGGTCTCTACCTGCTCCATGGAGCCAGTCGTCTCGGTAGGGGAATACCTGGATGCCACGCCTGCGCAGGAAGGCCGCCACGATAGCCATGCACTTCGTGAAGACCCGGGGAGCAGCTGACAGGCCAAATGGGAGCACTGTGAACTGCAGATGGACGCTGGACACGACGAACCTGAGGTACCGGCAGTGCTGTAGTATTAATGGCAATGTGGAAATAGGCGTCCTTTAAGTCAAGAGTGGCATACCAATCTCCTGGATCCAGGGAGGGGATGATCGAGGACAGGGAGACCATGAGGAACTTGAGTTTTCACACAAACTTGTTCAGCTGCCGTAAATCTAGGATGGGTCTCAAGCCCCTTTTTGCCTTTGGTATGAGGAAGTACTGGGAGTAGAAGTCTTTGCTCCTGAGCTCTCGAGGGACTTCCTCCACCGCCCCTGCCTCCATGAGGGACTGCACTTCTTGAACCAGAAGTTGCTCATGAGAAGGGTTCCTGAAGAGGGACGGGGAGGGGGGTTGGTGGGGTGGGAGAGAGGAAAACTGGATAGAATATCCCCTCTCTACCATGCGAAGAACCCATTTGTCTGGGTTCTTCGCATGGTAATTCTGGACCAGGCACGGTAGAAGTGGAACAGACATGACCCAAAGGTAGGGGTGGGAGGATCCAGAGTCTCGATCGGTAGGTCATCCTCGACTGTACCATCAAATAGGGGGTCTAGGCCTAGATGGTGGTCTCGATTGGCCAGACGCCTGGCCGGAGGGGTGATGTTGATGACGTCTCCTGCCATTTCCACCCCGCCTGCGCCTCAGCTCCTGGCAAGCCTGTAGCTGGTATGGGTGAGGGGCTGCCTGCAGCCTAAATTGTCTGCGCTGGGTCGCGCAGGTATGCAGGCCCAGAGAGCGAAGCGTGGCCCTCAAGTCCTTTAAACAATGGAGACGTTTGTCCGTTTTCTCTGAAAACAATGTCTGCCCTTCGAAGGGGAGGTCTTGGATCATCTGCTGGATCTCACAGGGCAGGCTCGAGACCTGGAGACAGGTGCCCTGTTGCATGACCAAGCCCGTGGCCAGGGTGCGCGAGGCTGCGTCCGCCGCATCTAAGGCGGCCTAGAGGGAGGCTCGAGAGATCAGTTTGCCCCCCTCCACTAGGGCTGAAAATTCTGATCTCGAGTCCTGGGGAGTCCTGTCCGCAAACTTCAACATGGCCGAACACGTGTTGTGGCCATATCGGCTTACTATTGCCTGTTGATTGGCAATATGGAATTGGAGTCCCCCTGTGGAGTACACCTTTCTGCCAAAGAGCTCAAGTCTTTTTGCATCTCTGCTCTTTAGCATTGACTCCTGGAGCCCTTGACGCTCCCGCTGATTAGCCGCATCTGTCATAACATTCCCAGATTTGGACCTTAGCGTCCAAAATATGGGGGTTAGCATGAAAACCTCCAAGCTTAGTTACCAGCTTGGACCTGGTAAAGCTGCCACCACCCAAAAAATTAGAGTGTTTTGGGGCACTCTGGTCCCCCCAAAAACCTTCCCTGGGGACCCCAAGACCCAAATTCCTTGAGTCTCACAACAAAGGGGAATAAACCATTTCCCTTCTCCCCTCCAGGTGTTCCCTCCCTGGGTTCCTGGAGAGATATACAGAAGCAAGCTCCGTGAATCTAAAAAGAGGGATTCCACCCTCCCTATTTCCAGTCCTGGAAAACAGAAGTACCGAGAGCTAATCTCTCTTCCCCCCTCACCTAGAGGGAATGCAAAGTCTGGCTAGTAAATCTAACACACACAGATTTCCCCCTGACTTCTTCCTCCCACCAATTCCCTGGTGAGCACAGACTCAATTCCCTGGAGTTCCCCACTAAAGAAAAAACTCCAACAGGTCTTAAAAAGAAAGCTTTATGTAAAAAGAAAGAAAAATACATAAAAATGGTCTCTCTGTATTAAGGTGACAAATACAGGGTCAATTGCTTAAAAGAAATATGAATAAACAGCCTTATTCAAAAAGAACACACTTCAAAACACTCCAGCAAGTACTCACATGTAAATACAAAATAAAACCCCTATAAATCACTATCTTATCTTTTGTACTTACAGCTGGGAAACAGAAGATTAGAAAAGCAGGAGGCAGAAAAATCCTCTCATAGCCGAGAGAGTACAGGCAGAAGACCAAGAACAAAGGACTCACACACAAACTTCCCTCCACCCAGATTTGATAAAGTCTTGTTTCCTGATTGGTCCTCTGGTCAGGTGTTTCAGGTTATTCCTTTCCAGGTAAAAGAACATTAACCCTTAGCTATCTGTTTATGACAGCATCTACTACCAGTGAGTCCAGGGGAGGGTGGGTGTACAGGTGTTTGTGCCCTTTAGAGGGGACGAAGCAGCGCAGCTCCGTTCTCTTGGCAGTAGGGGCCAATGAGGCTGGTGTCTACCATAGGGTGCGGGACGTATCGGCTATCGTCTTTATCAGTGAGAGGGCCACCCTGGATGGCCTTGAGGGGGCCAGGATGTCCACTACGGGGTCCGCGTCCACCTCGATCTCCTCCACTTGGATTGCGAGGCTTTGAGCTGCTTGCCGGAGCAATTGCTGGAGAAGTCGAGTGTCCTCGAGGGCCGGAGCCGCAGCCGTGCCCGAGACCGCCTTGTCCGGAGAGGAAGACAAAGAAATTACATGGAGCGGCCCTTCCTCCAGTGCATGCGGCCCCTCGGGGTCCTGCGGCACACGGTATTGAGGGTGCGATGCTGGTTCCAAGTCCAAATGCGGCACCGCGGCCGGTACCGGGGTTGCCAGCGAGCGACTTGGAGTATCATGCAGTGCTGATGGAGCCTGAACTAAAGCCGCTGCCGGTGCCGCTGCCTGGTTAGGGGGTGCTGAACTTGACGAAGGCACACCCCTGCCCGGCGACGGTGCCGGTGGTGGAGGCAGCTGCGCCGGGGCCACCGATGTCGAGGACACCGAAGCCGATCGTGACCGAGGGCCAAACGCCTGGCCTACCGACTGATGGTAGGCCCAGGGAGTCCAAAACGGCCACTGTGAGGGCGGCTGCCATTGTTGCTGCCACTGCAGGTAACCCTAGTAGCTCGCCCCCGACATCGAACTCCTGCTCCGCGACCTGCTGGAGTGACAGGAGTCCGCCTCTGAGTCTGAGGTCTCTGAGTAGGAAGACCTGGGGGGAGCAGCACCCGGCGCCAAAGGTGAGCGGTGCCGAGGTGGCAGGGAGCCTCTCCTCTGGTCCAGTGCCACCTTTGCAGCTCGGTGTGGGGAGGGAGGCGATAGCTTGCCTGGCTTGCCTCTAGATTGTACTGGTGGGTGGACCACAGTAGGCAACTCCCTACGATGCAAGGAGGTTGGTGCCGGGAGACCCATCAGGTCTGATACCGCCTCGAATGCCTCCGGCCTCAACAGGGGGCATATGTCTCCACTGAGGCCCAGAGAATTAGGCTGGTCTCGACTCGACCGTCCTTTCTGTGCTGTGGGAGTTGACAGAACCTCGGGGGGCTGTAGCCCAGCCTATCCACCTAGCCCCACTGGCGAAGTTGGCCTCGGGTCCTGGTGGGGAGACCAATCCCTCACCGGCTTCTTTCTCTTGGCGGGCACCGGTGAAGGTGAGCGGTGCTGCACTGAGGCCGACTTCCTATGACCCGACTACGCCCAATGCCGGGTCTTGGATGACTTGGACTGGGCCCTAAGTCCTGATGCCGGTGCCGGGGCACTCTGCACTGAGGATGATGTGCTGGAGCTCGCCTCGGCCGGCTCTGGGTCCAAGGGTGGTCGCAGGGCCGCCTCCATCAGGAGGACTCTAAGCCTTTGAGCCCTGTCCTTAAGAGTTCACGGGCGGAAGCCTCTACAGATATAGCACTGGTCCTTTTGGTGGCTCTCTCCAAGGCACCTCAAGCACGCAGAGTGTGGGTCACTCTTAGGCATGAATTTCCCGCAGCCCTCGCAGAGTTTGAACTCGGGGAACCTGGGCATGCCCCAGGAGGCGACAAAGACTGGGGAGGGGGGAACCTCCCAACTACGAAAATAATATACAAAGATCTATCTAACTAACTATCTATATAACTGGATACACGAACTAAACGGTATGGATAGGACACTGCCAGATTGCTATGCAACAGACGTTCCAGCTAGGCGTCACCGGCAGTAAGAAGGAACTGAGGGGGTGGAGGGTTGGCAGGCCCCTTTATAGGGCGCTGTGGTGGCGCCACTCCAGGGGGCGCCCGGGCCGACCCTACGGACGCTGCTAGGGGAAAATCGTCCAACTGGCGTGCATGCGGCGCGCGCACACCTACTTTGAATGGACATGAAC
Source organism: Gopherus evgoodei (assembly GCF_007399415.2). Taxonomy (NCBI): domain Eukaryota; kingdom Metazoa; phylum Chordata; order Testudines; family Testudinidae; genus Gopherus; species Gopherus evgoodei. The sequence goes on along the minus strand of NC_044323.1, from coordinate 154,028,516 downwards.
AACCACTCGAAGAAGAACCCTGTTAATTCACCTGGTTTTGTATTTGCTCAGGACTTACCATATGGCTGATTGTTTGGGTCAGTGGCTTCTGTTGTTCCCTCCTGTTTTACTACATAAAAGGTGCTTAATTGCTCCTTCATTTAACCTGAAAGAAAAGTGTTTTCACACTCCTCACCTTTCTCAGACTTGTGACTCTTTTTGGATCACAGACATATTTAACCAGCATAACAATATTATACATGTAATCTCATGCTGGAAGTTGTTAATGTCTACCATCATATGAGTTATATACATTATTTGGAAAAAAAACTGTAGAAAATTTATAGAAGGCTAAAAGTCTGTCATGTTTCCATTTCTAAAGGGCCTTCAGTGTATAAAGTAACATTAATCACACACAGAATTCTCTCTCTCCATTCAATAGAAGTTAGGTGTGTTTGGTTTAAATAAAAGAAGACGATATTCTGTTGTTTGTTTTGCTGACACGGCAGCCTTACATTAATGTTAGATTACATGTACGTATTTTGTAAGGTTTATAAAGCAATCACTAAAGATAAACTACATTACCACCAAACTGATTTTTTTAACTAGGTCATGATGTTGATTTAAATAACTGAAATTATGCCTGTGAATATTTAATGAAAATAACTGCAAGTAAGTAATATCTAAGGGAAGACAATTTATTGTCTCATCTTGGTCTCATTTGATTTTTCTTTATTCCCAGAAAAGAGCATTTCTAAAGTTATAACAGAGTGTTCCCCTCCACGCCCACACACCTTTATTCAGTGAAGATTAAAAAGAATAAAATGTTTCAGTCATAAACCCTGAATGACCAAACAGATGCAGGATCCACCATTTAACTCAGAAAATCCCATATTCACTGCTGACCTAAAGAGTCCTCTTTTCATCCTCTCCATCGCAGATTAATTGTCCCCCGGTTTCAAACATCCATTGTTCCTAAAAACAACAAGGTAACTGCCTTAGTCTGTGAAAAAAGCCTTAGTCAAGAACAATTGTTAGCTCGATTTCCATTTTGAAAGTCTTGGAGCTTAAGCCATAACAAAATTGGGGGTGGGAGGGGTTGGGAATAAGCACCCAAAGAAATCTGTCAGACAGGAACAGGGAAAACAAGTGCAGGAGATGAGAAAGGAGTGCTGAACTCTGAGATATATCTGAATTTTCTTCAGAAGAGCTAAATGTGCACAAATAAAGTCTGGATGCTCCCAGTCACATCTAGCGTTTATTCATCTATCAAGAATATAGCAGAGGAAGCACATGCAGATCAGCACATCTTCTGCTCCTTTAAAATGCAAATCAGGTAATTTTCTTTTCCAGCTGTCAAGCCATTTAATAGATTTTTACATGATTTTCACAGAAAACAAGACTGTTCTGTTTGCCAACAACAGTGACAACATCACCAGGCCTGAACAGGGAATATTAGTGTTGGATTGAATGTCTGCAGGACTTTTTCACCAAGAATAATATTTTCAGCCTTGGATGACTCATGCTATTGCCCTGCAATGTATTTAAAGGAAAGTATTTACTCTCAATGAAGGAATTTAACTATTTTTCCCGCCTTGACTTCCTATTAAAAGTGAGATATACTGGAATCTCTGTTCCATTCAAAGATATTAAACAGGCATTTCAATGGAAGATGGTTTGCCCATTTGATTGTAGAGCTCTAGAGTAAACCTTGTAAGGGTGCTGCTTTTCAAGTGGCAGGATATTTTTCAAAGAGTTTGTATGGAAGTTTTGCAAAAGATTACTGAGATAATCAGTTCCTTGGAGCAGGGACACTGAGAATGGCCTTCAGCAGCTGTAAATAGGCCTTCAGCAGGGACACTGAGAATGGCCTTCAGTACAACTCAGTGGAAGTACTCTGACTTACAACTGAGGAGTCTGGTCCTGTCTTCTTCTGACTCTTTAACAGCACCCAGAACAGTGCAAAAGCTGAATGATTATTATTATATTTTACCAACACTCTTCTACCCACCAATCCTCTAATCTCTGCCCTTCTTTCCCCACAAATAATTGGTATTTCTTTTTCTTCCTTTTCCAACCTCCAAGTCTTTTCCTCTATTTTCCTCCTGTGAAATCTGGTGTATGTATCAGGGATAGGGTCATGATTCTTCTTTCGCAGCACTCTGGAAGACCTCCTGGTAGGCCCTTTTACCAGTGTGGGCCACAGATTTTTTTTGCTTTGCTAGCTCTACCCAAGACCCTAGTAGTGTTCTCATTAATCCACTCAGACACAGTGGATGCAAAAATCAGGAACCCAGGACTCACTTCATTCAATAAAATCTGGACTTTGGTCTGGAGAACCCATGTTCCTATGTTTGTTTCCAGAATGTGATTGAACTGTCCTGAAGTTAGCAACATGGGTTTCATTTACTGTCATTTTCACTTGCCCTTCTGCATCTCTGAATTCTTGCAGGGGCTGGTCCTGCCAGGATACCACTCACAGAAAGCACAGAGTTCTGGTGCTAGTTTCCAACTTTTCTAAATACAGGAAATACCAGAAATCTTATTAAAAATCTATTATCCTAAGAACTCCACTGACATTTTACATAATCAATAGGTCTGAATAGCCTGGATAATGGAACCCAATACTAAAAGTGTCTCTTTTTGTCTCCCTCCAGTGACTGACCCATATCAAGTTTGCTATTACTTTTAAGGCTAATTATTTAGCTCAAGCCACAGAGGCTCATGTGCATAGAACCTGAGGTCCTGAGTTGTTTCCCCACATAACTCAGGCAGGGGCATCTTTACAAGTAGTGGCCTGTGGGGGAACTCTGGTCATTACATAAGTGCCTAGACCAGATTTTTACTCTGAACTGTCCATCACTATCCAAAACCTGCAGTAAGCAACACAGCAGAAACAATATCTGTGTTACAGTGAACCCTTTCTAGAACAGGGATTGGCAAGCTTTCTTTATAACTGTAGGCTGTTCACTAGAATGCAGAAAAGCAGCCTATGCTGATTTGTTACACTGACATCAAACCCTTGAAAAAGTCTTCATTAAAGATTCAAGTTGGCTTTATGAGCCTTGATTCAAATTTTGATTGTAATAGTGATTTTATGTACATTTTTGGCATGAGTAACATACCTGGAATCTGAATTGAAATTACAGTCATAAACTGTGAGTATTTACTACTATTTCACCATACTCACTACCTCATAAACAGGACTACTTTGCCTTGCATGAAGTCTCTCTAGTACTTAGAGAACAGAATTGAGTCAAAGAGAGAGACACTTAATATGGGTGTGAGCCCATGCCTTTCCCAAACTGTTCTATAAATACAGTCTACACAGCTATGAGAAGCCCAAGCTCACTGCCTGAAAGCGAAGTCCCCAAACAATAAAGAAATTGACAGTCAGAAAACTAAGTTCAGCTCAAATCTTATTCCTAGGCTTGGCTCTCTGAGTCATTGCTCCCTCCACACTGCTCAGCCCACATCCTAGAGAACCACTCCCACCTGTTATCATCAAGATGTTTGGAAGAGACATGTCTTGCTTCAGGACATAAGCAAACATCTAATAAATGGAAGGTAAGGAGAAACTTCCCCTGAGGACTGATTATATCACACTTGCCTATCGCTCCATTGTTGGAGATAAAATACTGGATGAAATGTGGGCAGTGTTCCCTAGTGAATAGAGTACTGGGGTCAGGTGTTCAGGGTTCTAGTTCTGGCTCTATACCAATTTACAGGGTGATATTAGGTAAGTCGTTCCACATCCCTGTGCCTCAGTATCCCTATTTGTAAAAAAAAAATGTATATAATGGTGCTAACCTGCTTTGAGATCTATTGACAAAAAGAGCTGGGGACTACTAAATGAACCACTGGTTTGACCCAGTATGGCAAATCTTAGGTTTCCTTTTGGGGGCTGGGAAGGTATTAAGATTGATTTCACCATCAAGTGAATACATTTTACATGTGTTTTATCTAGCTTATAAAAATATAGTAGTCATTAAACTACTATGAATACCAAAGACTACCATTTCACCTCATGAAGGGTAAAATAAAATTATCTGAAATGCTAGATTTTCTACAAATTAGACCAAAGCCTTTTTTGGCTTTGAGGAGGCATGGGGTGAGGATTTAAATCCATGGAACAAAGATTAAATCTTCCTTCTATCGAGCAAAACCAAAGTTGACAGCATGCTGCTAGCCAAAGGGAAAACATACACACACAGGATTTGTTTCAGAAGTCCCCTAAAGTACTAAAAAGGAAAAATAATAATAATAAAAACTATTCACAGGCCATGCAGCTCATGGTTTGTCACTGCAGCATGTCTGTTGCAATTCCTCCATGTTCCAAGCTGAGCTGTTCCCTATTGGAACTGCTGGTGACCACAGGGGTTGGCAAACTGGCAAACACAACCAATTATTTTACTGGCCACAGTCAAGCCACCTGTTTTCTTTGCAAACAAAGATGAGCACAGGCAGCTACCAGCAAACAGAAAACCTGACATATTTTCCTCCTTGTGGCTACAGAAGGAAACTGCCAGATCTAGAAAGTTGACGTGGATAGTGATGTGTAACCATTCAAGATCAGCCAGGTCGGGTAGAGGGATCTGAGTACAGCTTTGTAATACATGCTAATGAATCGGCAAGTGCTCATGTGTACCTCTGCTTTCTATAGCATAGAATCAGAACTGCATACAACTATGGCAGGCAACTGAGAGGCAGTCTGATCTAATAGAGGGAGAACCCGAATAGGACTCAGGAGACATGCTGTGTAATATCTGACAAGTCTATTTCACAGACTATCCTATCCTTATGCATATATACAAAGGGGTCGGAATTTAGTTTGCATAGGCAACCTTCATTCTGGTATTTCCTAACTTTTGAATGCCCAACGTTGCAACCTTCATAATGTTCTTTTAACATAGTTTGTGTGTGTTAATATAGGAGTGTGGAATGGAAGTCTTACAGCCTTCTTGGCATCGTTATTCTTTAGCTTTCTTGGCATTGTGTCTCTGAAATCACTTCCCTTCAGGTCCGGCTTCTGTAGTAAAGCAGGATTCTTATCTAAGCATCCTAAGGAATTATTGCTCTTCTGTAAAATGATCTGCGATCCAGAGTAATAAAAAAAAAATTAAAAAGCCTTGGCATACCTAAATTGCATTCATTAGGCTGAATCAATGCAACTCAATTTAAGGTTACGAAAAGCTAATTAATGTAATGTGATCTTGTGTTTTAATGAGTTTTTATTGATAAAAGAATTTTGTTAGATGATTTTCGTGTATTGAAATGCAGCTCTGTGGACATGCCGCTATTGCTTTCACTTTGAGACACTTCACAATTAAAGGGCTCTATTCCAAAAATTTCCATTGACTTTAAAGGCTTGTGGATCTGGCCTGTAGATTTTGACTCAGAGAGTGGATTGCTGTGGAGACAAAGTGGATTGCTGTAAATTGGCTCCTACAGAGTTTAAAGGCATGTCTACACTGGAGCATTAACCAAGGATCTTACCAGGGTTTTAGTCTTAACCTCTTACCATCCACACAAGACACACTGACATCAGTTTAGAGTGCATTAACTGTGAGCTAGTTGACCTGGCTGGGGCTGATAGTCAATATTCATAGCCCACTTTCACCTGAGTTGAAACCTGCCCACTCTACATTAAGGACACTGGCTAAACCACCAGAGTGCCTACAGTCCTCCAATGTCCTTTCCACAATTTCCCCCAACACACAAAGTTCTCCTGTAACTGACATGACTGATGAAGAATCCTAGAGATCGTCAGCACGAAGAACCACGGACTCTGAGCCCAAGCACCCCCAAGTGAGTGCAGAAAGAGTGAGGACACTGTAACACAGGTAAGGCTCTGTGGTGGGAATACTCACATCCAGGCTAGGCTAACCTGAGTCTCAGACCCCAGCTTCACTGTGCAGTGAAGGCATAGTCTTGGACATGGGTTGAACAAGTTCTACCACACCACTGCACAGTCATCACCATGCCACTCTGATGGGGTGTGCGGGTCTTTCTTTTAGTGCTCTCTGGAAGGGACAGTACTGACCTTTGTCTCAAGTTCCAGTTACACAGCAACCTTGGGCTGGAGGCATATTTAACTCTAAGCAAGAGTTTAGAGTGAACTTAGCTAGGAGTTAATTATACACCAGACCTTGCAGAAGTAATGGCTTACTCCCCTCTGGAATTTGTCTGTGTATGAGTCTGTGTCTTCTGTGCAAGCGGATAAAAGGGGCTGCCAACTCTACACTCAGGTGAAGTTCTCAGAAATGTAAAAGGTGCAATAGACTGTAAAGAAATGGCCTTTCACTTCATATCCAAACACCAGGTGACAATCTCTAGCCATAGAGGCAGATAAGATCATGGTATCACTCTCTCCTAAGAGAAGTGGGGAAAACATATTGCCCTCATGCTTTAAACTAGATCAGCGAAGGCACTCAAGGGCATAACAAACACACATTGGCAGAAGGATGCAAATGATCTCAGGAGGCTTTCTGCATCTTTATGGTTGCATTTCCCATATCCCTACGTGTATAAAATTAACCAAAAAGCAGTATTCCTCTAGAAAGATATTAGTCAATTATTCTAATTAATACCAGACATGCTGAGGCTAATTAATTTGTGTCTGATTATAGACTTGTAGGTGTCAAGTCAGTGACAAAATGTTGTGTTTAATGCACAGAAAAGGACTAATGTTGTGCATATATAGTTTATGTCAGGCTAGATTTGTTACATGTAAATTGGATTAAGTTATAAAAAGTTTGGCCAGAATTGTTATCCAGTGCAAAGTTAATAGTTGCTTCATTTCTTTCTCAGGATCAGCATCTCACTCCTGAAGATTGTAGGGGCTTCAAGTGCTGCAGAGATACAGTACAATGAATATTTACTTCTTGAATAACGTTTTCATTATTTATATTAGGATGGCAACCTAAAGACCACCCCTCCTCCCCCACTACCGGAGTTATGTGTCCCACTGTTCTGGGCATTTTACATAAAGTAAGAGACATTCCCTGACCTCCAACAGCTTATCATCTAAATAAACAAGACAGAGAAAGGATGGAGGTACCTCAGGTACAGAGAGGCAAAGCAACTTGCTCTAAATCACATAGAATATTAATGGCAGAGCTGGAAATAGAATTCAAGTCCCACTTTGTTTCATTAGCCACCAGACTGCAAAGTTTCAATGGACAAAAGGCAAATTCTTTAAAAAAAGAAAAAATGTTAAATACAAACTGTTCTGGCTCCTGGGACATTTTCTCCTGTCCAGCAGGGATGATTTTTTAATGTACAGGAACCCAGTGTTATTTAGTGGAATTCATCATGCAGGGCAGAAAATCCTCTGGAGGAAAGAGGAATTTTAAAAGTGTGGGAGGAGTAAAAGATGGGAAATCCTGCTGACCCTTACTCAGGAAAATAGTTCACTGAGTTCTGGAAAAAGGACTATTCACGAGAGTAAGGAACTACTTCTATGAGTAAAGCATTTGCAGGAATATAAAGGAAAAGACGGTTACTCACCTTTGTAACTGTTGTTCTTCGAGATGTGTTGCTCATATCCATTCCAGTTAGGTGTGTGCGCGCCGCATGCACGTTCGTTGGAGAAAACTTTTACCCTAGCAACACTCGGCGGGTCGGCTGGGCGCCCCCTGGAGTGGCGCCGCCATGGCGCCAAATATATACCCCAGCCAACCCGGCCACCCTTCAGTTTCTTCTTGCCGGCTACTCCGACAGTGGGGAAGGAGGGTGGGTTTGGAACGGATATGAGCCACACATCTCGAAGAACAACAGTTACAAAGGTGAGTAACCATCTTTTCTTCTTCGAGTGATTGCTCATATGTATTCCAGCTAGGTGATTTCCAAGCCTTACCTAGGCGGAGGGGTCAGAGTGAGATGTGGCAGCATGCAGAACCGCTGCGCCAAAAGCTGCATCATCTGTAGATTGCTGGACCAGCGCGTAGTGCGAGGTGAAGGTGGGGACCGATGACCAGGTCGCTGCACGGCATATCTCCTGGATAGGCACGCGCGCCAGGAAGGCGGCTGATGACGCTTGAGCTCTAGTAGAGTGCGCTGTGAAGTGGCCCGAAGGGACATGAGCTAGGTCATAGCATGCGCGGATGCATGTGGTCACCCAGGAGGAGATCCTCTGGGAGGAGACTGGCAGGCCTTTCATCCATTCCGCGACCGCCACAAACAGTTGGGGAGACTTTCGGAACGGCTTTGTTCGCTCAATGTAGAAGGCGAGTGCCCTGCGTACATCTAAGGAGTGTAGCTGCTGCTCCTGCCAAGAGGAGTGGGGCTTGGAAAGAAGACCGGGAGGAAGATGTCCTGGTTGGTGTGGAAGGCAGACACAACCTTAGGGAGGAACGCCGGATGAGGGCGCAGCTGTACCTTGTCTTTATGAAAAACAGTGTATGGTGGGTCCACCATGAGTGCTCTCAGCTCGGAGACTCGCCTGGCCGATATAATGGCCACCAGGAAGACTGTTTTCCATGATAGGTACAGGAGCGAGGAAGTCGCTAGCAGCTCAAATGGTGGGAGCATAAGTCTGGTTAGGACCAAATTAAGATCCCAGGTAGGGGTAGGGCGACGTACGGGGGGATAGACACGCTCTAGGCCCTTAATGAACCGAGAGACTAAGGGGTGGGAGAACACGGAGTGGCCACCCTCACCTGGCCGGAAAGTGGATATGGCCGCTAAGTGCATCTTCAGAGAGGATATCGCCAGGCCCTGTTGCTTAAGGTACCAGAGGTAGTCTAAGACTGTGGGAATCGAGGCCTCCAAAGGAGTAACGCCCTGAGCTGCGCACCAGCAAGAGAAGTGTTTCCACTTTGCCAAGTACGTGAAGCGGGTGGAAGGCTTCCTGCTGCTGAGGAGAATATGCTGAACCGGAGCGGAACAGCTCAACTCCGCCGTGTTTAGCCATGCAGGAGCCATGCTGTGAGGTGGCAGACTCGCAGGTCTGGGTGACGAAGCCTGCCGTGGTCTTGCATGACCAGGTCTGGGAGGAGAGGAAGGGGAACTGGGGTGTCCACGGACAGATCTAGCAGGGTGGTGAACCAGTGCTGTCTGGGCCACGCAGGTGCGATCAGGATCAGATGCGCTTTGTCCCTGCGGAGCTTCAACAGGACCTTGTGCACCAGGGGAAACGGAGAGAAGGCATACAACAGGTGGTGCCTCCACGACACGAGGAATGCGTCCATGATCGACCCCAGAGAGAGACCCTGAAAGGAGCAAAACTCCTGGCACTTCCTGTTCGAGCGGGAGGCGAACAGGTCTACGTGGGGAAATCCCCACCTCCGGAAGAGTGAATGGATGACGGCCGGTCTGATTGACCACTCGTGACATAGAAAGGACTGGCTGAGCCGATCCACCAGAGCGTTCCGGACCCCCGGAAGAAAGGACGCCACTAGGTCTATCGACTGGGCTATACAGAAGTCCCAGAGTCGAATGGCCTCCTGACACAGGGGAGACAAGCGGGTCCCTCCTTGTTTGTTGATGTAGTACATGGCGGTTGTGTTGTCTGTGAACACTGAAACACAACGGCCGTGAAGATGTTGTTGGAACGCTTGGCAGGCGAGGCGGACTGCTCTCAACTCCCAGACGTTTATATGGAGTGCCAGCTCCTGGGACGACCAAAGGCCCTGGGTGCGCAGGTGACCTAGATGGGCCCCCCAACCGAGGGATGATGCATCCGTCGTCAAGGTCAACGAAGGCAGCTGTGGATGGAACGGCATCCCTGCGCATACCAGGGATGGAGTTAGCCACCAATCGAGGGAGCGGAGGGGGCTGGGGGGGAACTGTCACCAGGACATCTATAGGGTCCCTGCCCGGGCGGAAGACCGAATGGAGCCACTTTTGGAAGGGTCTCATGCGGAGTCTGGCATACTTGGTCACATAAGTACATGCGGCCATATGCCCCAGGAGTCCAAGGCAGGTGCGAGCTGAGGTGATTGGGGAGTCCTGTAAACTTCGTATGATTGATACGATCGCTTGGAAGCGGGGCTGAGGCAAGTAGGCCCTGGCTTGAGTGGAGTCCAGCGTTGCCCCTATGAAGTCCAGCCTCTGTGTGGGGACCAGGGTGGATTTCTCGGTGTTGAGGAGTAGGCCCAACCCGGAGAATAGGTCCGTAACTATATTGACATACTGCCGTACCTGAGACTGAGAGGTCCCCTTGAGGAGCCAGTCATCCAGATACGGGAACACATGTATCTGTTGCTGGCGGAGGTGGGCAGTGATGACGGCCATGCACTTCGTGAACACACTCGGGGCCGTGGAGAGGCCGAAGGGGAGGACTGTGAATTGGAAGTGCTGGTGGTTGGCCATAAAGCGAAGGTACTTCCTGTGTGGTGGAAAGATGGCAATGTGAAAGTACGCATCCTTCATGTCGAGAGTGGCATACCAGTCTCCAGGATCCAGGGATGGGACAATCGTTCCCAGGGAGACCATGCCAAACTTCAACTTGAGCATCCATTTGTTGAGTCCGCGCAGGTCTAGGATAGGTCTGAGGCCTCCCTTGGACTTGGGAATCAGAAAATAGCAGGAGTAAAACCCTTTTTCTCTCTTGTCTAAAGGTACCTCCTCTATAGCCCCCGCAGCGAGGAGAGATTGGACGTCCTGTAGGAGGGCTTGCTCATGAGAGGGGTCCCTGAAGAGGGACCAGGAAGGGGGGTGGGAGGGTGGTGATGAAGCAAATTGGAGGTGGTATCCTTGCTTCACTGTGCGCAGAACCCAAAGATCTGATGTCAATTGGGACCACGCCAGGAGGAAGTAGGAGAGACGGTTGGAGAAGGGAGGGAAGAGATCCTGTCCTGAGACTGGTACGCCGTCCCCGGGCGCACCTTCAAAAGTTGGACTTGGGGCCCGGTGGTGCCTTAGAGGGCCCGTGGTTTTGGCCCCCTTGGGGACCAGGCTGGCGTCTGCGGCCCCCCTGCCCACGCCTTCTACTGAGGTCCTGCCTCTGCCGAGGTGTAAAGTACGGGCGGTGTGCTTGGGGCCTGAAGGGTCTACGCTCGGTTATAGGGGTATGCATCCCCAACGAGCGCATCATGACTCTATTATCCTTCAGGCTCTGCAGCCTGGGACCAGTCTTCTCCGAGAACAAACCCTTGCCATCAAAGGGTAAGTCCTGGATGGTGTACTGCAGTTCCGGAGGTAGTTTAGATACTTGGAGCCAGGAGATGCGCCTCATGGTAATTCCTGAGGCCAAGGTTCTGGCCGCTGAGTCAGCCGCGTCTAGGGAGGCCTGGAGAGAGGTCCTGGCCACTTTCTTTCCCTCCTCCAGGAACATGTTGAACTCCTGGCATGAGTCTGAGGGTAGCAGCTTGGAGAACCTACCCACTTCTGCCCAAGTGTTGTAATTGTATCGGCTCAGTAGAGCCAGTTGGTTGGCCACTTGGAGCTGTAGGGCCCTCACTGAGTACACCTTACGACCCAGGAGATCCATCCGTCTGGCCTCTTTGGACTTTGGGGCCGGCGCCTGCTGGCCATGTCGTTCCCTTTCGTTGACCGACTGGACAACTAAGGAGGAGGATGAACGTACAAGTATTCAACCCCCCGAGAGGGCACCATGTACTTTCTCTCAACTCCCTTTGCCATCGGTGGAATGGAGGCTGGAGACTGCCAAAGGGTGTCGGCAGTGGCCTGGATGGTTTTAATGAATGGCAGCGTGACCCGGGTGGGAGCATCAGCGGTGAGGATGCTCACTCCGGGGTCCTCGACTTCCGGGACCTCCTCCACTGGGAGGTTGATGTTGAGGGCCACTCTGTGCAGGAGGTCCTGATGGGCCCTGAGGTCTATCGGCGGGGGCCCTGATGATGAGGTCCCTGCCACAGCTTCATCCGGTGAGGAGGAGGATACCCCAGGAATGAGGGGGTCCTGGACGGCCTCCTGCTCCTGGGATGGTTCCTGCTCCAGCTGCCCCGGGGAGTCCGGAGGATGTGTCATGTGCTCTTCTGACTCAACTGCTGGGGGGGGGCGGGAAATGGTGGCCTCTGGTGCCTGATGTTCTGAGGCAGCAGAGCGGGTCTGGACCAGGGGGGCACCCTGGGCTTGGTGGTACGCTCAGGGTGTCCAGAAGGACCACTGCTGAGGTCCTATGTCCTGCGGCCGAGAGTCTTGGAAAACCCCTGTAGGCACCTCTGTATCCTGGTCCTGGTCGTAATAGCTGTCCACCTGCGAGGAAACGGATGTGTATCTGGACGGCCATGTGGAGCAGAAAAGCCTGGAGCTGAAGTCCCAACTGATCTCGCACCCCTCGATCGTGGGGACTGGTGCCGGTAAGCAGAGCGGTACCGAGAGTGAGACCGGGACCTGCGGCTGGCCCGGTGCCGGGAGGTCGACCGAGATCTCGAGTCTCTACGCCCTGACCTGCTCCGGGAGGTATGGTGCCTGGGATGGTGCCGGGATCTGGAGCGGAACCGCGAGTAGCGGGTTGGGGAGCGAGAGACTGACCGGTGCCAAGAGTCCGACCGGTGCAGAGAGTCTGAGCGGTGCCGTGGCAAGGAGTGGTGCCGGGACCAAGAGCGACGTCGAGAGCGGGAGTGATGTCTCAACTCAGAGCGCCTGCGGGACCGTGATCTTGATCGGTGCCGGTCCACTACGCTGACAGACGGCGGTCTGGTCAGGGTCAGCTTGCCCATGAACTGCAATACCCGTACCGGCGGTGCCGGGGGTAGGGGCGGTGCCGCCTCGGTGATGGTGATCAAGTCCCTCATCATGGAGAAAGTCTCCAGGGTAGATGGCAGAGTGAGCTCTACCACGGCCGGTGCCAGGGACCTGTCAGATGCCGGACTCAACTGTCCTCGTGGGGCTGGAGTCGACGGTACCGGTTTTGGCTGTGCCGCGGCAGGTACTGGTGCCGGATGGTCAGACTTAGGTGCAGTCTCTGGCTGCAACGCTGGTGTTGCCGTCTGACCCTTCGCCCTCTTCGACCTCGGGGAGAGGGAGCAGCGCGGAGTTGATTTCGGTGCCAGCGGTGGCCGGTGCCGGGAATCCTTAGGCATATCGGCAACGCCCAGTGCCGTAGGGGTGCCTTTGCTCACCGACTGGCTCGTGCTCGGTGCCGAGGGCGACAGTGTCATGGCCGTTTCCATTAGGAGCTGCTTCAATCTAATGTCCCGCTCCTTTTTAGTTCTTGCCTTAAAAGCCTTGCAAATTGGACACTTAGCCGATAAGTGCGATTCCCCTAGGCACTTCAAACAGGAGTCGTGGGGATCTCCTGTTGGCATCGGCCTATGACAGGCCGAGCACTGCTTGAAACCCGGTGAGCCAGGCATGAGCTCTGGCACCGGGTACGGGGATGGGGCTACTCCCCGAACCCCGCAACACTTACTAATTAAGAACTATAACTATGAACTATAACTAACTCTAATGAACTATATATATATACACACACACAATAACAGTTAACTATACTACGAATATAACTAGAAGAGACTACGAGTAGCTAGGGAAGGTGGAGGTCAGCTAAGCCGCACTCCACTCTTCCAACGACCGACACGGGCGGTAAGAAGGAACTGAAGGGTGGCCGGGTCAGCTGGGGTATATATTTGGCGCCATGGCGGCGCCACTCCAGGGGGCGCCCAGCCGACCCGTCTAGTGTTGCTAGGGTAAAAGTTTACTCCGACGAACGTGCACGCAGCGCGCACACACCTAACTGGAATGCATATGAGCAATCACTCGAAGAAGAACCTATGGTAACACAGTACAACATTTGTCCCCTTCTAGAGGTTTGAGTCTGATACTGCTTTTAAATGTTTAGATTTGATCCTTTAACTGGGGCAATAGCAGCTTGTGCTTTTAAATCCACATGTCTCAGGTTCCATCCCAACAGATGGCCCTTCTAGGGGTCTTACCACTGTAAACTGAGAATGGGATGAATGCATTATGAATATAGAACTGTAGACATTAACTACCACGACACGGGCAGGTAAGCTTCGGAAAAGATCTGAATAAATAGCTAAGGAAACAGCTGACAAATTGGATGACCCTCTACACTCAATGGACAACTTTATGACAACTAGGGAACAAAGGTTATTTTTAAGTAACATTAATCCAATATTTGGCTCATGATACAGGATCACATGCTCTTAGAACATTTATTATTCACATTCTAGTAGAGTGTAAAGGCCTCCAGGACCTGATCCAAAGCTGCTTGAGGTCAACTGGAGTCTTTCCCCTGACTTCAATGGGTTTTCTATCAGACCGCGAACAGGTGTCCATTGTGCTTGGCACTGTACAAGCCCATAATAAAGAATGGACCTTGCCCCCACAGAGCTTCAAACCTGCAGCTAATACAAAATGTAGGAGAAAAGACGGAATATAACCCTCTTTTAACAGATGAGGAACTGAGGCAAACAGACTAAGGCCCTAACATTCAGAGGTAGCAATTGCCCCACTTCTAAATGATGGTAATAGGAACTATATGGGATCAATACCTTGAAAAAGTCCAGCCTTAAGTGGCTTGTCCAAGGTCACACAGAGTGTGAGAGAGAACCAGAAATTGAATATCGTTTTCCTTTATCCCAACCTAGTGCCTTAATCACAAGATTTCCCTTCCTTTTTATTGCAGTTATAAGAAAGATGTTCCAAGAGGTATCTGAGCAGGATTGTTGTTTTTTACTCACATAAAAGCAATCTGAGTCTACATGACAAAAGATGGCCAAATGTGTCAGCAACTAAGCACTTGTTCATAAGTAGTAAAAATCGGAAGAGCTGATAGCTTTGTACTAAAAAAAAAAAAAAAGTTGTTTTGCTACTTGCCCTTTCATGATCACACAATGAGTCAAGTCTGCAAATTAGACTCTTCTTCATGTTAGTTTCATTTGAATGTGGCCTTTTGTACCTGCAGAATATGAAGGGAACTAAATGCCAATAACAAACCCTCCTATCTGCTCTAACAGATGTTAAAATCCACGTTCAAAAACCTACAGATTTTCTCTCTTTTTTATTTCTTCTTCATTTTTTAAAAAGGTCACACTTAGCCAAAAATTTTGCTGATTAACATGTGTGTTTCCTGAAGGTGACTCTCTAATGGATAGAAACAAGTTTCCCACCAGCAACTAGATTTAACCTTCATATGCCCCATTATTTACCTGCAGTTTCACACACACACATACACACACACACACACACACACACACACTTTCCTTTCAAATGCATTTTTCTGTTAGCTGGCTGATAGTAAAGCATCAAAGAATATGAATTTTCAGTCACAGTTCTGTCTGTGAATATATATTACAAGTTTAACTCTTGCCAGTGACACAGTTTTACCAGCTGACATTGGCAAAAAATCTCGCAGGAACTTTTTTTTCTCCCTCCTGTCTTTGTAATAGCAAGGATCTTTGTAAACTGCAATATAACTCAGGCATTCAGACTGCAACTTTTAATATGAAATATTTATAGCCTGTCTGATGTGGAGCCTTCTCTTCTCTGTATTGGAATGTCGTCCCATGAGAACAGTGACGAAGCCATAGGAGTTGGTTTAAGGCAAAGCTGAGTACTTCTCCCTGGAAACAATTGGACTGATTCTTCTCTCACATATAAGGATATAATTCTAGAGAAGGTTAAAAATTATTATTGGAAACTTTGTTTTTTGATGAAAATTTCATTTTTCAAAACCACCCAGTTTTTCAAAGAAAAAGATTTGTTGTTTGTTTTTCATATACATTGACATATGTAGACAACTTTTCAACAGGACTCCAAATTTGCATGTGTAAATTGGATAGTTGGGTGCGCGGTTAGAGAAACTGCACACACAAATGTAGAATATTTTCAGAGGTCCATTGAAAATTGGTTCCAAGATGAATAGTGTACAGAAACAATAGATATATATATATCTAATTGATTTATTAGAAGAGATTTCTTTATTAGGTTTAGAAGGTTATTTCTTTATTGAGATTTAAAAATAACTAAAGAGTTTCCTAAGGCTCTAGGCACCCTGACATACTATTAACAATACAGGTCAAGTCTCAGCAGCATTAAAATGATCAGTCCAGGAGTAATTCAGCCAGCAAACCTCTGACAAAAACTCCTTTCTGTCCCTTCATCATGTAGGAAACAAAACTTAACTTATACAAAAACTCTATCAAACACGTGTAATTTGAAGCACGTCCAGAAGATCACCAAATCTGGACTATATTCCAGAGTTACGACTCTACACAAGGGTAACCCTCTGATGAGTGTGTGTTACAGGTCCCACTCTGTGCTGATGCACAGAGGTTTTAAGTTGTTACAACTGACCACTGCAGAGGCATGGCTCTTTAGCTCAAGCTGGAGCAGTTTCTGCTTTTAGCTCTAGAGGTCCAGCTGAATCTCCAGTGTGTTGCGCAAGAGGGCAGCTGTTTCACAAGAACACACGCACCCCAGAATTATCGCCACAGACTGAAACTGTAACTCTACAAACCAAGATATAGGCCTTTATCAAGTGAGCAAAAAGAGCTTCTTTTTCAGTGCTGAGTATACAGAAACTGATTGGGACCAAACACTAATGGGAGACATGCTGGTTTATAGCATGTGATTATATTTTATATACATGGCATAGATTAGTACCTTCCATACTATATACCCCAAAATGGCATTTTTATCATTTCAATCACAAGTGACTTCCTTTTTTAAAGGAGGTTGTACAGAATGCACATCGTACAAACAAGATAATTGTTGCCATTGGCATAGACAGGCAGGTTCCAGTTAAGCTCACAATAGTCCAAAACAGGGAGGAAAATGATACAGGTGCTCTCAAAATTCAGAAAACACTTAAAGAAAAAATAAGATAATCCAGTTGAAGACTGGGCAGTGTTGCTTAAAGAAGTCTGAATAATCATAAAATAGACTATTGATGAGGCTATTCGTATGTATAAATATTTTATGTTCTCCTCCTGGGCATTTAATAGAACAAATCACAATAATCCCTTGCTTCATTTTACCAAACATCAGCGATAGCCAGAAGACAGCTGGTGAATATGGACAAAAATAGGCAGAAGGTTTTGATCTCTATCCAAAGGGGTGTGCTCTAATTGCTATGCAAATCAGTTCCACTGCTGATGAAATATTCAGAGCATTGGAGGGGATATGACATTAGTTTGAACACTTTATTCTAAGTCTTCATTAAGTAATGATAAATTACAGTGGGGCGACTGAATGGAATCCTAAATCAGTTATAAACAGTGTCATTCAAGAGTTTATCAAATCAACTTACAGTGTTGTCAAATATACAAATGCATACAGGCATATAATATGGACATGTCTTTTTTGCTTTCTATAGTTCTGAGCCACTCTCTCTGTTTAACAATTATTAAATAAAACACGGATTTTCTAAGGAATCTAAGGGAGTCAGACACCAACTCCAAGGCCCTTTCGAAAATCCCATCCTAAATAGATCATCTATTGACATCCTCAGCTATCATATGAGTCTTTTCCATTTTTCTCAGTCATGATCTTATCTAAAGCAATGTAACTGTCAGAAAGGAGAGGGTAAGTTAATATTACTGCACTTTGGAAATGAATACATGGGTTACCAAACAACAACTACAAGAGGAGCAAAATAGTTAGGATTCTCCCACTCTTTAGTGTGCAACAGTAACAAACAAAATTAAAAAGAGCAAGTTGTTTAAAAGCCTTTCTTCGGAGAGGAGAGAGAAAGTCCTGCTGATCTCATAAGCATTGAGCTTGACACTGATTTAGCTAGATAAATATGAGTTTTTCCCTTTCACTGTCCCCACTGCCAACCCCACTCCCTATGTGGTTGGAAATAATTTGCTTTCTCAAAAGGAGAATTGCAAACCAGCGCTGAGCCAGAAATCATTTGGGAAGTATCAGGTTCAAGCGACAAGCCAGAGGGAGCGGGAGGGAGTTGTTTGCAGTGGTATATGTTGGGTGGAACAGGTCGAAAAACGCTACTTAAATTGTAAACTCTTTGAGACAGGGATTGTCTTTTTCTTCTGTGTTTGTACCACACTGAGGTCCTAGTCCCTGACCAGGGCTTGTAGGCACTACGGTAATACAAACAGTAAACAACAAAACTTGTAATGCCTATTTTTGATGGAAGATTTTGAATAAACTAAGAGTGTTTCTTTCATTTGAAATTTATCACAGAATTAGATTAGTTTTCTGATGAAAGAAAAACTCGAGGGAGCTGGGTGGTTCCCGTGCTAAAGAACTGAAACTTTTCTGGTTTTCAGATTTCTGTTGTTCTCTTCCTGCCTCCTCCCATGCAGTGCTTTATTGATGTTGGTATCTTAAGTCATACTGAGAAGGAAGATGGTATAGTGGTTAAAGCACTAGATTGAGACTCAGGAGACTGATTCAATTTCTTGCTTTGCCACAGATTCCATGTATGACCTAGAGCAAATCACTTAATCTCTCTGTGCCTCAGCTTCCTATCTGCTGTAAAATATGGATAATACTTCCCTTCTCCCACTCTTTGTGTATTACAATTGTAAGCTCACTGAGCAAGGGACTGTCTCTTCCTCAGCTGGCACTTTCACACAGCAAAGTAGATAGATTGTTATAAAATAAAGTCAAAAAGGCTGGAGGATGGAAATTTCCTTTTTGAAAAGATTGAATCACTTTAAGCTAATGAAGAGTCCGATAGCAGCTACAGATTTAAAAATAGGAAGTTGATGTGAGACAACCAGGTGACATTATCCTGAACGGTTTGTTTACAGTAGCTGTAGTATGGTAATCATTCAATCTATGAACTTTGGTCAGGAGAATTTCTGCCCTTACGTGGAATGTGTGGGCCCCAAACAATTTTATCTCAGATGACGATGTTTATAAACACTTGGTTCGCTTTTTCACTGCTGAAAAAAGAGAATAATCCTATCTAAGCCCAATGTAAACTACATTAGTGAAATAATATAATTAGCCTAGAGTCATGTGTAATCAAGAGATCTGCCCAGATAAGGAAAATCATTGAAATACGCGGTGGACTACAGTGTATTTTTAAGGCCTGTGCATACAATGGAAATGGTGTGGAGGTGCATAGTCTCTGAAAGGCATCTGTCCTGATTTTCAGAGGTGCAATGACTTCAAGAGGACTTGTGGATGCCAAGCACTTCTGAAAATTCAGTCTCTTGTGCCTGAAGTATATAAACATCACCGAGAATCAGAAATTGGAAGACTGTTTTTTTTCCATTGGAAAATGCCATTTTATTGAAAGGGAAACATCCCACGAGAAGGTGTCAATTTTGAAAACATTTCATTTAAGAAAAAATTTCAGAAGAAACATTTTGGTGATGCTAAATCACTCTGTGTCAAGAGTGTTCTGGTATCTCATTTCAAAATGTATTTTATTTTACTTATTTCACAATCAGAATAAAAACATTTCAATTTTATTGAAATGAATCATGCTGATCAATCCAAAATGACTTTTTTTAAAGAAAATTCCATTTTGCAGAAAAATTATTTTTCCTCCCCTCCATTCTGATTTGGAACAAAAATTCTGATTTTTTTCTCCCGCAAAAAGGAAATTCTCATTCTTGCACACATTTAGTTGGTGAGACATCCTTAAAGAAAACACTGTATTCCATTCTCTTCTATTGGGTGGTGTGGATGGGGGTGGGGCTCCTGCACAGGGGCATTATGGGAGAGCTTCTTTTCTGCCCTCTTTCCCTCTTGGATATCTGTGCAGCGAGCAAGCATATTGGGGCTATATATCTTTAACAGCAAAAAGTTTATCCAGTTCAGATAGTCTAAGAATCCAAAAACTGTTGGCCAACATTTCAAAAATGGAAGCCTAAAGCCTGACTCCTAAAGTTAGGTTGGGGATAAATAATAGTGCCTTCTCACATTCTTTTTCTATTTTGATTGCAAGCTCCCTGGAACATGGACTATCTCTTACTGCATGTTTGCAAAACACAGCGGGGTCCTGATCTCAGGTGAGGCCTCTGCACACTATTGATAAGAAATAATAATGTCTTCATTACTAAAGCAGTGGGAT
Organism: Gopherus evgoodei; assembly: GCF_007399415.2. Lineage (NCBI taxonomy): Eukaryota > Metazoa > Chordata > Testudines > Testudinidae > Gopherus > Gopherus evgoodei. The sequence goes on along the minus strand of NC_044323.1, from coordinate 154,008,610 downwards.
CTGTAATAACCACTGTTGTGGACAGCTGGCTTTTTAAAGCAACGAATTGTGTTTGACTGATACTCATCTTCTTCTCTGAAGCAAAAAGTTTCAAAGATTTTAAAACTGAGATCTCCTCCAGTGTTTCCATATACAGAAAATAAAGGCTGATCACAATTAAGGGGATTTCCTTCTGGTAAATGGAAGTGGAAGGGCTGGGAAAAACCTACCTGACCTCTAGCTTTATAGAAAAAATACCCACTTTGCTCATAAGTCTTGGAAGAGGTTAGTGTAAATCAGTGGAGAGATCTGTAAGGAAAACAAATTTAAATGCTAAAACCTGTTTCGTTTTTGCGGGTGGCGGTCATCACAAAATCTCTCTCACTCACAGATGAAACCAATGAATGTTATGTATATATGTCAGTAACTACCAGGCATCCTATGGTTCTTCTCAAATTTAATCAAGTGGAGCAAATAAAAAAAAAAGAGTCAGGCTATCTAGTGAATTGTATCTAAACGCTACAATACCAGGGGAGCTGCATACTGTGCAAAAACTTTTTTCAGAGTGGATTTTAATGCTTCTGGAAATGTCAGATTGGCAATACTGGAGAGTCAAGATCTCTGTGAATCCACTAATTTTTTTTTATTAAAAGAATGAAACTTTTCCACCAAAACTTTCACTGGGGGAAGGCCATTTCCTATATTAAAAAAAACAACAACAGTTTTTCATTTAAAACATAGATTTTTTTTCAGTTGGCTCTACTCCTTACCCTCCTTTTCTCAAGTATCAGAGGGCTAGCCGTGTTAGTCTGGATCTGTAAAAAGCAACAAAGAGTCCTGTGGCACCTTATAGACTAACAGATGTATTGGAGCATAAGCTTTCGTGGGTGAATACCCACTTCGTCAGACGCATGTGGTGGAAATTTCCAGAGGCAGGTATAAATATGCAAGACTGCATATTTATACCTGCCTCTGGAAATTTCCACCACATGCGTCTGACGAAGTGGGTATTCACCCACGAAAGCTTATGCTCCAATATGTCTGTTAGTCTATAAGGTGCCACAGGACTCTTTGTTCCTCCTTTTCTCTTCTTCTTTAAACCATCACACTTTTCCCTTTTCTATTTGGCCACTGGGGGTGGAAGGAAGGCCAAAGGGAGAAGGGAAATTAGGGGAATTTTGGGGGAAAAGAGAAATATTTTTGGAAGTTTCTTGTGAAAAGCAGTTAGCACTTTTCAACCAGCTCTATTCACTGGGATTTGGAGCAGGTCTCTGGGGTAAGCTCTTCTAGGCAGGAACTAACTAGCTATCTGTCTTAGCTCTGGTCTACATTACAGGGTTAAGTCGAATTTAGCCGCGTTAGGTTGATTTTATAATGAATGCGTCTACACAAGCACCCCGTTCCATCGACCTAAAGGGGTCTTAAAATCGACTTCTGTACCCCTCCCCAGCAAGAGGAGTAGCACTAAAATCGACCTTGTTGGGACAAATTTAGGATAGTGTGGACACAAATCGACATTATTGGCCTCCAGGAGCTACCCCAAAGTGCTCCAATCTGATCGCTCTGGACAGCGCTTTCAACTTCAATGAACTATCCAGGTAAATAGGAAAAAACCCAGGAAATTTTGAATTTCATTTCCTGTTTGGTGAGCGTGGCAAGCTCAGCAGCACAGGTGACTCTGCAGTCCCCTCAGAATCACAAACGTGCTCCAGCATGGACTGAATGGGAGACACTGGATCTGATTTCTGTATGTACTTCTATGATCAGCTGCATGGCATTCTTGGGGGGGACCGTACTACTATCCCACCATTCTCCGTGGACATCTACAAGTGGGGAGTCTCACGCAACATGGAGGAGGATTTTGGGGATGAGGAGGAGGAGGAGGAGAATGCACAGTAGTCAAGCAGTGAATCCGTTCTCCCAAGCAGCCAGGACCTTTTCATCACCCTGGAGCCCATAGCCTCCCAAGGCGGGATCCCCGACCCTGAAGGCAGAGAAGGCACCTCTGGTGAGTGCATATTTGTAACTATACTACAGGGTTTAAAAGCAATTGTGTTTAATGTTTTATTTGCCCTGAAGACTTGGGATGCATTCACAGCCAGTACAGCTACTGGAAAAGTCCATTAACGTGTCTGGGAATGGAGTGGGACTCCTCCAGGGACATCTCCATGAAGCTCTCCTGGAGCTACTCTGAAAGCCTTTGCAGAAGGTTTCTGGGGAGGGCTGCCTTATTTCATCCTCCACGGTAGGACACTTTACCACGCCATGCCAGTAGCAAGTAATCTGGAATCATTGCAGCACAAAGCATGGCAGCGAATGATCCTGGGTGTTGGTCGGATTCACACAACATTCAGTCTATATCTTTCAGTGATAGCCTCAGAAGAGTGATATAATTCATGGTCACCTGATTGAAATAGGGGATTTTTTGTAAGGGAACAGTAAAAGGACCCCATTCATGCTGGGCTGTTTGCGCTTGGCTAAAAGGGATCATCCTTCAGAATAGCCACGCAGCAGGGGGAGGGGTGAAAGGATCATCCCAAATAGCCACACAGAGGGCGGATGGTGGGAGGTGGTGTGTGCTGGCAAGCCCAACCAGCATTGCTTGCTATGGGAAAGGACGGTGTTGAAGTTTGAAAACATTCCCACATTTTATGAAGGTGTTAGAAGCCAAACCTACGTACCTTTTGGCTTACCGTGGCTGCCTGTTGCCCAGCCTGTTGCCCAGCCATGTGCGATGTGTCACCATACTGGCAGGTGCTCAATATAAAAGACAAAATGCGATCTTGTACCTAAAGTACATGTGCTGTCTACTGTGAATTGCTTGATTCACTGTGAAAGAGTCTCCCTTTTGTTCTCAGAAATGTATCATCTTAAAATTTTACTCTCCCTTTTAATCCTCCTACAGGTGCAACTGTTTCTATGTTCCCCCTATCATCTCCATTCCCGAGGTTATCGCAGATTGGAAGACAAAAATAACGCACTTACGATGACATGTTTTCCAAGCTCATGCAGTCATCGCACACTGATAGGGCACGGCTGAATGCATGGAGGCATTCAGTTGCAGAGTCCAGGAAAGCACTAAGTGAGCACGCTGAGAAGAGGCAGGATGCAATGCTGAGGCTAATGGAGCAAACGGACATGGCTCGGGCGTCTGGTGGAGCTGCAGGAAAGTCAACAAGAGCACAGGCCGCCACTGCATCCACTGTACAACTGCCTGTCCTCCTCCCCAAGTTCCATATCCTCCTCACCCAGATGCCCAAGAACACAAGAGGGGGGAGGCTCTGGGCACCCAGAAACTCCATTCCAGAGGATGGTCCGAGGAACAGAAGGCTGTCATTTAAACAGTTTTGATTTGTAGTGTGGCTACAATAAGCAATGTGGCCTTGTCCTTCCCTCCTCCCCCACCCCACCCTACCCCACCTGGGCTACCTTATCAGTTATCTCTTTTTTTTTAATTAATAAAGAAAGAATGCACGGTGTCAAAACAATAGTGACTTTATTTCCTTTGCCAGCTGTGATCAAAGAGGGGAGGAAATTACAGAGAATTAAAATCAACAAAGGGGGTGGATTTGCATCAAGGAGAAACATACACAACTGTCACACCATAGCCTGACCAGTCATGAAACTGGTTTTCAAAGACTCTCTGATGTGCATCACGCCTGCCTGTGTTCTTCTAAATGCCCTAGTGTTTGGTTTTTCAAAACCAGCAGCCAGGCGATTCGTCTCAACCTCCACCCCACCATAAACATCTCCCCCTTACTCTCACAGATATTATGGACCACACAGCAAGCAGTAATAACAATGGGAATATTGGTTGTGCTGAGGTCTAACCTAGTCAGCAAAGAGCACCAGCGAGCTTTTAAACGTCCAAAGGCACATTCTACCACCATTCTGCACTTGCTCAGCCTATAGTTGAACTGCTCCTTACTATTGTCCAGGCTGCCTGTGTATGGCTTCATGAGCCATGGAAGCAAGGGGTAGGCTGGGTCTCCAAGGATGACTATTGCATTTCAATATCCCCAACAGTAACTTTCTGGTCTGGGAAGCAAGTTCCTTCTTGCAGCTGTTCAAACAGCCCGCAGTTCCTAAAGATCTGAGTGTCATGTACTTTTCCCACCCATCCCAAGTTGATGTCAGTGAAACATCCCTTGTGATCCAGCACTGCTTGCAGCACCATTGAGAAGTACCCCTTGCGATTTATGTACTGGTTGGCAAGGTAGTCCGGTGCCAAGATAGGCACTTCTGTCTATTGCCCAACTACAATAAGGGAAACCCACTGCAGCAAAGCCATCCACTATGACCTGTACATTTCCCAGAGTCACTACCCTTGATATTAGAATGTCAGTGATTGCACTGACTATCTGAATCACAGCAGTCCCCACAGTAGATTTGCTCACTCCAAATTGATTCCCGACTTACTGGTAGCATCCAGGCATTGCAAGCTTCCACAGGGCTATCGCCACTTGCTTCTCAACTGTCAGGGAAGCTCTCATCTTGATATTGCTGTGCTTCAGGGTGGGGGAAAGCAACTCACAGAGTTTCAGGAAAGTGGCCCTATGCATGCAAAAGTTTCACAACCACTGTGAATCATCTCATACCTGCAACACTATGCGGTCCCACAAATCTGTGCTTGTTTGCCAGGCCCAGAATCGGCGTTCCACTGTATCAACCAGCCCCACTGCCACCATGATGTCCCAATTGCCACATCCCATGCTTTCAGGAACATCTGTGTCCATGTTCTCCTCACAATTGTCCTCGTGTTACTGTCTCTTAGCCAGGTTCTGCACATACTGCAGTATAATGCATGAGGTGTTTACAATGCTTGCAACAGCAGCACTGAGCTGAGTGGGCTCCATGCTTGCCATGCTATGGCGTATGCACAGGCAACCCAGGAAAAGAGGCATGAAATTATTGTCTGCAGTTGCTTTCACGGAGGGAGGGAGGCAAGACTGATGACATGTACCCAAAACCACCTGCGATAATGTTTTTGCCCCATCAGGCATTGGGAGCTTAACCCAGAATTCCAATGGATAGCAGAGACTGTGGGAACTGTGGGATAGCTACCCACAATGCACTGCTCCGTGAGTCGATGCTAGCCACAGTAGTGAGGACACACTCCGCTGACTTAATGGGCTTAGTGGGGACATACACAATTAACTGTATAAAATATCCAGTCCACCATAGACAGACAGACTGGTCCAAGGACATACATTAAGTCTGTGGCAGGGCAAAAACTTGAATGCAGTTCTCCCAAGCTATAGGCTAGCAAGCTAACCACTGGATCATCCTTTTTCACATGCAGGACTGTATGTTTGTATAGCACCTAGCATAATGGGACCCTGGCCTGCAGATGCTACCATAAAGCAATAAGTTATAGTGTTTATAGCTCTGGAATAATTGGAGACATGGACACACACCATGCAACCTTTCAGTGCTTGGTAGGACAGGTTGAAAATTAATATATATATTCCATTTCAATGACAAATTTAAATGTTAGCCCATTTTTTCAGCCAGTTCTAGTCCTTGGTTTCATCTGACATGATTATACAAGAGGATAGCTAATGCCAACCATTATTACCATGTTCGCAATGTGGATCCATATCTAGAGGGAAGAGGATTGACAGCCATGTAAACACTAAAAATAATTTCTAAGTAGTCTTCATATAGAAACTTTCTTCATTCACATAAAACCAGCTTGGCAATATTAAAACCACTGGGGAAAATGCCAGCATTTCATGAAAAATTAAACCCTCCTCTGCACGGAATCAATTAAAAACAATGATGCACCTTCAATAATCTGGCATCTCATTTATCAATTTCATAACCCATGCCAATATTAAGAGACTTTAACATCAGTTAGACATCAATGATTCTAAAGAGAATGGCAATGGAGGGAGAAGGGATGCTGATAGAAATAAAGGATTTGCATACCTCTGGAACAATGTGAAATTTATCTGCCAACTATTAACACTCAGCTGGCAAAAAAAAAAAGAAGCCCTTTTCATAATAAAAGATATTCTTAAGGAATCGGAGTAGAATGCTAGTTTCAATGTTTGATGTAGAAAATTATAGTGGGGATTTTTTTTAAAAAGAATAATTCATAAGTTGGACCAAAGTGACTTTGTGCCTTAAGGGTTGTTTGTGACAGTGCATTCATAACGGTAACTTTTAATACAAAACCAGCATCACACAGGGTGACCATCTGTTCTTATTTACTCCTTAAGATAGGGCTGCAGCCCAATCTTGAAGATCTCAAGAGGGGACCTCAGTCCATCATCTGAAATATCCAGAACTGCTATGCTGGGCAATTGAAAAGCGTAGCTACTATTTATGTAGGTAAACCCATAGAACACATCAGTACACTCACTGCACCAAACCACAGTAATCCACTCCCCACACTCTCACCTTCAACACTGTAACATCACACTTATTTCTTAGGCTTTAATTTTAAGGGGGAGGAGATGGTAAGTTGTTTAAACAGAGAGAAAAAACTTTAATATTGAGAAGGAGGAACCAGAGCCAGGGCTGGGGAATTAATAAGTCAAAATAAGGCTGACTATCAGAAAGGGTTAGTCTATGCTCAAGTTGGAGGTTTAATTTCCAGGTTGGTACCCACTGCCGGGATATATTTCCTTTTTTAACACACTAGCTCCATCAAAGTTAGCACATGTAATGCAGACATAGGTTACACCAGAACATCTATCTAAGCCAGAAATTACACTTCCTGCTCGAGCGCAGATGTTCCCAAAAAGAGACACCATGGCACAGTCTTTCATGAGAAACGATGCAAATCTTCTGCTGGGAGGCATTTAAAGTGAGGCCTCCAATCAGGTCCACACAGCCATATCTGTGCACCCCAGGAGAGCACCAGTGAAGCCACAGGGGCTCCATGTGGATCCAATTGTAGGATCAGGACCAGAGACTGGACAAAGCATTTGAGGATATATTGTGAATAATGCTGCACTAGCATTGACTTTCAATGGCAACTGGGTATCTAACTCCCTTAGGAGCTTTTGAAAATTTCACCTAAATCTCCTGGCTGACAGTTGTAGCAGACTCATCATCCTTTTACAGGGACCAGCCAGAAGGGGGGGACAAAGACCCAAACTCTCCTAATGCAGGATACATAGGAAAGGTAGGAACCACCATACATCATTACTTCCAAAAGCCATTCTGTCAGCACAGGGCAGATGACCAGGTCAGGGAGTCATACTGCATGGGGTGAGTACCCACTGCTGCTGCTCTTCCTTTGAAAGGGAGAAGCCGTGTCTCTAGCTAGCGCATGCTGCCTCTGGCAGCATCTGTATCTCCTGGCTGTAAATGCGGCCATTCCCTTATGCGGGTGGAGCCTGCCACTTCATCTGAATTTTCACTGTTTCAAAGGAAGGCTCTTCTGAACGGGAACCACCAAAAAAGGCGCAAATATCGAATATACCAAATACCAATGAGGAATTATAAAAGAAATTTCAAAACCTCAAAAGTAGTGATGAAATGCAATTGTCCTCCTCCAGCTAGCTCTAGTAAGAGATTTGTGGCCTGGTCCAAAGTCTACTGTGATCACTGGAAGGACTCCCATAGACTCTAAGGGTCTTTTGATCCGGGGCATGAATCTTGGTGTCCTAGGCATATTTTTATTAGAGTAATTTTACTCTCACTCCCTACATTTCCCCTGTATTTCCACCTGGAAAAATACTCTGAGTGCATCATTTTGCTGTGAGCTGCTAAACAGTTGCAGTGTTTCACCCCAGAGGTAACTGTATTTTAGCAGGTGGATGAAGAAGCATCCCCTTGTGTACCATTTGTAAAGTGTCATGTGATCCTTTGAGAAGAATTATAGTAGAGCTACACAGAAAATTATTTTTCTCCACAATAAATTTAGACTTTTCATAGAAAATTGAAAACACATGGATTTTTTTTTTTTTAATTTGGGCAGTCTCCCAAGGTGCTTCATGAGAGTTATAGTTTGGGTTCCCATGTCCCATCTCTCCTCTATGGGTTGGGCTGACAGGCCAGACATCTCCCATAATGCACTACAATTTCTTCCCTCTTTGATAGAAAATCTTCAAACAGTCCTAGTTGTAGAAATGTAACTGATATTTCTACTTCTAACAGCACAAAAGGTTTTAAACCTGTCCTATTCTTAATAATGTATCACTCTTCCTCTAAATTAGTGCAATCTTGAAATAATATATAGTAGATCTAATTCTGATCTTGCTAATATACTGCTATCAAGATTGTAGCTCTACTGACTTCAGCGAAATTACTGCTGAGTTAAACTGGTGTCACAAGCTAGTATCTCAAAATTCCTTTTCATGTGTTTAAAAATACATATGAAGAATAAAAAATACACCCTTCTTTAAACAAGAAAAATAATATAACTCATCATAACTTTATTAAAGAAGGGTAGGTTATGTTTTTCATTTTTGTTTCTGATAAATCTGTAATGAACCAGAAATAACATCTCATGATGGGAAAAAAAAATTACATTTCTCTAAAATGGAACTTGGAAATGGTTCTGTATCCTCCACCAGCTATTGCTATTTGGCAGTCATCTGCAATAGTAATTCAGAGGCACCCGACAATGGTGACAGCCCTGAAATGAAATCTCCGAATGATACTTGAGAGAGCTACCGACTGCCCACTAGCTGTAAATCATGCTTTTAGCACAGATCTTAATTCATCATACTCTATCAAACCGATGTGATGATTCTGTTGCTGATCTCCACAGCAGGGATTTGTCCAGTTCGATATCACGGCTAGACGTGGACATTCTATAACCTAAGATTTATTCCTGACAGTGACAAATTTCATGGAGAAACAATAACATTGGACAGTTTGGATTATCTGGCTATTAGCTCCTTTCCTTGAATCCGCATTCACACTTACCCAGGAGCTTAGTAAAGCCCTGCCCTTAAATTTTAACTAGTGACATGCTGAAATAGGCATGGGACTGATCTACTGATAAATTCCATTGACTCCCAAGGGGTTTGGATAAAGTTCCGAAAGGCAGGGTGTGCAACTGTGTTTATTTTGATAGCTCTTCAGTGACTTTACAAGATAATCACAGCAAAAATCATTAAAATACCACATAGAAGGCTGGATCTAAAGCCCACTGAAGACAATGTAATCTTTCAAAGGAGGTCACGAGCCTCACTGCAAAAGTTAACCCTGAAACCTCATGCAAATGAAGAACCAACTTTACTGTTATAGTAACAGAAAACTGTGTAATGGGTTGTGCACAGAGCGGGGTAACAAGACTGTGTATTTGGAAGGCACAAGGAGATTTTTCTTACTTTACCAATCAACAAAAATGTCTTTGGGGAAAGTCAAAATCGATAGAGCTGGTTGAAAAATGCCTATTTTTTGAATGAAATTAAAAAAAAAATTCTCTCTGAAATTTCCCATTACATTCTTTAATCAAATAAACATAAAAACTGGGCAAGGGACAGTTTTCAAAAAACATTTATGTCAAAGAAAAGGTTTGCATTGAAAAATTAATAGATTTTTTTTAAAAAGGCTCCTTGGTTTTCTTTTTTCATTAAAAGAAAGGGAAATTTTAACCAAAATGAAAATTGTCCATGAAATAAAAAATCATTGGTTCTCTAGTACACTTGCCCCATATTCTAGGCAGGACTGACTCTATGTTCAGATACCATAAAGGAGGGATTGACTCGGGGAGTCATTCCCATTTTTGTCTTTGCGCCCCTGGCCGACCTCAGCCAGGGGCACCCATGACAGCAGTAGACCGTACAGAACGACAGATAACCGTCATCTCATTGCCAATTTACAGTGGCACAGCAGACGGTACAGAACGACTGATAACCGTCTCTGCTATCATGCAAAGGCAAATTAATGCTGCTCTGTAGCACTGCAGTATCACCTCTGTCAGCGGCATCCAGTACACATAGGGTGACAGTGACAAAAGGCAAAACAGGCTCGATGGTTGCCATGCTATGGTGTCTGCCAGGGCAATACAGGAAAAAAGGGCGCAAAATGATTGTCTACCGTTGCTTTCCTGGAGGAAGGAATGACTGATGACATTTACCCAGAAACACCCGCGACAATTATTTTTGCCCCATCAGGCACTGGGATCTCAACCCAGAATTCCAAAGGGTGAGGGAGACTGCAGGAACTATGGGATAGCTACGGAATAGCTACCCACAATGCAACGCTCCAGAAATCGACGATAGCCTCAGACCACGGACGCACACCACCAAATTAATGTGCTTAGTGTGGCCGCATGCACTCGACTTTATACAATCTGTTTTACAAAAACGGTTTATGTAAAATCAGAATAATCCCATAGTGTAGATGTACCCTCTCTCTGCCTGTAGAGAGAGAAGGGCCTGGTTGCAGGGAGCTAGAGACAGAGTACCTGAGTGAAGCAGGGCTGGGGAAAGGCTGAGCAGCTGGGGAGCTCCAGCCTGGAAAGCCCCAGGCTGCGGCCTAGCAGAACGCCAAAGGGTACTAGGGATTGCAGAGGGCAGCCCCGGGGTAGGCCAAGGCAGCAGTTCCAAACCCTCCTTGCCAGTGATGAGTAGGCTGATATTGCAGTCTGCCGCAGGGTGTGGGACGAGATGATGACTGGTAGTTGCCTGATCTGAGGCGAGGTGGGGATAGCGGGTGGGGGTTTTCCCTGATGGGGGACCCTGAGAGAAAGGGTATTACTGCTAGGGGGCAGCACCCCAGGTACAAGAGTTCCGGGGTCCAGGGAGGGACACGAGGGCCAGAGGACAGGTGGATCACAGGCCTGCAGAGGGCGCTCCAGAGCTGGAATGAGCTAATTCCCGGACGTCACCAGCAGGAGGCGCCACAGGGGTGAGTCTGCAAGTCTACACACTCATTTTCCCCATTCTTAATTTTCGCATCTCTCAGTTCTTCTTCTTGAACATTTTATAGACGGAACTGGGTTGCCATAGGCATATTTCTTTACAAACTACAAGGATTTCATTCAAATTCTGGCAGCGAAAACAATGCCTAAGGTTTACCCTTCCATTTTTCATTCTCAGTATTGGCTGCACTAAATTACAGTTACTGGAGTGAAAGGCAATCTTTCCATTTCTCTGGTAAATTGCATAAATGCAAAAGAATACACAAAGGAAGCTGTGATTATCTGAAGAGCAAACTGCAGGCATCAGTGCTGTAGTGAATATTTCCTGGAATCCAAGCAAGCTTTAACAGTTTGCTGACAGCTAAATATAATGCTTGACACAGTTCCACTACTGCAAAAAAATTCTTTTTTTCTTGATGCATCTCACCCTGTGCCCCCCCTCAAATTCCACAAGCCAGCCAAGCAGAGAATTTCTCATAATGCGAAGAGTGCTCCTCTTGGTCATGATATATGGAATCAGGAGGGGATAGCACCTCATTTTACGCTGAGGTAGAAAACCTATTGAGACCTTGGGATATTTATTAATTCATCCAAGGAAAGGGAAACTTTGGGGCCAGATTCAGACCCAGCATACATGTATGCAACTCCACTGAATATGGATTGTTGTCTTTGCTCGCTACACAACACTACAAATATGAGGGAACTACATGGACACAGTTGGGATCCAAATAACCATGTTTACAAACTATATATAAACAAACAAGGCTTATTGATGTATAATCCTTCTGCCAGGTGGTGTTGGCAGCAAAAAGAGCTGGCTTCAATTTCATAGATTAGTGTTGGAAGAGACCTCAGGAGGTCATCTAGTCTACCCCCCTGCGCAAAGCAGGACCAACACCAACTAAATCATCCCAGCCAGGGCTTTGTAAAGCTGGGCCTTAAAAACCTCTAAGGAGGGAGAGTCCACCACCTCCCTAGGGAACCCATTCCAGTGCTTCACCACCCTCTTAGAGAAACAGTGTTTCCTAATATCCAACCTAGATCTCCCCCACTGCAACTTGAGACCATTGCTCCTTGTTCTGTCATCTGCCACCACTGAGAACAGCCGAGCTCCATCCTCCTTCAGCTAGTTGAAGGCTGCTATCAAATCCCCCCTCACTCTTCTCTTCCACAGACTAAACAAGCCCAGTTCCCTCAGCCTCTCCTTGTAAGTCGTGTTCCCCAGGCATTCAGGCTCCTAAGCTTTCCTTCTGGAAACAAACACCAGCTCAAGCACCACCCCAACAACTTGGAAAACTATACATCTCATCCTGGGGCCACTATTGCTGGGCAATACTTGCCAACTCACTAGTACTGAATCCAGGGCTTTAAAATGCAGAGAATTCTATTACATAAGGGGGTAGGGGAAATCTTTTAATTTGAGAAAGCCAGCAATTAACAATATCAATTAGGTAAGACCCGCACACCCAAGGTTGTATTAAGGCTTAGTCCTCCTCTTGCAATTGCATGGCTAATGCATTCTAGCCTGTTCCAAAGCTTCCCCATTCACAGTTCAGTGTCCAGGGTGAGAGTGGTCCAAGAATAGCGGCAGGTCAGCCTAACCCCAGCCCCTAAGGGAAGTTCTCCTTGGGATGCTCCACCACCTGACCCAGCTGAAGCAACCTAAGTCCCACAGGTAGGCTGTTGCTCACTGTGGCTTCAACCCAAGTCAGCTCAGTGCTATTACCTGCCTCAGCGCAGCTCTGTCCACCACCTCCACTCAGTCTGCCACCTTGAAACATCCACTGCCTCAGAGCTGCCCCGGTGCTGAGTCTTTGGAGAGGTACAAGTGGTACACAGGACAGAGTTCTGAACACCACACAGACACTCCTCACAGAAGGTACGAGCCCCTTCAGCTCTATCCAGGCTGCCTTAGGCCACTGTGCCTGACTATGATCTTGGTCATGGTGACCCCTCACACCAAGCATGTTTGGTGCAGTTATCTTATTCTTCCTTTTCCTTACTGGGAACTTTTATTGCCACCAAACTCAAAACTTAACTGTATATTAACCAAAACGACCCCAATTGTCTCATAACTGACATGTGAAGCAAGCCAGGCCCATCCAGTCATTTCCCCTCGGTCACCAACATACTCTGACAGAGAGCTTCCTGTCCAATGGAGCCCCTGTCTGTTTGGAGCTCTCACGCCATGCTGGGCTGCCCCTCTCTCTAATCATCAACAGCTGTCAATAGCAAGCTCCCCTCTCTATAGTGCTTTGGATGCTGGGCTTCCATTCATACACACATAGGGACACACACAATTGTTGCTCTGCTGGGGTTCTGGTGGCTTCTATCATAAAGGAAAATAAGACACACTGGAAGGTTGCAAACTACTTAAAGGGATATACCCAATTCTTTTACACAACACATTTTCCCTTCTCCTTTTGTGGATACATTTATAACAACTTACTTCTTGTCTTCTGTCTCTCTTCCCTCTCCTTCCCTAGTATTCTCCCTCACTCACACCATTCACTCTTCCCCACCCCCTTCTTTTCTGACCCTCGAGTCCCCCCCCCCAGTGTCCTCCTCATCAAATATTGGAACCTGTTCAATTTTTGAAGTTCTCTACAAAAAGGACACACAAGTGTGTGCCCTCAGCCCTGATCATTAACTAGAGAATGTTGGTAGGTCAGAATGTAAAATGGTTCAAAATTTTGGTTATTAACTGTGGGTCTGGATCATATCCCCATGAACTCAATATGAGTCTTTCCACTGACTTCAGCGGGAGCTGCATCAGGTCCTTAGAACCAGATCATAGAACTGGAAGGGACCTCAAGAGCTCATGTATTCCAGTCCCCTGTACTCATGGCAGGGCCAAGTATTATCTAGACCATTCCAGACAGGTATTTGTCCAACATGCTCTTAAAAATCTCCTATAATGGAGGTTCCACAACCTCCCTAGGCAATTTATTCCAGTGCCTAACTACCCTAATAGTTAGAATGTTTTTCCTAATGTTCAACCGAAACCTCTCTTGCTGTAATTTAAGCCCATTGCTTCTTGTCCTATCCTCAGAGGTTAAGAAGAACAATTCTTCTCCCTCCTCCTTGTGAACCACCTTTTAGGTACTTTAAACCTGTTATGTCCCCCTTTCAGTCTTCTCTTCTCCACACTAAACAAACCCAATTTTTTGAATCTTCTCTCATAGGTCATATTTTCTAGACCTTTAATAATTTTTGTTGTTCTTCTCTGGACTTTCTCCAGTTTGTCCACATTCTTCCTGAAATGTGGAGCCCAGAACTGGACACAATACTCCAGTTGAGGTCCAATCAGCATGGAGTAAATCCACTCATTTCTTCTACTTGCCAAATGGGAACTGAGCTCATTAGAAAATCTGTCCCTAAATGACTAAGGCTGATCACAATTTTCAGTTGAAAATATTTTTGATGGAAAATGGAGGTGTTGACTTCCCCTGCCCCCCCACACACAAAAAAGTCTCTTTCCCATGAAAAAAAACTATTTTTTCTTCAAAAAACTGAATGCATGAAAAGCAAAAAGAGATTCTGAAATGCCATCACAGTGCCTAATGGAAGTTGTAGTTCGGGTGCTCATGTTCCCATTGTCCTTTATGAGCCAGGCTCCCCAGTCAGACTTCCTGTCCCACACTACACCACATATGTGCAATGGCCATGAGGCACCAGATCCAATCACCAAAAAAGGGGACCATGGTGCATTATGGGAGCTGTAGTCCAATCCAGGAGCACAGCCTATGGAAGAGAACTTGAGTACAATGCAGCCAAATTACAACTTCCGTAAGACACTACAGAATTCACCACCACCCCGCACCAAAAAAAAGTAGCAATTTTATATGGGGGGAAAAATTCTGTTTTCTGATAGCTGTATAAACAATTTTGATTTAAAAGCAGATATCTCTCATTTAGAAACCTAAACAAGTTACCTGAGAGGGGTTGAGTGCTGTACTCTTGAAAATCTGGTCTTTCGTTGGTCAGTTAGTTGCTCATTTGTGGATTAAAAAAGGCTGTTTTTGTTTGATTTTAAATGGCAACAATGTTTGCTCCTGGGCCTGCCAAGTCCTGATGGCAGGATGTAAACACCCTAAAAATGGGGGTTTTGAATAGAAATTTTGGCACGATGCTAGCCATTGAGAATGGCACTGCTTGTCCTGCTGCCAAGGAGTAGCACCTACCTGGCATTTAAACTACACTATTCCCGAATGGGAGAAGACAGACAATTATCCAGAACAAATTGTGACTATAACAGTGAAGAACATTTTATTATTGCCTGGAGGGTTTCTGAAGCTCTCCCTATGAAATTGTCTCGTAAATAATTCAATGGAAGTGATTTACTTTGCTGGGAATTTTAAAAGAGGAAGCCTTTCAAAAGAGTGTACTGTCAAAAGTTATTTAAACTAAATTAATCTTAAATTCCAAACAAATTGAGTTAGATTAAATTTCAATATCAATTAGCCCAGGGTGGTTGTGTTTTTGTGTTAAGCCTAATGCCTAGAAAGGCGCTAACAACATGATTCCTGTTCGCTCTGCTCCTGCCCATAAATACTGCAACAAGTTACAACTGAACTGAAAGCCTGTGATCATATTCTATGAAGAACTTCACAAACTTTGAACTAGGTTTTAAAAACACTGCAGGCTTATTCTCTAATTGAGCTGCATCTTTAAACTGAGTCCTCCCTCCCCCCTGCCCCCCACACAGCATGCTGTCATTCTCTGGCGAAGCTGTTAACTTTATTTGCAGTTCCTATACATATCATAGCAATGCAGCTCCCATGGCTAGCTGAATAAACTTTTATACTCATAAATTGCACTCGGCAGCAGGGTGAGAAGCAAAGGGTATGGCTACACTTGCAGCTGTACAGCGCTGGGAGTTACAGCTGTCCTTGTATAGCTGTGTAGGGAAAGCGCTGCAGTGTGGCCACACTGACAGCTACCAGCGCTTCAGTGTGGCCACATTTGCAGCATTTGCAGCGCTGTTGGGAGTTGTGCATTAGGGGCAGCCATCCCACAGAGCACCTCGTCCCATTTTGGCGCCATAGGTTGTGGGAAGGGGACGGAAGGGTGCGAGTCATTTAGCTTCCTGTCCCAACGCCCCGCCTTCACATCCCAGCAGTCACTGTTTTTCCATCCACGTTTGGCACCATTGTGACTCTCCCAACGGTTTCTGTGCAGCGCGATTTCTGTGGGAAATGGAGCCCGAGCTGCTGAGGAGTTTGCTGATGAGTCTCGCCAGCACATCACGTTTGGCAGTTGAGCTATTCTTTCAGCTCCAAAGTGACAGTGAGGAGTCCGACGATGATATCGAGTTGCCTGACACGTATGACACTAAATTGCTTGTGGCATTCACGGAAATGCTCAGCATCCTGCAAAGCCACTTTTGGGCTTGGGAAACAAGCACTGAGTGGTGGGATCACATCGTCATGGAAGTCTGGGATGACGAGCAGTGGCTGCAGAACTTTCGGATGAGAAAAGCCACTTTCATGGGACTGTGTGCTGAGCTCGCCCTCGCCCTGCGGCGCAAGGACACGAGACTGAGAGCTGCCCTGCCAGTGGAGAAGCGACTGGCTATTGCAATCTGGAAGCTGGCAACTCCAGACAGCTACCAATCGGTCGCGAACCAGTTTGGAGTGGGAAAGTCGACCATTGGAATCGTGTTGATGCAAGTTTGCAGGGCCATTAATCGCATCCTGCTAAGAAGAACCGTGACTCTGGGGAACGTGCAGGACATTCTGGATGGCTTTGCAGAAATGGGTTTCCCTAACTGTGAAGAGGCGATAGATGGGACACATATTCCTATTCTGGCACCACCCCACCTAGCATCCGAGTACATTAATTGGAAGGGGTATTTCTCTGTGGTTCTCCAGGCGCTTGTGGATCACCGTGGGCATTTCATTGACATTAACACAGGCTGGCCCAGAAAAGTGCATGATGCACGCATCTTTCGGAACAGTGACCTGTTCAGGAAGATGCAGGCCAGGACTTTTTTCCCAGACCTGAAGATCACAGTAGGGGACGTCGAAATGCCCATTGTGATCCTTGGAGACCCCGCTTACCCGTTAATGCCATCACTCATGAAACCGTACACAGGAAGCCTTGACAGCAGCAAGGAATGGTTCAACTACAGGCTGAGCTGGATCTGAATGCGTGCTTTTGGCCGTTTAAAGGGGCGCTGGCGATCTCTGTATGGGAAGCTGGACTTGGGGGAAAGCAACATCCCTGCAGTTATATCCATGTGCTGTACCCTCCATAATATTTGTGAAGGGAAGGGTGAAACAGTCAGTCAGGAATGGACCTCCGAGGTTCAAAACCTGGAGGCTGAATTTGCACAGCCAGAGAGAAGAGCTACTAGAGGGGCCCAGCACAGGGCTACAAGGATTAGGGATGCCTTGAGGGAGGAATCTGAGGCTGAAAACCAACAGTAATGTTTGGTGCCTTGTACGGGAGTGAAGTGCAGTGGTTACAATGTTAGTAGGAATCTGTTTTTCCTAAAATGATTTGCAGTGCCTGTTTCTTTCGTGGGCTACGGTATCTTTCACTTTCTGCAATAACAAAGACTGTTTTCAAAGCCAAGAATTCATTTATTGAAAAGAAAATAACTTTCTTGACAGACACACAACATTTTGGGAACCTAAAAGGGCAGGGGGGTGGGGTGGTGAACTGTACAGTCGCAGGTTTGAATATGTCCTGTCTGGAGTGCTGTGCAATGACTGCTGCACTTCAGGATGAAAATACTGCATGGTGATGGGGGTTGAGTGCAGAGGGTAAGGGTCGTAGTTCTCAGGGCTGGCTGGTGAACGGAGAGGTGTTGGGGGCAGCTGGTGGTGGTAAGAACCAGGATGCTGGGGAAGGGGGTTTGGAGCTGACATTGGGGCACAAGGGAAAGAGCTTTGGGATGGGGTGGGGGCCGGCACAGTAGTGCTCCGCCTGCATGGCTACGAGTGACTGGATAGAGTCCGCTTGGCACGCCAGGATGCTTATCAGCTGCTTTGTGCTTTTCTTCTTAGCTGCTGCATTTCTCTGGCGGATCCTGCTTTCCCTTTCCCTCCAGTTCTGCAGTTTTTTACTCTCTCTGGCAGAGTGATCTGTAACTGTTTTCAGCATGTCGTCTTTGCTTTTTCGCGGTTTCTTCCTGAGGTTTTATAGCCTCTGAGCAGTCGATGATATGGGCAGTCGAGTAGTCAAGGACACTTTTTAAAAGGCAAAAATGGCAACAGTTAACAGAGGCAGCATTATTTATAATCTCACTCAGACAGTTATTCCCACACAGTGAAGGAGTTTACAGTCTTCACTTTAGCAGACTTTTCCCACACCAAACAGAGCGCACATAACCCACAGGAGCCACGAAATGGTGAGTAAGGGGGACTGATTGCTTCAGGGATGTGCAGGGGTGTCTGTGAGTTGGGGAAAGCAAACTGCTGCAGGGGTCATCTGCACTGAACAGTCTCCCAACGTTTTCCACAGGAGTTAGTCCTGGAAGATATCTTGCTGCTGCGGGTCACCTGGGAAGAGAGGGAGGGTCTTCTACAGCAATACGGATTCCGCCCTGGCCCCTATGCAGCTTGCCTGTGTGCAGCAATGGTCCCCCCACCCCTCGCGGCACACTGGCGCAGACACGTTAGCCTGACTGGGACAAGGACCACAGTGGCTCTCCCTATAAACTTGCGCAAGCTCATTGCCCACGCTCTGGCTGAAACTTTTGAAGAGATTACCGAGGCCAATTACCGCGACGTGATAGACCACATCAATGGGCTATTCCACATCTAGGCATACATGCATGCAGCCCTAACCCCCCCTCCTCTCCCGAAACATTTCCATACTGAAAATAAAAGCCACTTACCAGTAACCCGCTCCTCTGCTTGTCCTTCACCACATACCAGCTGCTGCGACTGGCTACCTTCCTCCTGGCTTGAGAAGAGCTCCTGGTTGCATGCCTCCTGGGACTCCGGGGTGTCTACCCCCACCCCAGTACCCTCAGTCTTGGTTTCCTCCCCCCTTCTCCTCTCCCCCCTCCACTCTGATGTGTCCATCGTGGTCATCGGATTGGCAGTGGGGTCACCCCCAAGTATGGCGTCCAGCTCCTTGTAAAAATGGCAGGTCGCGGGGGGCAGCGCCGGAGCAGCAGTTTCCCTCGTGGGCTTTGCAATAGGCACTCTGCAGCTCCTTCACTTTAACCCTGCACTGCACCGCATCCCAGTCATGGCCCCTTTCCAGCATGGCCCTTGAGATCTGCCCATAGGTATCGTAATTCCTACTGCTGGAGTGCAGCTGTGACTACACAGCTTCCTCATCCCAAACACTGATGAAGTCCAGCAACTCGCCATTGCTTCATGCTGGGGCTCATTTGGCGTGTGGAGGCATGGTCACCTGGAAAGATTCACTGATTGCACTCCACACCTGGCTGAGCAAACAGGAAGGGGATTTTTAAAATTCCCGGGGCATTTAAAGGGCGGGTCACCTGAGGCCAGGGCAGTGAAGTGCGAACTGATGAGCAGAGTGGCTGAACAGGCATTCTGGGATACCTCCCAATACCTCTGGAGGCCAATTACAGCACTTTTGGTGGCCACACTGGCGGAGCAGCGCTGCATCACCAGCGCTGCAATCCTTATACCCCAGGCAGAGCAGGAGTGCAGCCAGGGAGATGAAGCGCTGTATGTGCCTTGCAAGTGTGGACGGTGAGTAAGTTGCAGCACTGTAAACCCACCACCAGCGCTGCAGCTCTCCAGTGTAGCCAAGCCCAAAATCTTTAACTTTAGTAAATTGGATGGCATTACACACAAAAATACACAAGAGTATAGTGACCGAGGATGGACTTCAATACTAACCTTCCCCCATCCACCAAAAAATCTATCAGGAATGCAGGAAGGAGAAAAACAATGCCCTGCTACAGAGTATGTTCTGGATATTTTGAATCACTGCAGTAGTGGAAGACTACCCAAAAATCAGCAAATTTAGCTTCTGGAGATCAGGATCTCCCCTGCAAAAGGAGATCCTTAGATTATGTAAACCTGAATCATGGACTCTCATGCTCTCTCACATCGCTGGCGTAAGAGGCATGAACATGAGTTCCTGAATGCTGGAAATCTCTTTAGGCTTCTCTGATAGCTAGCACAGATTAGAATAGCCTTTGCCATTTCCTCCGACGCCTTGCTGAATAAGCATGTAAGCAATCCCATCCTTAAGTTAAATACATGTTTAAATGCTTTTAGGGGCTGTGCACCGAACAGGAAAATTACATCTACATGGACTTTGTCAATAGTTTGCAGCTGGTTGTCTTCCTGCCTCAGTTTAGATTTCTCATTGTCCTACTTTAGGCTACAGTTGTGCAATGAAATTTTACAGGGAAAAAAAATTTACAAGTCAACTCTGAACCATTTTATGGTTTCAAAAGCCCCCTACACTTTTTTACAAAATTAAGGTTTCAACCAAAAAAAAAACCTAAATTTTTCAGTTTGCAGTGTGAAAATAAAGGTTCCTCAGTATATGTTTGAAATTGAATAGTTTGCCAACAAATGCAAATGGGCCCTATCATTTTAACTTAAAATTTTCAAGCCAGCACCAGATTCTACACTATGTAAAACCAGCCCTTCAATCACATAGGCACATATAATTCTATGCATGTGAGTAATCCTATCACTCAGAGTAAATGTAAATGTTTGTAGGTCCAGGCCCCAGCTATTTTAAGGCTTATTATCATGAACAAAGAAAATACTGTATACTGCTGGCAGCTTTTCTAGCCTGGGAAGAGGCAAACTGACACTAAGAACGGCCATATTGGGTCAGACCAATGGTCCATCTAGCTCAGTATCCGGTCCATCTAGCCCAGTGCCAGGTGCCCCAGAGGGAATGAACAGAAGTTAGGCAATCACTGAATGATCTATCCCCTGTTATCAATTCCCAGCTTCTGGCAGTCACCGTGTGTGGAGCATGCGGTGCAAATCATCAACCCCAGTGCTTTAGACTAGGGTGTAAATTTTGCAGGGTTCCTATCTACTATGTGAGGAGAAAGTTATTAGAAAAGGAAATCGATTCTTATTTCTGTTGTAGTTGTGTCTAAGGACGGCAATCGGAGATCAGGACCTCATTATATTAAGGACTGTAAAATCGGGTAATAAAGACAGCTCACAGTATAAGAGTATTAGATTGTTTTTAAAGCTAAAATTACAATGCACCCATCAGGTAACAGTAATTTTATAAACTTGTACTGCACGCTGCTAAACCTGCAGCTTACAGGTCATCCTGGATAAAAAGTACAGAAGAGAAAAAGGTGGGGGAGGGAATTTGTCTACAAATCTCCCCAGCCCTTCCTTTCCTCTCAGAGGCCACAAAAGCAAATCTGCAGGCTTTTGAATTAAACTGGGTCATTCTGTATTAAAGTCATCACAACCCCTCTTTGGTCAGCCACCTCTACCTACCCAAGCTGGGCTACCCCTAGCCAGCACAGAGTCTAATGTCTGGCTCCACTAATAACAGTGGATCCTAATCAAATGGTTTCACAGGAGAGTCTAGATTAAAAGCACCTGGCTTGCTCTGCCATGAAATATGTAGAATCCCATGTATCCAAAATTACTGAGGAGATTTGACAAAACAGTACTAGTAAAGTAAAAGAGGCCATGGCAACATGATCTCAGAGTTTACAAAATCTGAGAGGTTAATACAGCCAGTTTAAGATTATTTTAATGAGATTTGCAAACTGACATTTATTTTTTTCCCCCCATCCCTTTTGTTTTTACAACAGGTTTTACTGAAAAAGCAACTATGCTTAAATCATAGCACCGATTACACTGGTCTACAATTTTTTAGAAGTCATCTGCTTCAGAGATAAAGTGTGATATTTATTATGTATTTTGATGTGCTGAATTCAAATATGACAATTAAAACAACTGATTGGCTACTGTTTCTAAGATCTTTAAGTTTTTACATTTTATGTCTATGTATATTGTGTAGATAGTAGAGTTTTAATTATAAATTGTAAATCTAGGTCTTTTCATGTGTTTATGGTTGCTTTACATAATAATATTTCACCTGTCCTGTTTATGTAACACTTTAAAAATCAGCAAAAGGGTTATATAAATAAAATTTATTATGAAACAAAAGGCAAAAAACTATTATGTACATAGTTTAGTCCTATTCGCTGTCTACTCAGCGCTTCTTGGCTTGTCTCTTGTATTCATTAAATGGAGCATCTCTTGTCACTGTCCAGCAATAGTCTGCAAACATTGATGGGCTTCATTTGCCCTGATAGCCTGCCAGGAGATTCCACTGCTGTAGTCTGGAGCCCAACAGCTCTGCCTTACTCTTGGGTAGTTCCAAATCCCTGACAAGGTCATTCAGTTCACCTTGTGTTATGAGGTGTGGTTCAGAGGAAGAGGATGGGAGAAAATGTGGGTCCTGTGACATTGATGGTTCAGGACCAGAAGTTTCATCCTCTTCCTCTTCTGACTCAAGTGAGAATGATTCTGGTGCATCAGGAACTGGCAGTCCTTCTCCGTGGGGTACTAGGTGTATAGCTGATGGAATGTTTGGATAATGCACAGTCCACTTTTTCTTCTTTGACACACCTTTCCCAACTGGAGGCACCATGCAGAAGTAACAATTGCTGGTATGATCTGTTAGCTCTCTCCAAATCATTGGCACTCCAAAAGGCATAGATTTCCTTTTCCCGTTCAACCACTGGCGAAGATTTGTTGCACAAGTGTTGCAGCATATGTGTGGGGCCCACCTCTTGCCCTGATCTCCAAGTTTGCAGCCAAAATAAAGGTGATAGGCTTTCTTAACCATAGTGGTTATACTGCGCTTTTGTGATGCAAAAGTCACTTCACCACAAACATAGCAGAAGTTATCTGCACTGTTCACACAAGTACGAGGCATCTCTGCTCACTTTGGCTAAACAGAAATGTGTCCCTTTGCAAAATCAAACACTGACGAATAAGAGAGCAGGACACTGTATGATTTCTAGAGCTGATATAGGGCAATTTGTTCAGCAGAGTGATGTAAGCTTCGTTATGATTGCATCATCCATGACTTCTAGGAATAACATGATGCAATTCATTTAATGTATGATGCAATACCAGCTTCAGATTGTATCATTCATTGTTTTGCCTAAAAAGCAAGTACTGTCCAAACCCAGTCATAGATTTATTCATAGATCCAGTCAAAGATGTATTTTAGTCATTTCTGGTTTAAATTGAGATCCCTTTCCTTTATAACTCACTTATCCTCTGCCATTCCCAAGTCAAGGGTCTTATATACTGACCCAATAGCATATCTTGAAAACTAGAGCCAATCAACAATTGTAAGCATCATTTTCGTTCTCAGTGACCCAGAATTAGTAAAGTTGGACTACATTTATTTCAGAAGCATTTTGGCTGTAGAGCAGTGTTATTAATGCAATGTCACAAGATGTAATACACAGCAGAAATGCTTAATACAGAGTAGTGGCTTGGTTTAATGTAGTGCTGGTACATTATGTTAAAGGTAGACAGCTGTGCCATATCAAAGATGAGAAAAGAAAACATTTATACCAAAGTTAATTTACTTGGCTGTTATTTCCCGGCTTCCCTCTTCTACTACTGAAAATATTTACACAAAAATTTAGTCAGGGCAGGGTTGTAAACAGAGTAGCACACACCCACTGCCCTAATCTGTTAACAAGCAATGAAATTCCAAAGAGGGATTACAGACGGATTCCTGTTGCTTCCTGGGGATACCTGTGGTTCTTTAACACCACAATTGACCTGAACTGTTTTTTCTGCAGTTTGTTAATTTGCAAAAATTTTCAAGATTTCAATCTGTCTCAATTTGAGACTTTTTTTTTTAATCTCAAAAATCCTGAGAAGTCATTTCTTGCCAGCCCTAGCCATCACTTCATTTGCAAAAGGCAACCCTCCTGCTCTTTACGTCTGATCACAACTTCCAACTGCCAAAATTACCCACTTGTGGGGCAGCTGTTTAACAGTGCAGAGCCACAAGACACTAAGTTTAGGGCATAAAAGGAAGAGCCAGCTGAAATGAAAAAGGGGTATTACTGCTGAGAAGAGCATGAAACTCCAGAGTTAAGACCCCTGCCCTTGTAGAAACTGGCACGGTACTTCTTTAGGGCCCAATCCTGTCAGGTGCCCTCAACTCTTTCTATAATCAATGGGACTGATCCAGAAAGGTGCAGATCACCCCCAACTCCTACTGAGTTTATTGGGTGCTGAGGGCATCCCAGACTTTGGAGGAAGTTCTCAACTCCTTCTAGGATCAGTCCCAGTGTGAACAGAGGGCAACCAGCTGTAGAGCTGTTTAAAAAAAAAAATCTGTCGAAAAATGCTATTCCATCTAATGCTTTCTCAGATCCAGGAAGAAATTTCTGGTCAGAACCAGAGAAAGCGACTCTAGAATAACTGATCACCCAGTGGTTAGGACACTTGTGGAATATAAGAAACCCAGGTTCAAGTCTGTGTTCTGATTCAGAGCACGAATTTGAACCAGAGTCTCCCAAATCCCAGGCAAATAACTTAAGCACCTGGCTATTGGGGAGAGAGGAGGTGGAGAGAAGAGAGAAAGGTCTCAGAACAAAACCAAATTTCAACTTTTAGGGAAACAGAAATATTTTCTGGCCAGCCATATTCAGCATCTCTCATAACTAGGCCCCTACTGGTCAGAATGGAAACTGCACAGTACAATTGTCAGAGCCCTGTATGTCCGTGGTCTTCCTTTAACCTATGTTTATCTCTATACCACTTGCTCATTTTCTATCAGTATCCATTTTGTTGATGAAATTAGGGCAATCCTTTCTAAACTTGTGAACAACGCTAAAACAAATGTAAGGTAACTTGCACTTCATAGGGATTTTAACTCCATTTCTAAAGGACAACTCTCTAATCCAGTTTTTAATAATGGTGAAACTTTGACATGCCAGTTTAGAAAATAATGCTATTCCAACTAATCCCAGTCGTCCGATGGGATTATATGACAAATGCTACATATTTTAATATTGCAGTAATCACAGGAGTGGTACTTTTTATAGAAATCTTTTAAAGCCCTCATCAAAATTATATGTTCTATTATTTATATCCAAAGTCTCAAATCCATATTTTATGCAACTTTCAATTACTCTTATAACACAGTATTTACTAATTTAAAAGCAGTAGTTCTTATCATCAGTTTTGATTTAAACAGATGGCTTTCTGTCATACCTAATAACAGATTAACTCTTTGCAGGCTTCTCATTCTTCAGATACTGCATTCTGCAAGTTAATTTATTTGTATTTCACACAAGACAGAGGAAAACCTCTATCCATCCAACTACCCACTGTTACTGATCAGCATTTCTGAAGTGCCTATCACCATAGTCCGTGGGAACCATAATGAGCACAGATTATGGAAAATACTGAATGCTGTCCTGAGAAGTCAGTCAATTTTTTTTCTTATGCTTCAGTTTATTTATTTGATTATATATTTGAGCACCCAATCAGTCTTGATCCTACTCTGACTCTTTGAGGAAAGGTTTGGTCACATGCTGACAAATAGGAAAAAGATGGTCTTGCAGTTAAGCCACCATGATTTGAGGACTTCAGTAACTCAGACATAGGTTAGGGGAGTTGTTATGGGAGTGGGTGGGTGAGATTCTGTGGCCTTCATTGTGCAGGTGGGCAGACTAGATGATCATAATGGTCCCTTCTGATCTTGAGTCTATGAGTAGGATCAGGAGATGGGTGTTCAGTTCCTGACTCTGCCACCAGCTTCCTGTGTGACCTTGGACAAGTCACTTAACCTCACTGTGCTTCAATTCCCCAACTATGGGGTCGAGGGAGGGGTTGAGTAGTCCATCTTGTCTATTTAGACTGATGGTCTTCAGAGCAAAAAAAGACTACTCTTCTACTATACTTCTGTACAGCACCTGGCACAATGGGAGTCTGATTTTGCTTGGGACCTATAGGCACTAGTGAAATACAAATACTACTAATTCTACCACTGCTACTGACATAGAACTAAGAGGTAGTCTGGGCTAGGAGACTAAGTCCAGGACTGTTTCTGATCCTTTTGCAACAGAGTTTCAGAGCCTTACGCATACAACTGAGAAGGCTCAGACTCTCTTACAGATCAGAAGGAAATCTGCAGTGTCTCTCACCTCCTTAAATGAGAGAAGCAACATGATACTGAAGAATTAATCTATCAATGCATACTCTAGACCAAATGACTCACAAAGAGAAGCCAAAGCCACAAATGTATTAAAAACAAAAACACATTGGGTGAAAATCTATAGCTTGTGTTATGCAGGAGATCAGACTAGATATCATAATGATCCTGATTTGGCTTTAATCTGTAAGAAATCCTTTACAATAGTTTTGTCCCATGCTTGTACAGAACCTAGCACAATGGGATCCTGCCCTTTGATTGGAGTTTCTGGGCACTACTGCAAGACAAATAAATGTACTCCCTCAAAATTCTCACTCAAGTCAATAAGAGTCTTTTTTAATACAACGTTAATTAAGTTTCCACAGATATAATATTTTGCTCTACTATTTGTGCCCCAAAGCACTCAGTAGTTCCATAAACCCTCTTTATTAACTTATTGCTTTCCGTGTTAGGATTTACTTGTATGTGCATATGTCTTGGTTTTCCCAGCCTTCCTGTTCTGATCTATGTTCGAAGAGGTTTGAAAAACATATTAGTTGCAAAGCTGATGTTCATCCTCTCCAAGAAAAAAAGAAAATTTCCCAGGTGCCTGCAGTTTACAAGATTGAGGTTGATAGCAGAAGCAGTAGAGTTTGGTGACATCAACCAGGCTGCAAAGAAACCTAATGGTTTGCATGGATCTGTCTATTGCCACTACTTCAGTAGTGGCAAGGGTGCTGTGGGTCTAATTCCAATCTGATTTACACTGGAGTATAACTCATTTGACATCCAAGTAGCTCTTGTTTTATATGTTTGTGAAATCATATTTAAATCCATCATGAGTAAAAGGGAATTTAGGGTGGGAATATTTAAAGGAGACTAGGTATTCAAACTATTCATGCAGTATCCCTTAAAGGTTTTTGAAAAGACTATTCTAAAACAAAATAAGATATTGGAGGGGGGAAAGGAAGTAGGTATGTATAAGCAGAGGAGTAAAGCGCAGGAGTAGGCATATACTTTTGTATATGGCATTGATAAGACCAGCACTGGAATACTGTGTCCAGTTCTGGTGTCCACATTTTAAAAAACTAGAGAGGGTACAAAAAAGAGCCACACCATGATGTGAGATCTGGGGGGAAAAAAACAAAACTTCTAGTGAGAGACTCAAGGAACTCAATCTATTTAGCTTATCAAGGGACAATCAAGAGGTGACTTGATTACAATGTCTAAGTACCTCCATGCGGAGAAAATACAGAGTACCAAAGGCCTTTTTAATCTGAGAAAGGTAGAATAACCGTCAGTGGCTGGAAGCAAAAACCAGACAAACTTAAATGAGATGTTTTTAATAGTATGAACGGTCAGCCATTGGAACAAATTTCCAAGGGAAGTGGAGATTCTCCATCCCCTGAAGTCTTCAAATCCAGACTGGGTGCCTCTCTGGGAGATATGTTTTAGTAAAACAAGTTATTGGGCTCTATACAGGGGTAACTTGGTGAAATTCTATGGCTCGTCTCATACAAGTGGTCAAAGTAGACGGTCTAATGGTTACTTCTGGCCTGAACATCTTTGAATTATGAATGTTATGTGTATGGCTAATATCATGTCAATGTTTTCCCTCAGTTTCCATCTCTGTTCACTATAGTTCTACACATTTTTATGGTTACATTTTTGCTTCAGAAAAATATTACAGTAACTAATTATAAATTATATCAAATAAAAACAAGTTTGGGATCCTTACAGGGCCTAAGTCTGAACATGAAGGTCCACTGATCACACACCCCTAAAGATTCCTAAACAAAGATTTTGACTTAAAGGAGCCTTGCTTGAATGAAAGAGAGAAAACAAAAGAGAAAAAATAAACAAAAATAACAGTAGACAAGGTTAAATCATAGCTAGATATAACAGAAGGCTAGATATAGAAACTGTGAGCTGACACTATCATCATGCTATGGGAACCAGACTGAATAGTTCACAGTTTGGAGATTAAAGATAAGCCTGTTTTGCATACAGTATGTGTCACATGGTGAATGACCTTTCTAGTACTGCCAGAAAGAAGCCTTCCCTTTCTCTCTCTCTCCCTCTGCTCTCAGGAAGATGCCAGTAAAACTTATGGTCAGGTCTTGATCAGGTAACCACAGAGGTTAGGCCAGGTTTCCAAATTCTTGATCAGGTAACCACAGAGAAAAGCTACCAAAATGGAAACGCTCTACGAACTTATTTGGTAGAAGAAACTAACACAGGAGCAGAAACAGCAAATCAAACCAGCAGTACACTCAGCAACATATGTTGTGCCAAAGAACAGGAGATTCTGAGCATATCAAATGAATAATTATGCACAAACTATGCAGTGACATAAGCAATTGCCTATTTATGAGATAGGATGATGAAGCATGATCTGTGGTTAAGCCACAGGACTTGGCCATAAGATCTGGGTTCGACTCCCAGCCCTGCTGTTAATTTAGTGGGCTTGACTTTCACATAAGATTTCCAGCCCAAAATATTTGCAAAATTGACTAATATTTTTGGGTGCCCAACCTTAGAGACCTCAAAGATCAGAGGGTAAAATATTGAAAACCCACTGAGTGACACAGAAGCTTACGGAGTACGTACCATCTTCGAAAGTGACTTAGGCACTTCGGAGCTGAAGTCTTATTTAAATCTCAGTAGTAGAATCACAGAAACATAGAGCTGGAAGGGACCTCATGAGGTCATTAAGTTGAGTTCCCTGCAATGAGGCAGGACTGAGTCAACGTAGATCATCCCTGACAGGTGTTTGTCCAACCTGTTCTTAAAAACTTCCACAGACTCCCGTAGAAGCCTTCTGCAGAGTTTAACTTCCCTTATATTTAGGAATTTTTTCCCAATACTTAACCTAAATCTCCCTTGCTGCAGATTAAGCCCATTCCTTCTTGTCCTACCATCAGTGGACATGGAGAACAATTGATCATCATCCTCTTTAAAATAGACCTAAACATATTTGAAGATTGTTAGCAAGTGTCCCCTCAATCTTCTGGTCTCAAAACTAAACATACCTTTTTTTTTCTTCTTCTTTTAAAAAAAAAAAAAAAAAAAAAAAAAACCTTTCCTCCTAGGTCAGGCTTTCTAAGCCCGTTAGGGCTGGCTGGAAAAGTGGAATTCTTTTACATGAACAAAATTGAGGTTTTGACATTTGTTAATGATCCACATCAGAACATAAACAACTTTTCATAAAATAAATGAGAGCGCATGAGGCCAGAACATCCAATGACCTAGTGATTAAGGCACTCACATCTGGGAGACCAGTTTCAAATCCCTGCTCTGCCTGATTCAGAGCAGCAACTTGAACCTTGGCTGCCCACATCAGTGCCAAACCCACCACATTGGAAGGGGGCTTCTGGACTTGAGAAACAGTCATGATGAATTTTTTGTTGACACCAATATGTTTCCACTAAAAGTTTCTGTTTCAATTGATCAGCATTTTCCACCTGCAAAATAAATTCCCACTCTCTACTCAATCTCTCTGTTATTTCTGCAAATTTTACCCTGATCATCCACTCCTCTGAAAATCAGGCCATTTTCAGGTGTATTCATTTGCACCACTATGATCACTAATCACTTTTGAAAATTTACGCATGGACTTCAGGATGGTTTCCAAACAAAGACTCCAAACCGAGGAGATGCATTGCTCATGACTAGTTTCAGCACCTCCTGTTTTCATTTTTTCATGTTTAAAGTTATTTTTTCAACTAAAATATCTCTTAAAAAAAAGAAGAAGAAAAAATAAATTCTGGCATAGTTTTGATAAGTAGAGACTTACACATGAAAATCCTCTTAATGAGGCTGGTTACATGGTCAGTAATAGCTGGAGTTCCCAGGAATATGAAGCAGCCATATATTTTGCTCAGTGTGTGCGGAAAACAATTTCTAATTTGACTGCTTCAGCCATTGTTATGTTTCTAAATTATTTCATATCATCCAAAAATATTTCTAAAACAAGAATACATAAATACAAATAGCTGAAGGGATTGAGTAACAAGATATGGAGATTTAAACCTGTGGGTAATTGGCTTGAAATGGTGCAGATATTAAAAGGAGCAAATAAATATTACTATCTCATGAGTAGTGGACAATGGTCTATTGTCCAATTTCTACTGGACAGGTGCCTAATACAAGTACTATGGCCAGGTGACTCTACTGGGTGACCAACTTGAGACATCTCAAAGGGGCCAGATTTTCAGAAAGTGATGATGAGGCCTCTTTAAAAAAGTCACAAGGTGGGCACCCAAGATCACTAAACCCTACTGAAAATCTTGGCTCACTGGCAATAACTGGCAGCAGTGTTGGTAGCCACAGAGATCAGGCCAAGGATTTAATCAGCACAAAGGCCACTATAGGTCAAGGTGGAAGCACACTTACAGGATTAAGTGAAAGAGCTGGGGCTACGACACACTATGCCTGATCTATGGAGGAGACCACTACTGTTTCCTGTGTTGTCAGGTAACTTTCAAGAGCTTTAAATTCATCTGATGGAGGGTGGTGGGGGGGAAACAAAGACAGATGAAAAATTGGTCAGGTTTCTTTCTGCCTTCTATTAACTTTGAAGTAGAAGCACTTTCTCCTGAATTATGGAATTTCACATGGGCCTTCTCAAATGAACTGAATTTCAACTTTAGATTGTACTTGCCATGGCCAAACTCTCCTCTCCTTGACACCAATGGTAAAACTTCCATGGGACAAGAATTATGCCAATTATGAGTGTTTTTGAAAATCCTACGGTAAATGATCAAATTTTCAAGGCCAGTTTACCATGCAACAATTCAAGGTTTTGTGAGTGTAATGACTCTCCATGGCTCTGGCATTGTGAAGGACATTATGAGAATGTAAAGACTGAGTTTTTAAAGAGTCCTGTCTAAATTACTACTCTGAAATTGACTCATTGAGTGACCTCGAACAAGTTGCTTCATCTCTCCAGCCTGCTCTGAACCAGTCTAGATGATTTGAAACTCTTGGGAGTGAAAATGCTGAAAGCTTTCCCACTGTTGCTAACATCAGTTCAGTTCCTCCCCCAAAATCAGGCCCTTTGGTATGAGTTTCTACAGCATTAGGCCCTATTTTGTTATCTTTCTCTCTCTCAAAAATTTGCTGCATATCAAAGGC
The DNA here is from genome assembly GCF_007399415.2 of Gopherus evgoodei. Classification (NCBI taxonomy): domain Eukaryota; kingdom Metazoa; phylum Chordata; order Testudines; family Testudinidae; genus Gopherus; species Gopherus evgoodei. The sequence continues at coordinate 153,977,553 of NC_044323.1, read as the reverse complement.
TGGATTCCTTTCATGTCCTTTTGCTTTGCTACATGTGGTCTATTAGGTATCTGACATGCAACAAATAATTACTACTTTGACTACATTTTTCCTTCACATGTAGAACTTTGCATGATTTTGTAGGAAAAGCTCACTCATGCCCTTGGCTTTTAAATTATGACCATGTTAGAAAGGATTCTTCTTTTCTTACCTTTGATGACTCTGTTTTGAAAGGAATAGAGGAGCAATGTATGGAGGGAGCAAAATTCCTACAATGTACTTGTCAAGGTTTTTTCCCCCACTTTGAACTTTAGAGTACAGATGTGGGGGACCTGCATGGACCCTTCTAAGCTTAATTATTATCTTAGGTCTGGTACGCTGCCACCAGCCAGAAGTAGTGTCTGGCACACTTTCTGTTCCCCCAAAACTTTCCCTGGGGAACCTAAGACCCAAACCCCTTGGGTCTTTAAACAAGGAGAAATTAACCATCCCCCTCCTTTTCCCCCCAGACTTTCCCCACTCTGGGTTGCCCTGAGAGGCTTACACAGATCCAAACTCCTTGGATCTTAAAACAAAGAGGAATTAGCCATCTCCTCTGCTTTCCCCCCCACCAATCCCTGGTGAGTTCAGACTCAATCCCTTGGACTTTAAAACAAGGAAAAAATCAGTCAGGTTCTTAAAAAGAAAACTTTTAATTAAAGAAAGAAAAGGTATAAATTATCTCTGTAAAATCAGGATGGAAAATGCTTTACAGGGTACTCAGATTCATATAGACTAGAAGGACCCGCGTCCCCCCCCCACCTTAGATTCAAAGTTACAGCAAACAGAGGTAAAAATCCTTCCAGCAAAGACACATTTACAAGTTAAGAAAACAAACATAAGAATAATCCGCCTTGCCTGGCTATTACTTACAATTTTGAAACATGAAAGACTGATTCAGAAAGATTGGGAAAGCCTGGGTGTACGTCTGGTCCCTCTTAGCCCCAAGAGCGAACAACGAACAATACAAAAAGCACAAACAAAGGCTTTCCTCCACCAAGATTTGAAAGTATCTTGTCCCCCTATTGGTCCTCTGGTCAGGTGTCAGTCAGGTTCACTGAGCTTCTTAACCCTTTACAGGTAAAAGAGACATTAACCCTTAACCATCTGTTTATGACAGTACTGAAAAATAAAATAGTTTTCCCCTTCTCCTGTTGGGCACTGGAAAAAAAAATCACTTGGATTTTGAAACATGTGCTGTATCTGCCAGTGAGTAAATAAAGGTCATTTCAGAGCATATGGAGAATGTTAATTTGATTTGGGAATAATAAACATTAATAGACATACATGAGCCTGTCCATTAAAACAAAATCCTGTCTGAAAGGCTTATTATGAGTAATTTGTTATGTTTTACCTCCTAATGAATGGAATTAATAGCCATACTAATATATCCTATACTCCCCAAGATTAAGTGCAGGCAGTTTCTCTTTTGGTGTATAGTTCCTTCAGCATGAAAGCAATTGATCAAAGCTTACTTTCATTGGCAAAACCCCAAACCAATCTGAAACAAGTGCTGTGTAAAATGTTCATAGATACAGAATTTCCCCCTGCTCCTTTCTAACTAAGCATTCTTCTCCCTTTGGCAAATATTGATTTTCTTTCCTGACTTTATCAAACCAACTAACAGTGAGTTAAGTGCAATGCATACTTGAGCACACTAGAGGCAGCTGAAGGAAGACACCACTCCCACATATAGTAGGCCAGGCCTATTCTCCAGTCCCAAATCTAAACACTCAACAACAAGACATATTCAGAGCCAAAATGGACCTGCTTTCCTTAGGGTTGCCAAGTGTCCAGTTTTGGCTGGAACACTCTGTTGAAAAGGGACCCTGGCGGCTCCGGTCAGCATCACTGACTGGATCATTAAAAGTCCAGTTGGCGCAGCGGGGCTAAGGCAGGCTTCCTGCCTGTCATGGCTTCGTGCAGCTCCCAGAAACATCGGCATGTCCCTACTCTGGCTTCTACATGTAGGGGAAACCAGGGGGCTCCGCCCACTGCCCCTGCCCCAAGTGCCGTCTCTGCAGCTCCCATTGGCCAGGAACATCAGCCAATGGGAGCTGAAGGGGCAGCGCCTGAGGACGGGCAGCACGCATAGCCTCCTGGCCATGCATCCACATAAGAGCCAGAGCGGGGACATGCCACTGCTTCCAGGAGCTACTTGAAGTAAGCACTACCCAGAGCATGCACCCCTCACTCCCTCCCACACTCCAACCTCCTGCCCCAGCCTTGATCCCCCTCCTGCCCTATGAACCCCTCGATCCCAGCCCAGAACACCGTCCTGCACCCCAAATCCCTCATCCGCAGCCCCACACCAGAGCCCGCACTCCCAGCCAGAGTCCTCATCCCCCCGGCCCCAGCCCAGAGACCCCTCCTGCACCCTGAACCCCACATTTCTGGCCCCACCCCACAGCCCGCACTCCCAGATGGAGCCCTCACCCCAACCCCCTGAGCCAGCCCAGTGAAAATGATCAAGCGAGTAAGGGTGGGGAGAGTGAGTGACAGAGGGATGGGGGATGGAGTGAGCAGGGGGGGCTAAGACAAGGGGCAGGGCAGGGGCAGGCAAGGGTATTCAGTTTTGTTGGCAACACTAGCTTTCCTTCTCAGCAAACAGGGGATACAGAGCTTCCATGGTATAGTCATCTCTGCCTGGGTGTCTTCCTCATCCAAAGCACCACCCACTACTGCACTGATGGCTTTGTGCCAGCCCTCCTCATTTGGGATAAAATTCACCTCCAAGCAGAGGACCATAGCATGGCCCATGCATTACTTAAGTTCCACTTAAGCCTTCAAAGAAGTCCTCAAGAGGGATTTAACTTGTGAGCAGACCTCATGGTGACCGATTGTCCTGCAGAGCCCAATTGTCTTCACTGGGGCTAAGGAATCCAGTCTTGTGGATATGATTGCAGGACCTGATTGCTGGCTCCTGCTCTCACTGAAGTAAACAGGATGACTTTCAATGACTTCAGTGGGAGCCAGATTTGGCCCTGGATATATGCAAATGTGTGCCATGAACCTGCAGCTTTTTGCAGCTGGGTGAACTGCTGCAATCATCCCATTAAAACCCCATACTAAAGACCCTCTTAAAGACCTACTTCTGCCTTGCTACTATAACCCCACATCCACTCAGTGCACAGGCTTAAGTGTGCAACCCAATCGATGTGGTGCTCAGTCCCCCTCTAGTGACAGCTTGGCCAAAGATAAAGGTGAATGAGCCCACTGAACATTTATTTCAGCCAGTAAACGCTGGTTGCAATCTGCATGGAACTCGGGGAGAAGAGCAGAGGTTGCAAGAGTGAAGAGTTTGGAAGAGCCCCAGAAAGTCAGCCTGTCCGCTCATGGCTTGAATGCCAGCTGCAGTTGCAGCATCTCTGTAAATCACTTTCTTAATAAAGCTCCAGTTTAGTTTTGGAAACATAGAATCCTTTCATCTTATTATCCAGCAAGCAGTGCATGAAACAAAACTGGTGATCTTATAATCAGAGGTTCCAGGTTCAAGCCCCACTGCCAATAACCCACCTTAGGGCATTACACTATCTATAATGCATCTTGTTAATTTGTATATTCTGTCTATATAAGATGCCTAATGTTGTTTCACCTGTCATGACCAAGATGTAGGTGGTCTGGCCTAGTGGGCAGAACCTGGAGTCAAGCTTGGTGGTCGAAGCAGAAGTAGGGCATAGCCCTGAAGGCTGGAACAGGAGTCAGAGCTGGGAGCCAAGCCAGAGTCAGAAACCAGCAGTGGGAGCTGAAGTCAGAGCCAGAGGTCAAGCCAGGAATCAGAGCTGGAGAAGAGAGCTGGAATCCGAAAAAGGGAATGAGCACACAGCAGCTTCCTAGAACTCCCTCCCTGCTTAAATAGTGTGCCTGGATCAATCAGAGGTCATGGGGGTACTGCCCATCAGGTCTTCCCTGAGCAGCATTTCCTGTGCTGCTTAGTCCTATAGGGTTTACAGTGCATGAATCGCAGCTCTGCCATGCTGACAACATGGATGCTTTAGTCAACTGGAGTCTCTCAGACCCACTGTCTAGTCCTATTGATTCTTATACCCTCCCACTAACCTCAGTCAGACTATGAGAGCCTCAGAACAGGGACCATTGCTCTTCAGCGTCTAGAAAGCACATAGACACTACCACAAATACGTAATCGGAAGATAAAGAGATGGTGGCTGGAATAGGTTTATTTTTGATTTTAATATTCTCCAGCAAACTTCAAAATAAAAGGAAAAATAACTCAAACTACAGTGAAAAATAGTTTGCATTTACTTAAAAGAAGAAAAAAAAAGAAGAAACCAACCGTGAGCTATTACACATCCCAAAAAAAAATGCTAGAGCAGTGGTAATCATGTAATTAAATTAGCAGACATTTTCATTTCTTTGATTCATTAATTTAACAAGCTGTTGCAGGAAATACAAAATTAATAACAAACTGGCTTATAAAAAGCTTTCTGTAATTTATTTACCAGTTCATTAAATAGATATAATAAAATAGAAATAATAAGGAAAGCAGCATATGGAATGTTTTTGTTTTTCTATCTATACAGGCAATTTCTGAAATGTTAGATTTCTTTTTGTTTGTTGGCTTCTTTGTTAGAACACATATTGGAGAGAGAATTCTTAGGTTTGCATTGTTTTGGTGGAGCGGTTATGAATATTACATTAATTCCCTATCCCACTCACACACACAAACTCTGCAGTGTAAAAGGAAACCACCTCCTCTAACAGCATATAATACCTCAAGCAGCGTAAACTGATTTGTTTGGCTATGACTGCTTTGTAGTTGTTTTCTTCTGAGTAATGTCTCTGAGCAGGTCTTGGTATTTTCTTCTACTTATTGAGTAGAAATGAGGCCTTAAATCAAAATCCCAATCCAAACAGCCCCAAACTTTTGGGTGTTTGTGAAGTGAGCATCATCACCTTCCAATCTTACCCTTTTTCATTCAATATGGGGCTTGGTCTTGAGACCTTATTTATCATTATTTCTATTACAGTAATATCTACTGTGTCCATTATAATTGGCACTGAACAAAAAATTGCTGCCTTAAACAGCTATCTGTCCATCTAAGGTACTTAGATACTATGATAATGGGGTTATAGGAGTGTCTCGCAATCTTTTGATTGTATCCTTACTACATCCTTGTAAGGTAGAGCAGTGCTGTTACTCTCATTTTAAAGCTGGAGAACTGAGGCACCGAGAGACTAAGTGACTTGCCCAAAGTCACCCAGGAAGTCTGGTGGAACTAAGAATTGAACCTAGATCTCCCAGATCCTATGCTAATGCCCCAGCTCTGGACCCATCCTTCCTCTAAACCCACAAAACACAGAATAAAGAACATGCTGGTGTGAGGAATGCTAGTATTGCACACGGGTCTCTTAAATCCAGCACCTTCACTACAGTTTGATTTCTATCTCACTCACATCAGGATAAATCAGAAGTAATGCCACTGAGGTCACACACACATCACTGTAAACAGAATTGGTCAAAATTGTGTTGCAAATTTTCAATTAAAAAAAAGGAAAAACTGACTAAATTTTTGTGACTCCCTCCCCCTCTTGTTTTCAACCTGCTCCAAGGGCTCACCTACATGGGAACCTTCAGAAAAATCAATCCAAATTACTTAAATGTGAATTTAAAGTGGATTAGTTAAACCCCATTAAACCCCATGTGGACACTTATTAAGAATTAAAGTGGGTTAATTCCAAAGTGAATTAAGATAAACTGAATTAAGGCCACTTTAATGCTGAATGAGAATGTCCACACAAAGATTTAATACAGTTTAAATCCACTTCAAAAATCAATTCAAATTCATTTTTGTGAATGCCCCCATGTAGAGAATCCTTAAAGCTGGTCTACACACACAAAAGTTAAGCTGACATAGCTACATCAGTCAAGGGTGTGAAACACCATACCTCTGATCAACATGTTGATGCTGTGTAGACTCAGGCCTGGTCTACACTATGAGTTTATCTCAAATTTAGCAGCATTAATCCGAATTAACCATGCACCCGTCCACACAATGAAGCCCTTTATTTCAATATAAAGGGCTCTTAATATAGATTTCTGTACTCCACCCTGACGAGGGGAGTAGCGCTGAAATCGGTATTGCCATGTCGGATTAGGGTTAGTGTGGCCGCAATTCGACGGTATTGGCCTCCGGGAGTTATCCCACAGTGCACCATTGTGACCAATCTGGACAGCAATCTGAACTCAGATGCACTGGCCAGGTAGACAGGAAAAGTCCTGTGAACTTTTGAATTTCATTTCCTGTTTGCCCAGTGTGGAGTGCTGATCAGCACAGGTGACTATGCAGTCCCAGAATCAAAAAAGAGCTCCAGTATGGACCGTACGGGAGATACTGAATCTGATCACTGTATGGGGAGATGAATCTGTTCTATCAGAGCTCCAGTCCAATAGACGAAATGCCAAAACATTTGAAAAAATCTCCAAGGCTATGATGGACAGAGTCCACAACAAGGACTCAACACAGTGCTGAAACTTATGGAGCTGAGACAAGTGTACCAGAAAGCCAAAGAATGAAATGGACGCTCACGGAGGGAGAGGCGACTGACAACTGTAGCTATCCCACAGTTCCCACACTCTCCAAAAACCATTTGAATTCTTGGCTGAGCTCCCAAAGCCTGAAGAGTCAAACAAATTGTTGCGGGTGGTTCAGTGTATATGTTGTCAGCCCCCACACCCTCCCTCTGTGAAAGCAAAGGGAAAAAATCATTTCTCACCTTTTTTCAATGTCACTGTATGTCTACTGGATGCTGCTGGCAGATGCGATGCTGCAGCGCTACACAGCAGCATCCCCTTCCCTTCTCATGCCTTGCATATGGCAGATGGTCAAACTGTATCCGTCATCGTTGTCCCGTGAGTGCTCCTGGCTGGCCTCAGTGAGGTCGGCTGGGGGCACCTGGGCAAAAATGGGAATGACTCCAGGTCATTCTCTTCTTTAAGCTTTGTCTAATGGAGATTCACTCCTGCCTGGAATATCATAGCAGCTGGAGGCTGCCCTCCCCTCCCTCCTTTGATCTCTGCTTGCAGAGGCAATAAAGTCAGTGTTTTTTCTTATTCCTGCATTCTTTATTACTTCATCACACAAATGGGGGGACACTGCCACAGTAGCCCAGGAGGGGTGGGGGAGGAGGGAAGCAACGGGTGGGGTTGTTGCAGGGGCACCCCCTAGAATGGCATGCAGCTCATCATTTCTGCGGGATGTCTGGGGCTCTGACCCAGAGCGTCCGTTTGTCTCTTTGTTCTTTAGTAGGCTTGCCTGATATTCTAGACAGGACTGACTCTCTCTTAGATAAAATGTAAAGAAGAGAATGACCTGGGGATTCATTCCCATTTTTGTCCATGCGCCCCCGACTGACATCACCGAGACCGGCCAGGAGCACCCATGACAGCAGCAGATGGTACAGTATGACTGGTAACCATCATTGTCAACTTGCAAAGCAGCAGACGGTACAGTAGAGCTGGTAACCATCTTTGCGAACTTGCAAAAGGCAAGGGGATGCTGCTGTGTAGTGCTATAGTACCGTGTCTGTCAGCATCATCCAGTAGACCTATGGTGACAGTGAAAAAAGGCTGAACGGGTTCCATGGTTGCCGTGCTATGGCGTCTGCCCGGGCAATCCGGGAAAAAGGGCACGAAATGATTGTCTACTGTTGCTTTCACAGAGGGAGGATTGACTGACAACATTTATCCAGAATCACCTGCGACACTGTTTTTACCCCATTATGCATTGGGATCTCAACCCAGAATTCCAATGGGCGGGGGAGACTGCAGAAACTATGGGATAGTTACCCACAGTGCAACGCTCCAGAAATTGACACTAGCCTCGGTACATGGACGCACACCGCCAAATTAATGTGCTTAGTGTGGCTGTGTGCACTCTATTTTATACAATCGGTTTCCAAAAATCGATTTCTGTAAAATTGGAATAATCCCATAGTGTAGACATACTCTCAGTGTAGATGCAGCTACAGTGATGGAAGAATGCTTCCATCAACATAGCTACCATTGTTCCAGGAGATAGTGTTCCTACACTGATGAAAAAAGCCCCTTCCATCCATGTAGACTGCATCTACACTGCAGGGTTATGCTGGCGTAGTCTCCATAGTATAGACATAGCCTGAAGGCTGCACTATGCTAAAAACGTAGGTTGACCTAGCTACGTTGCTCGGGGAACGAGAAAAATGCACACCCTTGAGCAACGCAGTTAAGCGGACCTCACCCCTAATGTAGACAGCACTAGATCAGCTGAAGAATTCTTCCATCAACCTAGCTGCTGCCTCTCGGGAAGGTAGTAGGTAGATTATCTATGCCGACAGTGTCCACACTGAAGCGCTGCTGCAGCTTTACGACCATAGCATTTCAAGTGTAGAAAAGCCCTAGAGCAGTGGTCCCCAACCTTTTTGTGGCCAGTAGCACATTCATGTTTTCAGAAGAGTGTGATGGGCGCCAACAATTTTTCAAGGCTTATTTTGTATTTGTACATTAAATAATATGAAAAACGTCATATTTAATATAACATAATATATGAATCCAGACAGAAGAGAGAAGCCAGAGAGAAGCTGCGAGGACAGAGAACACCAGCACCTGCAGCCTGTAGCCCCGGAATTCTCTGTCCCCAGCAGGCGCGGGGCTGCAGCTTGTCTCCCCTGCTGGGCACTAGGCGGGAGCACATAAATATCCAGGCGTGGGCGCCACATTGGGGAACAATGCCCTAGAGTACGTGAGAGCAGACTCAGGCCTTATGTCTCTCTTTCCTTCCACACCACTCTTACAACAACAGCCCTGCTGTCCTACCCAGTACATGCTCTGTGGATAAATACAATCCTACCCTCCCTGTTGTTAGCTAAACAAATAATTCATCACCCACCATCCTTTTTATAGTATTAGCAGGTGATTAGACTTAGGCTAATGAACCATTAATCCTCTCAAAGAAGTCCAGTGTTTCCTTTTCATTAATTGTGTAAATAATTAATTTAAAAAAGCAGCCTCTATGCCAGGAGTCAGCCTGTGTTG